>NW_027150076.1:9671388-9973750 GCF_031143425.1 Pleurodeles waltl | reverse complement strand
ACCTCTTCTACACTAATAAGGGATAACTGGACCTGGCACAAGGTGTAAGTATCTCTGGTACCCACTACAAGCCAGGCCAGCCTCCTACAATTATGTACTAGCTCTTCGGTGAGAAAGAGCTCGAAAACAAGAAAGAATGCACAGTTTACAATGTGGAAAATCACGGGCAGCTTCAACATGGCAGTGTCTAATGCTACAATAATGTCAGTAGGCAGAATTAATCTAAAGCTAAACTGAATACAAAATGTAGTCTGTAACTGGTAACACTGGACAGCTAATCCTGGTGCAAAATGGTGCAACACAAAGTCAGTGGTCAAAACACACATTTCACTACATCCAGGTCTAAATGTGGTACCTCCTTCTTCAGTAATTTATATAGTCTCACTCTGACTATAATATTTTCAGTAATACTCCCAGTGCTGCTTGCACTTTTATTCTCCAGTTCCAATAATTCTTTCATTAAGTCTAAATCTGATTTCAGCAAATTCTGTACCCAGTATTGGTGGAGTCTCAGTATTTTACACAAATTACTAACATTGTTTTTATAAACTTTCATTAGCTCGAGTTCCTACTATATTTATACAGATCTATTTTAGTCTGAATATAAGAAAATTCTGACTTTTCACAAAATGACGGTCCCAGAGTTGGTACCTTTATTTCTGTGCGTTCTTCTTCAATTATGAATGATGGAACTCTTGTTCTACTTCTGTAAATGGAGGGTGTGTGCCATAGAGAATGATGCTGAGCAAAGTTGTCTGTTGCGTTGGTGGCTGAGCGAAGTTGTGTGGTGGGATGGTGAAAGTAGTTCTGTTGATTAAGGTATACAGGTGCCATGTTGTGTAGTGACTCCAATGCATCTGTGAGAAGTTTGACCTGGCATCACTTCTGGATGGGGAGCCAGTGGAGCTGTCTGAGGTGGTGTGGTGTGGGTTCGGTGCAGGAGGTCGACTATGAGTCTGGTGGTGGCATTTTGGATGGTTTGAAGTCTGTGTGGAAGATGGGATGGGACACTAGCGTAGAGTGTGTTGCCATAGTCCAATCTGCTTGTGATTAGTGCAAACATGATGGTATGTCTGGTGCCCAGTGGGAGCCACTTGAAGTTTTTACATAACATGAAGAGGATTTGGAAACATGAGGAGGTGACACTGTTGATCTGGGACTTCATGGTGAGGTTGGTGTCGAAGATGAGGCCTAGGTTCCTAGCTTAGTCAGTTGGGATGTGTGGGGTCCACGTTCAGGGGGAGTCACCAGGTGGAGTCCTAAGGTGAGCTTTTATTCCTGAGGATTAGCACTTCAGTTTTGTTGCTGTTAAACTTGAGGCAGTTTTGTTTCATCCAATTGGCCACGTTGATCATGCATTGTTTGAAGATTGTCTTGGTGCTGATGGTTTCATCTGAAAGGGAAATAATGAGCTGGGTGTCATCAGCATAGGAGATTATATTGATTCCATGGGATCTGATGATGTTAGCCAGAGGAGTCTTGTACCTGTTGAAAAGTGCCAGGCTGAGTGATGACCCGTGTGGGACTCTGCAGATGAGGTATTTGGTTTCTGATGTGAACAGTGTGAGCTTGACTTATTGAGTTCTTATGGAGAGGAAGGAGGCTATCCATTTCAGAGTTGGGCTGTGTATTCCTGCTGCTTGTAGTCTGGTGATGAGTGTGTGGTGGTAGACTGTTTTAAGGATGACAGAGAGTTCAAAGAGGATAAAGGCGGCTAGGGTTGGTGAATTCCTTGGCAATGGTAAAAATTCCTTCTAGTTATTTGAGCTGGATTCGATTCTCAGGGTCAGAGTCTTTTCTTGGTCTATATCAATTGATGTTTTTAGCTTCTAAGAGCGGCCTTGTAGGTGTTTCCATTTATGGTAACTTGGGTAGTTCTCCTTTTCTTTTCAAGTCAGCATTGTACCAGCTAGCCTGTTAGTTGGATCTTTTGGATTTGGGTTTTTCAGGGGCACTTTGGGTACTGGCGCAGGCGGTGATCCAGTGGATGAAGTTGTTTGTGTTGTTGGTGGAGTCTGGGTAGTTTAGTTGGAGGTTGGTGAGCCATTCCATTACTGTAACTTTATTTCAGCTGCACTGTAGGGTACTGTAGGGGTGGTTGGTCGCCCTGCTATGTGGTAGTGGATGCTGGAGTGATCCGTCCATGTGAGTGGAGTGATGTGGCTGACTTTAACCTTGTCGCTGGAGGAGAAGTAGGGGTCCAGGGGGTGTCTGGCGATGTGGCAAGGGCTTATACAAGCTGGGTCAGATTGATGTTCTGTAGGCTTTCAAGCAGTTCTGTGGAGCTGGAGTACATTATGGCAGTCGCGATTAAACATATTTTTTTTTAACCATTTTTATTTGTTTTTAACAAGAAGAGCTGGCAAAAACCCTAAAACATGCAAGTTAGTAGGTTTGCAGACTCAAAGGCAATTCCAAAAGGGCATTGCCTAACACTATTTCCAGCCCCAGTTTGTAGATCTGCAGAAAGGTGTGCAAAATAAGGGAATTGCTGGAATTCAAGCTCTACTATAGTAGGAACCCTAGCATAACCATAGAGGAAAATATCATTATATTAAGAGATTGCTGCCAAAATGTGTCACTGGACTACATGGCACTAAAGGGACAAGTGGCTCTGTCTACAGGATAAGTAGATTTATGAAGCAACCTGTCCCATGGACAAGTAAATATTTCATTAAATTCCACACCCCTACCACATCTATTCTATCAATAAACACACTGACCCAAGGAACAGCTGAGACACAGCTGGGTATCAACACAGCCTTTCAAGACTTTTATAAAATGCTGTACACCACTTCGATGCCTCCTGACCCAGCAGATATTGCCTCTTTCTTCCCCCAGGTGGCATTGCCTGGGGTGCCTGCATATGATCGAGAGGCCCTTAGCGCCCCTATCTCAGCCACCCATGGAGCTCACCTTGTATAGACCATTGTCACTGCTAAACACTAAATGTAAAGTCCTAGTGCGTAGGCTGCTCCCATTGCTCCTGAGGTTATTGTAAACCGATCGATGTGGCGTCATTCCCTGGCGTAACACCTTCCTAAATATATATTGTTATTTTATATAATGGATGTCGCTCGAGAGCACTACCTATTTGCTGGCTGTCTGTCCCTGGATATCCGTCAGACCTTTGATACCCTGGGATGGGACTTCAAGATAGTTGAGCTGGCCAGATATGCAGTACACCAGCTTACCTACAGTGGGTCCAACTGTTATACACAGCACCCAAGGCCAGTGCTTGGACAGAGCCTTATATCTGGGGGTATTGCGGGTATCTCCCTTATCCTGACTAGAATAAGGGTCCCTACAGGGTGAAAACTGACTGCCAACCTAAGACCCCATTTCTACATTGGCTGTCAGGGGTGAGGATAGGACTTGCACTTAGCTTACAGTGATTGGTGTACACTATCACCATATCGCAGACCATTATGTGCCTCATACAGATTTTTTGGTTTTCGAATTTATTTCTTTGACCTATTTTGATGTTGAGTTCAAGTGAACCCCAACTACATTATGTCTCAATCAAGAGCATCTTCAGTTCCATCCCAGGATTTGATTTTTGAGGAGGATAGGTTGGAAACCTATACTGTAGAAGAGCTGAAAGCAGTTTGTAAAAACCTCAAAGTTCAGGTCAGAGGCCTCACCAAAAAGTAGGAGCTACAAAAGGCGCTGAGGGCATGGGAAGCCACCAGAGCTGCCAGTGGGCAGTCTGAGGATCCAAATGGAGATTTTTCTGACACAAATTCTAGTGAAGATGTACTGAGGGTGCAGGAGCTGCCAGGGGGGGAGGTACCCCCTGTGCCAGCAGTGGTGGATCAAAAGGCCTGACTCCCGAGGAGTTGGAGGACTGGAGATAAGCCAGGAGGCACCAAATTGAGTTGGAGAGATTAAAAATGGAGCCTCCGAGGGAGCAGGGAACCATGGAGGAAAGAAAGATGTTTTTGGACCAAAGTGAAAGAGCTGGGTGTTTGGAGCAGGTCCAGCCAGGATGGTGGCAGCAATTCATCAGTGCAGTCAGACAGAATTGTGCACATTCCTAAAAACGTAGTGAGAGAGTACAAGAAGGGAGATGACATTCAGAGGTGGTTTCAGGGCTCTGTGACATCCATCCACATGAATGGGGTCCTTGAGAAGAATTGAGGGGCAGGATTGTGGAACCACTTCACAGAGGAGGGGAGGGATACTTTGTTAGCTTTTGGTAAGGGGGTACAACCTCACCTACGCTGACATGAAGGAGGCCCTCCTCACTCGGTATGGTCTCACTCCTGACAAGTACAGGGATCAGTTTAGGCAGAGTAAGAAAACTGAATCCCAGACCTGGTTAGAATGTGTAGATTCGTTTTGCAGAGCACTGGATGGTTGGATGAAGGGCAGTAATGTGACAGATTTTCAGAGGCTGTACAACTTAATTGCGTGGGAGCATTTGTCTAGGCTGTGTTTTGCAGAGCTGCGCCATCAATTGACTGATATTAAGCTGACTGAACCCAGGAAGCTTGCTATGGAGGCGGACTGCTGGGTGAGTACCAGAGTGCACAAAAAGGTATATGGGGGAGATTCTGAAAAAGGTGGGCAGGGTTCCCAGCAGCAGAGTGGGGGGAACAAGGTAAACAAAAGGAGTTTCCCAACGTGCCCCAATCTACTAACCCAGGTAGGAAATCTCACCCCCCAGGAGATAAGAAACCATGGGCCTCTTCAGGAAAGCCTGCAGAGGCAGTGCTTTGCTTATGACCAGGAGGGTCACATGAAGGGAGATCCCAAATGTCCCAAGTGGACACCACCACCTAGCGGTGGGCAGACCAAGGGGTTGACCAGTGTAGCGCTTGGAGAGGAGGTGGTCCCAGGTGGGTGTGGGGATCCCACAAGGGACGGCGAGATGGTCCAGACAAACCTAATGCCTGATAACACTAAGAAATACAGGCAGCGGGTGACCATCAATGGGCAGAGAGTAGAAGCTCTCAGAGACACTAGAGCCAGTGTGACCATGGTCCAGTGTCACCTAGTGTCTGAAGAGCACATGGTTCCTGGTGTATTCCACCAAGTTGTTGCAGTGGACAAGTCGGAGCGCCACTGTAAGGTGGCACAGGTTCCCTTTGAGTGGGGCAGGATCTCAGGTTCCTTGAGGGTGGCTGTGAGTCCTAACATGCCAGTTGACTGTCTGCTAGGCAACGGCTTGTAGGCTTCCACCTGGAAGGAGGTGGAGCTCAGGTCGAACTTGGGGATGTTGGGGTTGCCAGAGTGAGCATGCCTGACCACTCGGTCCATGGCAGCTAGTCAGGGTGATCAGACAGACCTGGAGCCTGAAACAGTGCCCCAGATGACCACCAAGAGAAAGGGCAAAGGGCATGGGAAACCCACCCCAGAAGGTCCCACGGTCTGGGAGGAGGCTGACCTCGAGGGGGAAGCCCCAGCACCTACAGGGGAGCAAGTGGCTCATGATATGCCTTTGGCAGTACATTTGGGGCACAGCAAGACCTTTGCCAGGCTTGTTACCCACTTTCATTGGCCTCAGATGAGAAAACATTGAGACGCGTTCTGTGGATCCTGCCAGACTTGCCAAGCAAGTGGCAAAAGTGGAGGGAAATGTAACGCCCCCCACCCCCAAACATTTCCTGTTGTGAGCACCCCTTTTGCTTTGACATAGTGGGGCCTCTGGACCCCAAGACAGCCCTAGGCAACAAGTTCATCCTGGTCATGGTGGACCATGGTACCCAGTACCCGGAACCTTTCCCTCTGAGAACAGTGACAGTGCCCGTTGTGGCCAAGGCACTGATGGGGATCTTTACCTGAGTGAGTTTCCCCAAGGAGGTGGTATCTGACCGGGGTACCAACATTATGTCCATGAACATAAAGACCATGTGGAAGGAATGTGGAGTAAACTACAAATTCACCACTCCTTAACGCCCCCAAAGTAACAGGTTGGTTGAAAGATTCAAACGCACCCTGAAAGGCATGATTGGGGGTCTGTAAGACTCCATGAGGCGTAAGTGGGACGTCCTCTTACCATGCCTTCTCTTTGCCTACCAGGATGTACCACAGAAGGGGTTGGCTTTAGCCCCTTTGAACTGTTGTATGGGCACCCGGTCAAAGGACCTCTGAGTCTGGTGAAAGAGGGCTGGAAGCAAGCTCCTAGGAAGCCACCCCAGGATGTATTTAGTTACATGCTGGCCTTCCGAAACCAGACCGCCCGCTTCAGGAAGCTCGCACAAGAGAACCATGAGGCAAGCCAGGAGGATGAAACTCTGGTACGACCAGAATACCACTCTGGTTGAGTTTCAGCCTGGCCAAAAAGTGTGGGTCATGGCCCCCATAGAGCCTTGTGCTCTGCAGGACAGGTGGTCAGGGCCATTTGAGGTGAAGGAGTGCAAGAGTGACGTCACCTACTTTGTGGACTTGCAGGCTCCTAGGAACCCCCTGAGGGCTCTACATGTGAACCGCCTCAAACCTCACTTTGAGAAGTCCAAGTTAACCATGCTTCTGGCTACAGATGATGGTGCAGAAGAGGATAGTGAACCTCTCCCTGACCTCCTGTCTGCCAAGGAGCAGGATGGGTCAGTAGAAGGCATAGTCCTCTCCCCTTCTCTGACTCTAGAACAGCAGAGTGAGTGTCGCCAGTTACTAAAACACTTTGCCACTCTATTCACACTCACTTCAGGTGTCAACCATCTATGCTTGTATGATGTGGACACTGGGGACAGCCTGCCTGTGAAAAACAAAGTTTACAGGTTGGCTGATAGATTGAAAGCCAGCATCAAGGAAGATGATGACTTTAGGGGTGATTGAGCGCTCTAGCAGCCCTTGGTCCAGCCCAGTGGTCTTGGAACCCAAACCTGCTGCATCTAGTGCCACACCAGGACGTCGGTTCTGTGTGGACTACCGGGTGCTCAGTGCCGTCACCAAAACAGACACCCACCCCTTCCCAGAGCTGATGAGCTCACAGATCGGTTGGGGGCAGCCAAGTTCCTCAGCACATTTGATTTAACGTCTGGGTACTGGCAGATTGCTTTAACCGAGGGGGCCAAGGAGAGGTCAGCATTCTCAACAACAGAGGGGCACTTCCAGTTCCCGGTCAGGCCCTTCCAGAGGCTGGTCAATCAGGTCCTGGCTGGGCTTGAAAACTTCAGTGCCGCCTACCTTAACGACATTGTTGTTTTCAGCTCAAGTTGGAAGGACCACTTGCACCACCTCTGGGAAATGTTGAAGGCGCTGCAAGCTGCAGGCCTCACTATCAAGGCCAGTAAGTGCCAGATAGGGCAGGGGTCGGTGGTGTACTTAGGACACCAGGTTGAAAGTGTCCAGGAGGCACCCCTACAACCCAAAATCTATGCCATTCGGGCTTTGGCACCCCCCCAAGAACCAGATAGAGGTGAGAGCCTTCTTAGGCCTCACCGGGTACTACAGAAGGGTTGTCAAGGAATATGGCACCAGTGTTGCCCCCTTGACAGAGCTGACTTCTAAGCAGCAGCCTAGACAGGTGATCTGAACTGAGGCATGCCAGACCCCGTTTGACACCCTGAAGGAGGCCATGTGAACAGCGCCCGTCCTCCAGCCTCTAACTTCTCCAAGGAGTTTGTGGTACAGACAGATGCTTCTGCGCATGGTGTGGAAGCAGTACTTTCACTCTCTAGACCAGCCTGTAGTCTTCCTTAGCAGGAGACTACTCCCCAGGGAACAGAAGTGGAGTGCAATTGAAAGGGAAGCTTTTGCTGTGGTCTGGGCACTGAAGAAGCTAAGACCCTACTTGTTTGGGTTTCACTTCCGCGTTCAGACCGACCACAGGTCCACAGGCCCCTCAGATGGATAATGCAGATGAGGGGTGAGAACCCAAAACTGCTGAGGTGTCCATTTCCCTACAGGGGATGGACTTTACGGTGGAACACCGCCCTGGCACAGAACACGCCAACACTGATAGTGTGTCCATGTTCTTCTGCCTTAGTGACGAGGACTCCCCAGGGGTTGAGTAGTTCCCCCTACTCTCAGCTGGAGGGACATGTGTTTGACCTGGCAGCTTTTTGGCGGTCTCCCCTGTCTTTTTGCCTTCTGACCTCCTGGTTTTATGGTGTACTGGACTCTGTTTTTGCTGGTTTATTGTCTCTGCGCACTGTACCAATGCTAATCAGTGGTAAAGTGCAAGTGCTCCCCATATAAGTTGTACTGTGGATTTGGTACTAATAAGTCCCTAGTGAAGTGCACTAGAGGTGCCCAGGGCCTGTAAATCAAATGCTACTAGTGGGCCTGCAGCACTGGTTGTGCCACCCACTTTGGTTGCCCTGTAAACATGGCTCAGACCTGCCACTGCAGTGTCTGTGTTTGCCGTTTTCAACTGCTAATTCGACTTGGCAAGTGTACCCACTTGCCAGGCCTAAACCTTCCCTTTTACTACATGTAAGACACCCCTAAGGTAGGCCGTAGGCCCAGTGCATGGGCAGTGCAGGGGCCTCTGACACCCCCATTCCGCCAAACTTTCCATGGCGGGCCGACCGTCATGAAAAGGCTGGCAGAATGGAGACTCGTAATCCCCCGGGCGGTGCTGCATGCCACCCTGGTGGATTACGACCAGCGGGACCGCCAGGCTGCCGACTGGCAGCAACCTAGTGGTGTCAGTGGTCCGACTGTGGCGGCTCCGCCACGGTCTTAATGTGACTGCCGGACTTGCACGAGCGTGGAGGTCTGACCATCACCGCGGGCCTGGCAGTCCTAGGACCACAATCAATCAATCAATCAGGAATTTGTAAAGTACACTACTCACCCGTAAGGCGCTGAGGGGGGTGGGGGGGAGGTGCTGCTACTTCTCGAACAGCCAGGTCTTGAGAAGTTTCCTGAAGGTAAGGAGGTCTTTGGTCTGACGCAGGTGGGTAGGAAGAGTGTTCCACGTTTTGGCGGTGAGGTGCGAGAATGATCTACCACCGGTTGTAGTTCTGCCGACGCGTGGGATGGTTGTGAGGGCAAGGTCGGCGGAGCAGAGATGTCGGGTCGGGGTATGACCGCTAGGGTCATAATGAGGGCCATTGTGTCTAATAAAAAACTGAAGGGGCCTAACAATTAGTTAACCTTGTTGAGCTTTAACTATCACAGTTACCTTATTTTTCCAGTTTGTAAGAAAAATTAATTGATGTACTCCTTGGAGAGAACCATAGGCCTGCTTTTTGATTCCTGAGCTTTTGAATGTACTGTATGATCTTCACAGTCTCATTAAACTTTGATACAATCATCACTTATTAGATGAAATTACCAAAACTCTTTTAAAACATGTTAACATTTTAAAGAAACCACAATCAAAGCATCAATGTAAAAACGAAATAGAACGTAAGAAGGAAAGTATATAATCTGCCCATCTTGGAAGTCGTTAGACTCCGTCTGGAATGAATGTAAATGGCTGGAACTCTTCATCATTATACAGCAAAGAAACAAGAAAAGCCTTTAGGAGACAGTAAATACTAGAGATTGAAATATTTAAACTATAAAAACATTTCATGTAAAACCACATACTTGGGTAAACTGATTGACAAAGGTTTTCAATTCGCATTTTTTAGATGTTAATTTCCCTTCACATGTACGTGCGCTGGATGTAGAAACTCTTGCACATGCGCACATAGATACTGCTGAAGTCAGAATGGCACCTGCCCTTACTAGCCTTCCGGTAGATAGGTTTCAAGCTTGCCTCAAGGTTTTAGACAAAAGTTTAATTATGTTCCTCAAAAATACTTTCTCTTCAGAACTTATCCTAGATTCTTGGCGTGACTCTTTGATAGATCGATATTTAAAAAGGAAGATCAAAAAGAGATGAAAAACTATGGCCTCGTAGCCCATCTTGGTAGTGATGCTCAAATCTTTACTAAAATTGTATGAACCTAAAGAATGGTTAAAGCCACTTGGATTTCTCCCCTTTTCGCAATGACGCACCCGCCACTGACAATATATTGACTTTTGCAGTGCTGCAATGTAAATACACAAAACTCATTAAGGATGAGAAACTGTATACATGCTTTAAAGACTATTTGGCTGTATTCAATAAGGTGCTTGAGTTAAGCTTTGACAGAAACTACACAGCTGAGATATTTCTCGTTCATTGTTAATACTTCATACAGATCACAATATTGACACCTGGCAACGGGTACGAGTAGGGCTGAACGATCAACTGACCAAACATATTTACTCTATTTGTGGTGCAAAGCAGCAATTTATTCTTGCTTCATTTTTCGGCCTCTATTCTTCTGATTTGTCCAACACTCTGAAAAAAGTTGCACATTCTCTCCGTAGGTGAAGGACAAAGACATAAGAAGGTTAATGTACTGTTTGATAGGTCTTGTGAGTAAGATCAACTGGAAGAGTGTAACAAACTAAATGATTTGACAGATAATTTAACCAAAACTAATACTTTTGTGTTTGGTTCTTGATTTTCTTTTACATTCAAGTGTTTTCTGCAAACTTCATCTTTCATATATACCAGCTCTGATTCTTACCCAGCAGTGCCTCGAGCAGGGTGGATCCCTCCAGCCTGACCTCGAGTAGGGTGGATGCCTCCAGCCTGACCTTGAGTAGGGTGGATGCTCCAGCCTGAACTTGAGTAGGGTGGATTTCTTCAGCCTGACCTCAAGTAGGGTGGATCCTCCAGCCTGAACTTGAGGAGCGTGGATCCTTCCCAGCTCTTGACATGTGCTAGTAATTTTGTTGTAGTGACCAGTGTTTTAAGCTGGTAGTTGAACTATTACTGAGAGAGCTCCTAGTGCTGGGGTGGGAGGTTGGTGGGAGGTAAACGGGACTGTTACAGTGAGTTCTGCTCTCAAATAGTGTAGAGCATTAATTCAGTGTGAGGATCTGAGTGTACTATATAATAGGGCTAGGTAGCCGTATTGTGAAGTACACTCCCAGGGAGCTTTGGGAAAGAACAGTTTTATTTACTTCACCTCTAGCTCAACCCTGGGCAGCTGTGGCAGGGAGCAGTAAGGCACAGTAAACAAACTAAGTGTAAAGCATTTAACCACACGTTATATAGCGAAATAAGAAAATCACACACCAATAGACACAGCAACAATTTATAACAATAGAGTGTATTTTTATTAATTTTTGGAGTCTTTGATCATTAAAATCGTCCAGAATGTTCTAGAGTTAGAGATTTTAGAATGTTTAAATACTTTTAAGTGCAACCACAAACAAGCATTGGCAAACACAAAATACGAAAACTTTTGGGAGGTCTGGAAAATTTAGAGTGTTCTGGCCCGGCTTGGGTGACCAAATCCGATGGGGACGAGCACCAGAGGGCCAGAAAGGATACTTTGCACAGTTCGCTGCCCTCCAGGGCAATTTTTAAAGCAAGTTTCCAACTTTGAACACGACCGCCATAGGAAACAACAGAGTATTCCTGATGCTTGATACAGGCAAAGATGCTCACAAGGATGCTCCATTTGTGGTCCGGTCAATTGGGGTGTCTCTGTGGTTCTTCAGTCCATGGGTGATGTGGGGCAAACCTGGTCACGTTGATCAACGTCCCTCAAAGCCCTTTCTTTTGCAGTAGTTGCACAGGTGCTGGTGTACTACTGGGGCAGTACACCGCTGTTGGAGGCAAAACCTTGGGCTGGGACTTGTCCCCTTGTAATCCAACGAATCTAGTCACTGATAGCTCTCCCGGGTCTAGCAGTCTTTGTTCTATCTCTGATTCCTTTGTTGGTGCGCCCAGGGACAGGTAGTAGGGAAACTTCCACAGAGGCTACCAATTTGTCTATTTGGGCCCTTTCAATTCTTGTGTCCCTTATGTCAGTTCAAGGACCAGCCACCTGATCCTTGGAGTCACTGGAGTTGGTGAAGTTTGGAAATCAAGTTTTCCAGAGGTCAAGAGCCACAGGCAGGATCCCAGCTCACTAGCCCAAAAGTGCAGCAGATGCAGTCCTTTCAGCGGTGCAGCTTCTCTTTGCACAATCGAAAGCCAGCAGGATAAGCCTTCTCCTGTACTTTCTTCTTTTCCAGTGGTGAACTAAGGGTGCCAGGGTTGCCCATTTTATCTCAGAAACATGCCTTTAGAGGACCACGCGATCACTGTCCAGTCAGCTATTGGGTCCCCTCCTCTCTGTTGATGCAGTTCCTGTGATGTGTGGCACCATGCTATCCCAGAAGTGCCCCTTCTTTCCCCTTCCAAAATGGCATGACCCTTCCTTGGTTTTGAGGAGCAGGGTACCCACCCTCTGGGTGTGGCTACCGGTGGGCTACATGCCCATATCAAATCTGGTTCTAACCGTGGTCTCTCCCTCTTGGCCCTGTCTCCTAAATGTCTGCAGAAACAAAAGGCATACTGCTCAGGAGTGTTGTTCCCAGCAACCCTTCAAAGGCGCTTCGCCTGAAGCTCAACTTTTACGCTAACACCCTTTGCACCCTTCCTGGGGAGGAGGTCACACCTCGCTCCAGGGCCTTTGTTCCCAGGTAAGGGAGTCATTCACACATCTCACCAGGCGGCTAGAAACCCTGTCCGTATAAATGGCCGTTTTGAGCCCATATACTAACTAAAGTGCAAGGTAGCAACTTTCTTAAAGTTGCATAAAATTAATAGTGACATTAAATCTGATCTGACCATCAGATCGGATTTAATTTCACCATTCATTTGATGCCTTACTTGACCTGGTTAGGTGGTCCCCTTCAGGAATTAGACGTGTTTAAGGGTAAACCATTTAACCCTGTGTTAGCCAATGGGGCTTCTAATTTTCCCCAGCAAAATGACAATTTGGAAGTGTTGCTGGAAAGATATATAAAAACATATGCTTCATTCACAAATATATTGCTCCCTGCCATATGGCTTTTTAGCCCTGCTTTAAAAGAGTCTGACACTGCCCTTTCAAGTATTCCGTGGCACCCCGGAGTGTCTTTCACGATTTGTGCACGTAGTCTGGCACAAACAGTGCTGCGGTCCTGTGTGGACACACTGCCTTTTTTGCCCTAGGTACCATATATTAGGGACTTAAAAGTAAGGCAGTGCTTGCCAATTGGGGGGTAGCCAAAGAAACATACGTTTGTATAGAGTTAATCACTGGCACTGAGGTATGGTTAGCAGGCCTCAGAGAACTCTTAAAGTAAAACAAGCAGCATTAGTTCCAAAAAGTGGTGGTGAACATGCAAAAGGATGCATTTCCTTACATTTAGATTTTAGTAATCTGAAAAGGGCAGCATATAGCATTAAAAATAATGAATCATATGTTTACTTAAAGCTGAAACTGAGAACACAGGGGCTTGGCAAGACAGGATGGAGTATTGTGACTTAATTATCATGTGATGATGTGTTTTTCTGTTCTCTCTTCTTCCTTTCACAGGCACTTGAATATCAGAATGGGGAGAAGAGCAGCTCCAGGAAAAAAAAGAAAAGTACATTGTTCACCTGAACCTATAAGAGCCACACTTCCATCTTCTCCTGTCCATAATGTGTCAGCTTCAAGATCCCAAAATAATGCTGAGAGGAACCATCAGCTGGAGCCTCTATCTGGGAACCTGTCCAATGTGATCCTTTTATCTATGCTAGAGAAGTTGGATGCCAAATTGGATAACTTACAGAATACCCTAGAGGATGTACCGTCTAGGGTCGCTGGACTTACGGAACAAATCTGGATAGCACGGGGTCAATATCACCTTGACAATGATAGTGTGTCTTCGGAGGTGGTCAGTCCGGTGAGGGATGGAGAATATTCTGTCAGTAGGTCAGATGAGAAGGAACCAGATGAACAAGAGCTGTTGTGGTTTGATCGCGAGGGTCCACAGCAAAACCACTGCATACATCCAGCATTTCAGGGTGGAGCTATCACCACAGATCCATCAGAGAGAGGAAATATGGAATCAGATGTATTGCTGTTCAAAGCCATTCCAGGTATTTGTTTTGTAACAAGTGGGTACTAACCTGTGTAGTTCTGAATGAATTTAACATAAAATTCTCCCAAGTGGATGTTTCCAGATTTTTAGTAACACCTGAAGTGGGCTTAATCTGAGTTGCGTGGAGCGGTATCTTTGGGGGGGCCGTGATTTGGGTGAACCATCACAATTTAGGAATACACCTGAAGTGGTTTTGTACCTGGTATTTCCTCTATTTCCACAATGGAGCTGTTCCATACTCTTCAGAACTAGGCTGAGAATTGGGACTCTGCATTTGAAAAACGATCAGCATTCTGGTCCATGCATAATAGTCCACATTCCGGTCTCAGGAGCTCTGAGGAATTAGTGGCAGAATCTGGGATTTCACCCCAAGCACCTTCGTACTCCTTGTTCTTTAAGTGTCAGATGCGAGCGAGATGTTAATCACTGAGAGTAAAAGACAGCTTCCTTTTTTCTTGCTAGTGCATACTAAACATATTAAAGGTGGCTCAGGACAGGAGGGGAGGAAGACCGTGTGTAGAGGAGAAGGTGATGTGTAGGTCAGGCTTGGTCTGTAGTGATGGAATGGATAGGGCAAGGGCCATGGCATCTACAGTGTTTTCTTAAACATTGACTGTTTTACTGTATTGTGTAAGGACATGTGCGTAGAACTGGTGGACCTGCAGGTCAGAGAGAGCTGGTTGTATACTGTATCATGTAGAACAACATATCAGTTCAAGGGGGTTTGAAGATTAATTAGGGTCTGTGATGCTGTAGTCTGTAGGCTTATGCACACAGTATAAGGTGGTCTGAAGGTCCAGCTTGTTTAGTTGTATTGTAGTATACAGGCTTAGGTCATATATTTGCTAACATTTATTTTATCTGAAATGGGCACCATTATAATGCCTCTGCTGTGCCTGCAGGTATATCTCCCTTTACATTTCTGTCACTTTTTCCTACCACTAAGTCACCAATATCAGCAATACCAGTAACTCTGCTGCGGGGTGGTTGAAGTTAATGGTGATTGTTCTGAGATATGTAGAATAACTGGGGAAATTTGACATCTGCTTCCCCCAGTAATTCTAGAGTAGGATGATTGCTGAAGAAATTGTTGGCTCTATGACCATGTCTGTGCGAACAATAGCTTTGCAAATTAACATGCATTTTTTAGAGTCGATTCATATTTTCGCCATCTTTAGATGGCTAATGTATATTGGCGCCTGTGTAGACTATCCAATGTACATTACGTTGAATGCACTAAATGGTGCAGTACCATGTGTTAGGATAATCCCAAAGCATAGTCCTCCACTTTGATATCTGCCACCAAAGAACCTCTGATACACTCACTGACTACTCTGTTCATCCTCTCTGTTTGCCCATTACTCTTTGGGTGATAAAGACTAGTACATTTATGGCTGATAACAGTTCCACCAAAAAAAAAACTCCATCTCCCCCAAGACAATTTGTATAACTTTATCCAGTACCAATTCACCGAAAACCTACTTTGGCACATACAAACCTCACTTCCAACCACCTTGGCATGTAGTCCACAAGCACAATGGCAAATTTCTGATGCACATGAAGCATCTGAAACAGATACAAAAAATCAGTGCAATTGTCTTGGACTTGTTGCTGGCAACCAACCCAAAGGGAACCTGTGAGAGGAATGTAAAAATAAAAACAGTGAGCACAAGTTATAACCCATTTCCAGGGCTCAGCCATTTGCTCTAAATAGCATCTTATACATATAGAATGACCCTGGGCAGAAGGGAACCATATCTCAGCGGGGATCATTATGTTATGCATCCTGCAATGCAACACGGCGACTGTATAGCTCAAAACGTAAAACATGTAATGACCATGATAGAGAATACATTTAGCAGTTGAAGATAAAACCCAATAGGTTCCCATAGTATTATGTTAAGTGCTTTTAGGCTAGTCAGTTCAAGAATGTCGAAGCACAGTTGGTATGATGCCGTCAAGTCACCTGAATATCACCATGTATGAACAGCTTTATATTAGACATATATTGACAGGCAACACAATTTCCACATTTATAATGACCCTTAACAGGATCCAGACCAAGTAAAGGAAATATGGTCATATCCGTTTTTTGAATCCTGGGGTCTGCACATACTAAGTGATCTTTTAGGTTTCTACAACTTTTATAGGAGAAAAGAAGAGTCTCTCGAATGGGGTCCACATTTCTGATGATGGACCAGTGCTTTTTGGTAATTTTAATAATCGTGTTTGTGTATGGCCAAAATGTAGTCACACAGACAATCTTATCCAATGGAGCCCTTTCTTTAGTCTGTAGAATTACTTCCCTTGGACTGCACCATGCTCTTTTGAGGGAATTCCTAATCAGTATTTTGCGATATCCTCTGTCCTGCAATTTTTGGCTAAGAATAGCTCCTTCTCCAAAATAATGAATCTTCGGGTGCAATTTATTTGTAGGCGAAGGATTTGGCCCTAGGGCAAGCCCTCTTTAAGACCCCTATGATAGAAGCTGACATTATGCAGTAATGCATCGCGTTCAATTGGTTTGCTGAAAGGTGTGACAAGTTGATTGTCATTTTTGATCAGGAAATCGAAGAAGGATATCCTTGTATTTGTCTACATTAAATGTGATTGATTGATTGGTTGTTTATTGTTTCAGTTGATTAAAACCATAACAATTTTGCCAGATTACATGGTAAAACATTCTAAAGAAAGGAAGAAATTAAAATTGTAATACAAAGAAATAAAATGTAGGTTGAAAGTTAAAAGTTAAGCAAATAAATAAATCTTTAAAAGGTTTAGCTGGGGGAAACAGCGTGTATGGCGTGTTTCAAGAACACAGTAAAATCAATAGGGTACTCAAATATATACCTGCTCCGGTTCCCAACCTCTCAGAAGAAACATGTATAGCCTTACGAGAACTTCAGAATAATAAGGAAATCACTGTTAAACCTTGTGACAAAGGAGGAGGCATTGTGATGATGAAGACTGAAAACTATATACAAAAGATGAGAACTATGTTAGCAGTGTCAGCCCACTATCAGAAAATAAGAACCAATCCCAGCACATACATTAGCTCTAGGATTAGAGCTATATGTACCAGCGGCATCCTTAGTGGTGCCATAACTAAAGCCCAAGAGGGATATCTGCTTGCCAGCAAACCTAGATTACCCACCATCTATGGAGTACCTAAAACTCATTAACATACCCAGGATCCTCCTTTGAGACCCATTGTCTCTACTATTGGATCCGCGATTGAACCAATATCTAAATATGTTGACTTTGTTCTTAAACCCTTGGTTATCAAGTTCCCTTCCTACATAAAAGACACAGGACACATGATTACTAGAACTGAGGGGATAGAGTTGAATCCTAATAGGGCCTTCCTAGTTACATTGGACATTGAAGCACTTTATACTAACATCCCTCAACAAGCAGCCTACAATGCTGTCAGGCAGGTACTCATGGAAGAAACCAATGATGCTCCAGTAGAGTTTATTCTGCGCTGTCTGGATATAGTGTTAACAAACAACTTTTGTGAATTCGAAGGTGAAATATTCAAACAGATCCAGGGTGTCCGCATGGTAGCCGCTTGCGTTCCTAGTGTGGCAGACATATACATGGGCCTTTTTGAGAGGCAACACATATATAATGAAATTGCCCCTTTCTTTGAGAATATCACAAACTGGAGGCGATATATTGATGAAATCTTTTTCATATGGGAAGGAAAAGAAGAGCAACTTTTGGAGTTCAAAAAATGGCTTAACCTTTGTGACATTAATCTTAAATTTACTTCCAACTATAGCAATCATATGATAGAGTTTTGGGATATTTTGATCTTTGAAGAAAACAAACATCTGCAAGTAACTTTGTACACTAAACCGACGGCCAAGAATACGCTACTGCATTTCAATAGTTATCATCCCATGAGCCAAAGACAAAGCATCCCTTTTGGTCAATTTCTCAGAATCCGAAGAAATTGCAGTAACTTAATTGAATATGATAAGAATGCAGCCAAAATGAAAGAACATTTTCTTCAGAGAGGGTATCCCTACAGGGTAGTAAGTATTATAATCGTGAAAACTTGCTAGAAACCCTTTACAAACGACAGAAAGAACAAAACAAGATGGTGTGTGTCATCAGACACTCTAACATAAACAATAAGATACAAGGAATAATCAACACCAGTTGGAGTTTTTTTAATACTAACAATGGGGATTCTCCTCTTCCAAGACCTATGTTTGCATTCAGAAGAAACTCTAATTTTAGAGACAAACTGGTACAAGCTTGTGTTCACTGTCAAAATACATTCATTCAAAAGAGTATTACAGGGACTCAACCGGCATTGGGCAACCACTGTTGTGGCACTTGCCATGCTTGTGCCCAAGCTATAGTCTCTGATGTATTTAAATACAACAACAATACAATAAGTCTAAAGAACCTGACAAATTGTTTAAGCAGTAATATCATTTACTGTATCCTATGTCCATGCCATCTAGGATACATAGGGGAAACGGGGCGCCAGTTTAGAGTGCGTTTCAGTGAGCATAATTCAGCAATGTATCACTGTATGGAAGAACAACATCAGGAAAGCAAACTACAGTGGACTATACTAGAAAAAATTAATTTCACATATGAGGATCAAGAGAAATATAGGAAGAAAAGGGAAGTCTTTTGGATCTACTTTTTTGATACGGTACATAAAGGTCTTAATGAACGTATTCCATGGGAGACACTTTCCTGTAAAATGGGGCTAGCATCCTTAAACACAAGTTTTACATGTTATTTTTCTCTATCCTTTTAATAACACTAAAATAAACTTCTTTAGGAGGCCCTCATAGAACCTCGGTTTATTTTCACATATATATTTACATATGCTGTGTCCCCTTGTGAGTTCAATAGTAAGCCAGGATTATGCATTATTACATTTTTTGCTTTTCTCTGAGAATCCATTCAGAATAATCATATTATTTTTCTGTTATTTCTGTTTAGTTTTGGGTATACATATGAAGCTTTTATTCTTGAATTTTTACTGTTTTTCCTAAGATGATGCTAGTTAGGTTCCGGTTTAGGACTCAATACAAGGAAATGGTGGCTACCCATGTATTTCCGATATACATTCCAAGATGGCACCCACGTTTTCCTTCTGAGTTACCTTTTTAGGTATTCTAGTCCCTTGTTTGTGTTTGTTATACTATCATTGAATGTATATTATTGGGACCATGGCGCGGTATTCGCGTCCATAAGCACTATGGGTTCCTCGTCAGTCAGGATTGCGTCCTTCCTCCTGATGAGATTTTTTGTTGCTTTGACGACCATGCACATTTTAAGAGCGTGCTGAGCCCACAATTGTATAATTCTGGAGTGGGTTACGCTATCGGACGTTTCTCCGCATGCCCAGTGTGTCGGGGAGATCGGAGTTGGCCCGTCCACAGATGTAGGAGACTGCTGATCCTCCAGTCCATCGTGAGATACAGCAGGTAGGACATGGGACAGTTTGTCCATGTTTTCTGATATGCCGAAGTACAACAATTGAAGGAGACGTTTCAGCGCATGAGCTCTCATGCTCATGGTGGTATTGCAGATATTCATTTCCGTTAGGAGATAAATACTCTACATACTATTTTCTATTTATTGCAGATACCGGTTCACAGAGGAAATAAGATTTGGCTAGTAGTGAGCCCATTCCCCTTATGGCATCATTTTCATGTGGTACACATCTAGATATCGGTACCTTTTTTATAGTACTTACTTTATAGAGCACTTGGGGTCATAAGGAAGAGAGTATTTGGGTGCACTATACTTGAGTTGTGCAGCACATTGTTGGATATATTTATTTGCTTCATGCTTACCTCACAGAGATATATAAGTATCTCAAAGGTTTCTTCTCTGTAAGGATTTTTGGACCTAGGCACCATTTTCTTCATCCTTCCTTATTCTCCTCTTTTATTTTGTTTTCTTCTTTTTGTGTCATGGTTTGTTTCTCGTCTTTGTATTATCTGTTTTGTGAGATCTCATGATTACAGCCACATTTATTTTATGTTCTATATTTCAGGATCAGGTATGTAACAAATTGTTCTCTGGAATTGTTTAGACACATATAAAGGCCTGTGCCCTGAGGAAGGTGGGCGACCTTTTCTAGGCCGCTGGTCACCGAAACGTACGTCGGCACCATTCTTCACGAACAAGACACTTGCTGTGGCTCACATGGATATTTCTTTGGAATCCACAATCAACTTATTCATTTAACATGAGGAAAGTTCAAATATTATATTCGACTAATTAAGAAGGACTTTTGCAGTCTGAAAGTAGAACTGTTAAGAAATATATAATAGACATTGAGGATTCCTTTTGTTGGGCCTACCTATACCACGATATTACGACATTATTGGACTACTACTTGTGTATGTTATCACTGATGAAAACTCAGTGGCCCGTCAGGCATGTTAATACTTTGCAGCCTTTGTGGCTTTATCCGTGTTGGTCTTAATGCATTTAATTGAGTCCTTACACATTTTTTAACATGGTATGAATGAAGTAGTATGATTGTGATTTTTTGGTTTTAGTATTTCTATTCTTTCCAGGGTCCATTTTTAGGATGTTCATTATAGTGTTTATTAGGTCCTAGTAATTGCTTATATAGATTATGAAACTATGATTATATATAATCTAATTTTGTATTGTGTATGTTTAATTTTCATCAGTTCAAGCTTTTTTCTTTTTTGTGGTTTGTTATCCTGAGATCTCTTCTTTAAGACGCACCTGAGATTCCGTATTTGGTACCCAAGGTGTCCTTGGGACATTCATTTTCATTTTGGGTGTTTCAAGAACTTGCCAAGCTTGCAGTTTAGCTGGGGGTCGTGCGGATTGAAGCAGGCTACTATGGCTCCCCTGCAGGCCCTTATGGGTCTGTCTGTGAATATCCTCTTAAGAAATCTCTTTTGGAGATCTAGCAGGCCCGGACAGATGCAGATTGTGTGTATTAGATCTTCCTTTTGGCATGCACAGTGTCTGCACTGCTGCGAGGTGATGTTCTTCCAGGACGGAGCATTGGCCAGGGTTGGCAGGCTGCCTAGTCTCATTGTCATAAGATTATGTTTCATGTGCGGTGTAAACATTGTGGAGAGATAGGCAGCCGGTTCAAGTTTGGCATAGTGTTTTGTGGTCATCCATGCGTGTGCCCGGGTGCTGAATTTGTCTTTGTCTTCTGTGAACGAAAGGATTTTAATGGCCTTAGAAGCCCCTCTTGAGAAAAAATTGTATGTCGGGTTGCCTCCCACAGATCTTTAAGTCGTAATTTGACAATTGATGAACAAAGGTACTTATGGTGGGCTGAATGCTGGTCATATTCTAGGGCCTGCCAAAGACCCTCGTTCAGTTTGACTGCAGAGCAACTGATTTTGTACCATATTTTAACCGCCTCTGCTCTTGCGGCCAAGTCTTGCCGTACAAGTCAGAATTCAAGACGGAGCTCATATTTAGATTATTGATAATACTCCAGAATTCCCTGGGATTTTTCCCTTTAGCGGCATGTGTTATTTTTAGTCAAAAGGAGCTCGTGACTTTGGCCTTGTCTTTATGTATTTGTCTTTTGTACGCTTTCTTTGAGTTCTTAAGTTGTTCCCAGAGTAGCAGGTTGCCTAGGCGGACCTTCAGAAGTCTCGCAAGCTTCCTTTGAACTTTTTTGAGGAGTTGAGCTTGTTTTGAGAGGTGGGCCGGAGTGACTTGACGAGTTGGCCGTGATGGGTTGTGATGGGAATAATGGTCCAGTATTTTCATGTGGAAGTCCTTCCAGGCATCCATTATGCGTTCGCGGGTTTTAAGGTTCTCCAGCATCTGCAATTTTGCGGATAAAGATAAGGCTTCTATTGTGGCAGATGACCAGCGTAGTCTCTTCAAGCTCGTTGACTCTATTGGCCCCATTTGTGGTAGGGCAGGTTCGTGAACAGGCAAGGAGGACCTTGGGGTCAGGATTTGATACGAATGGTCACTGAAAGTGGTATATTTTATTTGAAATTGCTGTATCAATGGGATCAGGCATAGCGTGACTAGGGTGTAGTCTAGAATAGACTGTGAATTAGGGACGTGGAAGGTGTCGTTCAGGGGAGGGTCACCAGTGAGTCTCTCGTTTAATACCTATAGTTTGAGGTATTCCAGTGACGTCACCAACTGTGCTCCCTGTTGATCACGGTGAGTAAACGTCGATGACACCTGTGTCGGGACGTTCCAGTAGGAATTGTCGGCGCTTAGTATTACTTCTTCCTCTTGAGCCTTGAATAGATTTGAGTTGAAGTCTCCTCTCAAAATGATGTCCCAACCAGGGTAGGTCTGGAGGTGGTACGTAAGGATGGCTGTTAGGCTTTTTAATGCAGCTCGTTTGCTGTAAGAGCCGGGTGTACATCATTAACCAATAACACCGGTGGCCTACTTTGGGAATTCCAGTTGCAGAGTTTGAGCACTTGGCAGTCTTTGTCTTCTTGTGGCAGTTCTTCTATGTCCATTTTCAGGGTTAGTGAGAGGCAGACTGCTAGACCCCCCCTTTCTTTCCCATGCTGCTTGTGCTTAACTGTGGATTTTTTTTAAGGACGTGAAACCCAATAGCGGAAAGACCTGTTGTGACCAGGTTTCCAGGAGTGCAATTAAATCCATGTTGTGCCAAGCTTTTGGTGGCAAGCCTGTTTTCAACAATGATTGGGCACCTGATATGTTCCAGGATAGCAGCCTTAGGTGCTCCTGGTCTGGATGTGCCCGTGATGGTTGTGATTCTCATGCGAGGCGGGGGCATTTAGGGCTCCCGGCAGCCACTTCCAGCTGGCTTCGGCGAGCAGAGTTTGGGTTTGACATTAAATGTGAATTTCAAGTGAGGCTGGCAATTGTTGAGACAGTCAGTGAAAAGTTTCAGTGTACCTTCTGTGCCTACCCGATCAAAAAGATGTCATCTGTGTACCGTTTCCAACAGCGTATATTGCTGAAGAAAGGATTACGGTCCGTACTGATCAACATACACTCCAGGTGGCCAGCATCCAAATCATGGGCTACTAGTTAACCTTGATAATGCATCCTTTTTTACCAATATTCCCCAAAAAGACAGTATTGAAGCCCTGAATAGGATCCTTGGCCAGTGGTACATCTTTCCCATCCACTCACACGCACACCACGTTATTTAGCCGGGTGGCAACCCTTTGTCTGTCTTCACCACCACCATATTGACCACCTTCTTTCTAGTACTATTCCTGCATATTCTACCCAAAGTCCCTAACAAATTACATTTAACACATTCTTCCCTTCTAGGAAGATACTGTTAGATGCATCTACATGAAATTTAGATTCACATCTGAAACAAAAATTATCCATGTTGAAAAATGTTCTCCTTGGAGGTGATGGTTTTGCTTCAACTTTACCAGATGTTTCCTCAATTCCGTTGTTTAATTCTATGGCATACTTTTTTTAATCTTATATGCTGTTTCTTCGACTGCTTTTTCTAATGATAGATCTTTACATGTATTCTATTATTTTAGCTCCTTGTCACCAGTGTGTATCCAGTTTGTAGCTGAGCATGTTACCTCTGGTATAATATGCTCTACTCTTAGTATGAAAATCATAAAATTGGATTTTATGTAATTTGTGTAATTGAAACTATCCATGAAGTTGATAAAGCTCTTCAAAATGTGCTGCAGTACTAGAAATCAAGATAGCTTCATTAGCATACAGTGAAACTGATACTGACTGGCAGCCTACCTTAAAAAGTTCGCGATCTACCGTTCAAAGAACCTTATTCAAATTATTGATATACAGTACAAAACCAGTAAAATAGGCCTTGATATACAGCCTTGCTTGACTTCCCTATTCAAGGCAAATTTTGAAGTACACTCACCTGAAGACCCATAATGAACAGTAGCAGTGAGATCAGAGTGAAGCTCACTAAGAAATCCCATAGTGGACCTGTCAACACCCATGGCCAGCATCATTTTCCACAGTTTGGATCTGCTGACCCTATCAAAATCAGAGGTTAGGTCCATGAAGCCTAGATGAAGTGTACCCACCTTAGAGATTTAAGCCTTGGTCCACCATACCCTTGCCAGCCTGAAAACCATATTGTACCTCCGACAGAATCTGCTGCTTGTTAGCCCACTTGGTTAACCTACCTAACAGATTTATCCCCATCACCTTTACAGTGGAAACAATCAAAGAGATGGGGCCACAACACCGAGGGTCATTTTTTTCACCCTCAGGAACAATGACAGAATTTGACCATGAGGACGGAAGTTGTTGTCTAATGGCTAGATTGATATAAAGAGTTACAAAGGGTGTTTAGTGAAAAAGAGGGGTCCTCCACCATGTAGTTGTCATGGAAAAAGTTTTTTTAGATCCAGCAAAATAGCGATTGAGAAAAGAGCACAGAAAGCACTTCCTTCCTCATTAGCAACCAGCTCTAGCTGCCTCGTGGTCACCCCGCAGCCGCATTCCAATCGCGACTTTCTTGGGAACCCTAAATACGTGTCATAATACGTAAACCCTAGAGCAGGGTACCCAAAGGTCAACATTTGATTTAAAAGCAATGGGTGGTACAGCATCAGAGCTGGGGCTTTATTCTTTGGGAGATCAGTAATGGAAACCCTAACTTCTTCTCAATTGAACACTAACAAAGACCAAAGAAAGGGACGTAGACTTATCCAGCTGCACATCTGTGCCGCCATCAGGGGCAGGGACATCCTAAATGGTAGCATAGCGCTTAAGCCATGACTATACAGAAATAACCTGAGAAATAACACTCCTCGAAGAACAAGTTAAAGGAGGACGATTAATTATTTCCCAGCATTTCAAACATTCTTTGGAATTACATGAGCTCACCAAATCTTCTCAGACTTCTTGCCTTAATATCAACTTCCTACTCCTAATGGCAGAATGATAATCGCAACAAGATTTGACTTTAGTTTTTTGTTTCTGGGCTTCTCCTTTAAGGCTTCCATGGGCTTTTTGTGAGTTAGTGAACAAGAATGGTCAAATCATCTAGGAGTTAGAAGACTAGTCCTACTGGTCATAATGATGGATTTCACCTCAGTGCAGATAGTAGTAATAGAGGTTGAAATCTACTGGTCTTCGTAAAAGCAAGTAGAAAAATCCTTGATAGAGTTGACTGGGAATAACTTTGTCCCAGCTAATTCCCCATCCCTGATCTTTAATAGAAACTGGCTCGCACAAATCGTGATTGAAGGGTACAGAATTATTTGCCCAGCTGAAAGTAGCATTAAGGGATTATGGTCGCTTCAAGAGTCCCAAAACACCTCAAAGTTCAATAAAGAAAGAGCCAATCCCAAGGAAACAAAAATAAAATAAATTACAGACAAATAGCTTCTCCTGAAGAAGGTGCGCCCACTCGGAGAAAGACACATGAATGAGCTAGGATCTTCAAGCAAGACCAGGTTGAAGTTGCTAAAAATTGATTTTAAAAGTTCACCATCGGCAGAGAGACTAAAATGGTGCGCAACTGGGGGAGAGGAGACCACTTGCAATCATCCTGAATGGGACCGGGCTCACACTGGTGAGTGTTAAAATCACCCAGAAGCACTGTGGAAAGTAATGCTTATCCAACAAATCTCTTAGCTTGAGTGCATTGTCATCTGGGATAGGGACGGGTTTGCGTTTATAAAACTAACAAGCAAATTATTTCCATAATACCGAAATGAGAAGCAAACAGCATGCAAATTCAGGGAACTAGTATCCATTTGCTTAGCATCGGAGGTCGGGCTTAGAGAAATAAAAACTAAGAGACCCTTTTTAGCTCTACCCGAGCCAAAACCTGTCACCTGGACTACAAAACCCTTGTAACCCTCCAGTAACAAACAGTTCGATGCCCCCCAAGTTTCATGTAAGAAAAACACTTTGTGCTTCCTCAGCAAAGAGACCCACCCAGCATTATTAGCATTTTGGGATACCCCAGCCTTATTCCAACTTAGAATAACCGGTTGACCTTAAGCAAACTTTTCCAGAATCCTGTCACTGTGGTGACGCTGTCGTCAGAGGGCGTGCCACGGGAAAGTCATTCATTGTCATTGAGCCAACTCAAAGGGCCAAACCTATTTTGGGTAGAAACGCCTTGAGTAAGGTCTCTAACTGCAGCTCCAGCATGAGTAATTAAGGGTATTTGATGGCGCATTTTAGGAGCAGAGGATTTAATTGTAGGTCTATAAAAATAACACAAAGGGCGTGACGGCTTAGTGGCATGGGTCATACACGGATGTGAGAGCTCCATCAACAAATGGCCAGCAATACTAGGATTATTAAAGTTCACAACAATACAGCCCCGTCCATATTTTAGGGAGCCTGCCTAACCAGCTTACCTTTCGTGCCATAATAATAGAATTATACAAATGTAGATTTTTTTTTCTTAACTGCCCCTCTAACCAATGAATAACTTCGTTTTATTTTAACTGTGGGAAACCTTTGACTGGAGCTAATCAACTAGATGAGCTGGGATGGTATGCTGATCACCTGTTTCTGATGATTTTAAGTCCCGGGACCGTACTGTTGAAATAATACCAGACAACAGAACCCCTAACGCAGGCGACTGAGTAGGTGGTAATGTCTCCACTCGATCGACAAAGCAAACTTTCCCTTAGCCAACCAATCATTACAAGCTGGAAAATTGGATTGTAGTGCCTTTTGCAGTTCATTAAAGTGATTTACATGCATGTCACCCACAAATTCCGGTGACACCACAACATTGCTATGGTGCCCCGACTTTTGCAACTTTCTTTCTTTTCCGAAGAGGCTGAGGGGTGGTGATGGTAGAACAGAACCCTCTGCAGGTGGCTGGTGGCCTCAACCAAATGTACATTGCCCGCTGTGGGTGAACTGGAGACCTCACCTGTGGAAGGAACACCCCCTGCAGGTGAAGGCCTACAGCCAGTGATACGATTGTTATGTATGGCAGCAGATGCGCCTAGACCTTCTTCTACTGAGATGATTTCGTTAGTTATTGCGTCAACAGCAGAAGTCCGAAACTGTTAGAATACTGGAACCCCTGCACTGTTGTTTTCGGTCCCAGGGTGCAGGAGGTTGTTTAGGGTTTCCCTTGACACCAGCTAGTGCTGAAAACACATAGAGACTACGGAACTGCCCAGTTGCGTCTGGAGTTCATGGTGAGCAATGAAGGCAAACAGGGGGGAGTCGGTAATAAAAAGACAGTGAATGTTAGAGGGGTGGCTCAGCCCAGCCTCCACTGGACTCGGACAGGAGTGGATGGCCTGTCCTTGTCCCAGGCTTCGGCTGCGTGCCTCCAACGCTGCAGGACAGTGGAAAGCGCTGTTTATAGCTCAGGCTCTTCTTGTCTTAGTCATCTGGGGCAGCGCTTAGGATCCTGGGATAGGTAGTCCCTGATGCTGGCGTTGATCTGTGTGATCTCATGAGTGAATGTTAGGTTCAGATCATGTTTAGTCAGTCTCTGGATGAAGCTTTCAGCTATTTCCTACGTTCTTCCCACATTACTTTTGTGATGTCCAGACCACCTGCTTCTCTCGTCAGCCCTTGAATAAACGTGCACAGTTGGGGAAAGCAGGTGCCATTGCTGTACCAGAGGTTTGCCTGTAATACATACTTTTAAATATGAAAATACTGTTGTGTAGGCAAAAGTCTAAACATCAATGTATATTCATTTTGAGATATTGTTTTATTCCAAAACAAGTGTTTGCATGCGCTTAAACCTTACGTGTGCTATTTACATATATTTAGTGAAATCACATCCTAGATAATGATCAAATTATTGTTTGTTGTTACTGTTGAGTCGCAACAGTGCAAAACACAACAAGTCCGTATTTTCTACTCCATCCTTATACAGTGCTTGGCAAGAGATTTTATCCCACATCCCACCTTATCGGAGGACTTTATGATAATGCTGTTGTCATTGCGTAATGTGTTAAAGATATCCAGATTGTCATGAGGCAGTGAGGAGTTATATGTGGGTTTCCTTTTGAACCCACATAGGATCCCCTGATCTACCTGTACCCCCGTTCTAGCATGGCTTCCCACTCTTCTGTTGCACATGTATTTCCATTATCCTGCCCCAATGATGTTTTAAAGTATTAGTGTCACTTGAACACATTTCTGTTTTGGGCTCCTCTAGTCTCCTGTTCATTGGCTTAGGCCTGATTTTATGTGCCTCAACCAGCTTTAGGTCTCTTAGAAACAGAAATAGGTCAATTCTACATGGACTGTAATCAAAGTGCCTACGGGGGCAGGAATATAAGCCAAGGTTCAGGAGATCTTGTTCATCCATTGTCAGATTGATAATAGAGAGTTTATTCCCACCTATGGTCATGCCTCGACTTGCTCATCACCTTTATCTTCCTGTGAGGCGAGTTGTCTTTTTGTCTTCCAGCTGCTCCTTCTTCTCTTCCTCTGTTGGTGCCACTTTTGTTGTGTCTTCCCTCTTTTATGACTTTCCACTGTCCACCCCAGTCTGAGTACCTGTACTCGGCTAATGAAAGTTGCAGTTAGGGTTTCTTCTTCTAGGGGAGTACCAGCAGAATCTCCTGAGTCCGAGTGACCTTCTGAGCTGGACTCCACTGCCAGAAGCTCCTGTTGTCTTTGTGTCAGTGTCATTTTTTACCTCTCTCCTTACTTCATCGTATTGTGTTGCAAAGGTTAAGACTCTTCCCGGTCTGTACTCTTGCTTTTCCGGTTACAAATGGCTTCTTTTTTTAGCCTTCCCCCTTTCCTCCTATTTTGTCAGTCTAGCTGTCATCCCTTTTATGAAGTTAATCACTGGTTTGTCATTCTTATTCCCTTAAGACCAGCTCTTATTTTCAAACACAACAAATGCATTGGAGAACTCCAATAGACTGCAGACTTACAAGTGTAACAAAGAAAACAACATGTTAGCAGGCCTTTTCCATCTATGGACAAATGATCAGGAACAAAATCCTCATATCCATCAGGACCGTCCCAGGGCTGGTCCATTTTAGGACAGAGTTGAGGACTCACCTCTTTAAACAAACTCTGTGCTTGTCTTTGTCCCTGTACAGTGCTCTGCAGCCTTTAGGATAGGCTTGCACCATAGAAATCATATACAAATATACATAAAGAAGCTGGCCTCGCCTACACTTACGTTTGAGTACATTTGACAAAACTCTAGTTAAAACGTTCGTGGAAGGGTTGAGGAGGCTTATTGCCACCTAGAGGACTCTGGCTCCCAGTTGAGATTTGAATGCATTCAGAATGTGATGGTGGTGGCGTGGTGTGTAAAATAACGACTAATTACCAATGAGATTAATTCAAGCATTCCATCCATCACTTTATGTAAACTTTAATATGTCACACTAAGTGGGAAGGGTGTGCTCAGATGTGGGTAAGGTGTACACTGTGTCACTGGAACCAAGCTATACCCAGCCGATGAGCCCTTAACAAGGGTGAAAACAGCCTTGGATTGTCTGTGTTCGGTTCAGGGAAGACCTGGCTTGACAGTTCTGGCTGGACTGTTCCCATTGGAGCATGGTCAGGACCGATTTGCATATAGCTTGGTTCAAACTGAGGTGGTATGGTGTGCGAAAGTAACGAAGGACTGGGATGTCCCCCCAAGTAATTACCAAGGGCTGAGATTAACTCAAGCAATTAATCCATCACTTTTTGCTCACCTTGGCACTAGGTTTGACACTCGCGCAGAGACCCCCAAAATAAACCACAGGCTCGTTCCACAGGCAGAAAAGGTGCCAAATGGATTTACTAAGCAACATACCTATAGTAGATAGTTGTAAAGCAGCAACATGAGGTTCTGTGCATTCACTCATAAAGTAATTCTGGGTGGGCATCTATGCAAGCAAAGAAACCCAAATGTGCCTAATTGTTCTGAAACCATTAGTCACACAAATACCTCTTTTTCCCTCCTCCCCAAATGTAAAGATTTTTCTAAGTTGTTGCACACCATGGTGCAAATGGAAAATATTACTTGTAATGTTGTATGGTCACATGCGCCAACTACTTGCTGTGTGGGTGGAAAGTATATAGGTTACTCATTTTCACTAAGCAGTTTATTTTCTATATTCCACATGTAAACAGATGTCTGTTTATGGAGAAAACATACAATAATTTAAGTTTGAGTCTGCGTGCTGAAGCATTCTGCATTTCAGCTACAGGATCACGGGTCATCCTCCAAATCGAAACTCAATGTTTGAACTAAACATGTTTTTTCAGAGCCCGGAATGTGATGGCAGGATAGTGCACCACATGTGATCTGCAGTACGACAAGCAGCAAACGATTGGTTACAGGTAGTAGGTTTCCCCTTCTTTCCTAGATATTAGTCCACCTTTCACGTATTATAACAGTGTATTTGTTTCAAGAAATATTTCCTGTGTTAACTTTCCGTGTTGTTTTCACTCCACAGCACCACAGTCTCGGAGAGAAAGTCTGAATGGTAAAGAGATACAGCACGCTTCTGCTGGAAGGAAGAATTTTGCTCACAGAATGAATGAAAAGAAACACCAAAGGTCACACAAGAGTGAGAGTTCTAACAATGATGCACTTCTAGGGCCCAAAAGAAAACAGAGCGGCCCAGGAGCGTATCCGTGTGCTGAGTGTACGAAGACATTTACTGGAAAGACGCATCTTTTACAGCACGAAAAAACACACACCGGACTAAGACAGTGTCCCTACCCTGAGCAGGAAACCAGGTCTGCTGACGAGGCAACTCTTATACACCATGAAATAACTCACAAAGGAGTGAGGCCCTTTCACTGCAATATTTGTGAGAAAAGCTTTACTCAGAAGGGAAATCTTCAAAGACATCACAGAACACATACAGGAGAGAAACCTTATCAGTGCAGTCTGTGTTTTATGAGGTTTGCTTCTAAGGAAAGCCTTGTATTCCATCACACTATACACACAAGGGTGAAGCCTTATCACTGCCCTGTGTGTGGCAAAGGCTTTGACCGCAAGGAACGCCTTGCAGGGCATCAAAGTACACACCCAGGAGAGAAGCCTTATCAATGCAGTGTGTGTGCAAAGAGGTTTAATCATAAGAAAACCCTTGCACACCATCAAATCACACACAGAAGGCCTTTTCACTGCAGTGAGTGTCCCAAGAGCTTTGATTGTAAAGACCGACTTTTAGGACATCAGAGAATACACACAGGAAAACGCTATGTTGCTGCACAGGGTATGAAAACAGGTTTAAAAAAAAGGCGGCTCCTCAGCAACATCAAGTAACACATAAAAGACAGAAGCCTTTCCAAAGCACTGCCAAAACAGCATCATTTACAAAAAGAAAGCTGATCTTTTACGTTATCTAAGAATGTATAGATGAAATTAGGCAATCTACAGCATCTAAGGATCCATCAGGGCTGGGGTTCTCACTTTCTCAGAGTAGAGACTGTGCAGTCCCTCCGATGTGAGGCAATCAAGTGTGTAGATAGTACCTTCACTGTGTTTTTAGAGTAGCCCAAGTGTTACAAGTACAGTTTGCACCATTGATGTTTCCGAAGACAACTTATGGAGTTTAATAGAGTAATTGTTTTGGAAGCACATTTGTCGCTTGGTCTTTTGTATTCACTGAGCTTATTGTTTGGATTAATATAGACTGATTACTCTGGGCCCTATGCCATCAGTGAGTGCACAAGGCCTTCCTTCAAACCTTTACGTTGAAGCAATTGTTCTAGTGTATGGAGTCATGAAGCATACTGGTGAAGGTTGTCTCCTCTCCCATTCCCCCTCTGCCACCCCACAAAAAAGATCCAGCCACATTCATCTGTGGCCTTGAAGCATCGAACCTACAGATACCCGGTATTAGGCCTTGTGTGAGGCTGCTCTGGAGTCACGCAGACACCAGTGTCCAACTCAACACCCACAGCTGGGCGTGTGTGAGTCTGCTCTGGAGTCACGCAGACACCGGTGTCCAGTTCACCACCCACAGCTGGGCGTGTGTGAGGCTGCTCTGGAGTCACGCAGACACCGGTGTCCAGCTCACCACCCACAGCTGGGCGTGTGTGAGGCTGCTCTGGAGTCACGCAGACACCGGTGTCCAGCTCACCACCCACAGCTGGGCGTGTGTGAGGCTGCTCTGGAGTCACGCAGACACCGGTGTCCAGCTCACCACCCACAGCTGGGCGTGTGTGAGGCTGCTCTGGAGTCACACAGACACCGGTGTCCAGCTCACCACCCACAGCTGGGCGTGTGTGAGGCTGCTCTGGAGTCACGCAGACACCGGTGTCCAGCTCACCACCCACAGCTGGGCGTGTGTGAGGCTGCTCTGGAGTCACGCAGACACCGGTGTCCAGCTCACCACCCACAGCTGGGCGTGTGTGAGGCTGCTCTGGAGTCACGCAGACACCGGTGTCCAGCTCACCACCCACATCTGGGCGTGTGTGAGGCTGCTCTGGAGTCACGCAGACACCAGTGTCCAGCTCACCACCCACAGCTGGGCGTGTGTGAGGCTGCTCTGGAGTCACGCAGACACCAGTGTCCAGCTCACCACCCACAGCTGGGCGTGTGTGAGGCTGCACTGGAGTCACGCAGACACCAGTGTCCAGCTCACCACCCACAGCTGGGCGTGTGTGGGGAGGGGGCTGTTGCTTGTAGCAAGACCTGGATCTGAAGCTGTAGTGGATCCTATTAGTTTTTATCGGGAATCAGGAGTTCAGTTTAGCCTTTAGGCTTGCAGGTCTGTGTCCCGTCACCTAGTGACTTTTAACCTACGTGGGCTGCTCTGTTTTAGCACCTTTATTTAATTATTTCTTCAAACATGGCTGCCATGTTTATAGTTAGGACGATGTTTATATTATACATTATCAGTGCTACTTCGTAAAGACATCCTTATCAGTGTCAGAAGAAGTTACGTAGGTATTCACATTAGGTACTTTCCTACTTATGTGTGACAGTCACCAGAATGAACTTTTCAAGGAATTGTTTATAGAATTGCCATCCAAGTATTCCTTCTTATCTGTTGTTTGAGAACACACCTGCGTCAGGAGTCCCACCAGATCTGTATACATACATCTCACACAGACAAGGCCATCAGAGGGATTCCTACCGATGCCATCAACGCTATCTATGCTACACGTTGCTTTGATGCAGACCCAGCCTTCGTGTCCTCACGGAGTCTGATCTAGAAACCTCATTCCAAGGTAATGAGGGTTGGGGGCGCTTTCCATGGACATGGCAGTGGCAGTTTAGGTTTATCATACCTAGCTCTCTTCTAGGTTAGGGGTTAGGTTTTCCATGCTAGGGTACTAGGCCTATTTCACAACTATTCATACTTCATGTAATTGCAAGATGGTGGGGATTTTGTGTTTATGACTCTCGTTTTTACCATTCTGTTCCTTGCGTTGTTCATTATCCTAATTATTGCAGCTCATGCACTCTATAGCAGTTCGCAGTATTGTTGAAATAAAACCTATTGTAAACTTCACTGCATCTCCTTCATTGCCTGTGTATGAATGAGACTTATTGCTCATGCCAGAAAACGGTAATCTCCGTTTAACCACAACCTCCCTGAGATGTCGTCTTATTGAGTCCAATAACCTCAACCTCCCTGAGATGTCGTCTTATTGAGTCCAAGCGTAAAGGTTGGTACAAATCACCTTTTACTGTTGTGTTTGGTGAGGTAATGCTTGTGAGCTGGGAGGATTGGGATGACAGTTGTGACTTGTTGTAGGATAGGCATAGTCGCCTACAAACAAAAAAGTGCTGTTGACCTTAAATCAACAGTCTTGCCTAGAGCAAGAGTAAAACTACGACACAGCGAAGTCAAAGAAAAAGGATGTAAGAGTAACAGGAAAAAACACGTAAAATGTGGCCACTGGATTGAGTCATAAGGAAGCAGCCCCCTGAGTGAAACAAAAGAAACAAATAACGGGGGAAGAGCACATGCTTCTTGTGTGTAGGACAGAGGCCGTAGCCTAGGACATGTCACCAGTTTCCTTGTCTAGCTAGTCACTGGCGTCACTCAGTCCACTCTATAGAAACAATGTAGTTTTAAGATGGCAAACTTGAACTGGGTGCCCACACAGAATACCATAGACATAGGGCTGATCTTGGTATGTATCTGCTTAGGTTGCAATTATCACGCAGAAACCTAGGTGGAAACAGATACAGAGTAAGGGAAGAAGCTCAGATACCAACCTCCAGCCAAGAGCTAAGATACCAAGCTACAGACTGGTTACAATATGGTCCGAGCTATAGGTTCTAAAGACCTTCTGGCAGCACAGATCGAGGCAACATGCTAAAATATAAATAGAGAACTAGGTGAACAGTAAAGCACAAAGCCCCTTTATTTCCTTTAGGGTGCCATTCTGATTTTCTGAAATACATGAAGTAGTTCTCCACAAAACCATGCTTGGTGCCCTTCATAGCCCAACAGGAGTTCTAAGTTGCAATAAGATTCATAATTAGTAGGTAAAGCAGCGCTCTGTATGTACAAACATTTTCTGTGTTTGGGTCTACAGGACTGAAGTGTAGACATGAGTGACACGTATAGTCTCCTCCTATGTTAAGGACACCCCTCGCCATAAGGTTTGTGTTACTGGTGCTCTAAAGTTTACTGCTAAAGTGATATGTTGTGCTGTTACAGATCAAATTGAACCTGACAATGAACTAGGGAATAACTTTTACTATTCAAGTGCCTGTCTGTAGGAAAGTACCATCTTGCCTGGCATGTTACCCCCATTTTTTCACTGTATATATGTTGTTTTAGTTGTATGTGTCACTGGGACCCTGGTAACCCAGGGCCCCAGTGCTCATAAGTGTGCCTGAATGTGTTACCTGTGTAGTGACTAACTGTCTCACTGAGGCTCTGCTAACCAGAACCTCAGTGGTTATGCTCTCTCATTTCTTTCCAAATTGTCACTGACAGGCTAGTGACCATTTTTACCAATTTACATTGGCTTACTGGAACACCCTTATAATTCCCTAGTATATGGTACTGAGGTACCCAGGGTATTGGGGTTCCAGGAGATCCCTATGGGCTGCAGCATTTCTTTTGCCACCCATAGGGAGCTCTGACAATTCTTACACAGGCCTGCCACTGCAGCCTGAGTGAAATAACGTCCACGTTATTTCACAGCCATTTTACACTGCACTTAAGTAACTTATAAGTCACCTATATGTCTAACCTTTACCTGGTAAAGGTTAGGTGCAAAGTTACTTAGTGTGAGGGCACCCTGGCACTAGCCAAGGTGCCCCCACATTGTTCAGAGCCAATTCCCTGAACTTTGTGAGTGCGGGGACACCATTACACGCGTGCACTACATATAGGTCACTACCTATATGTAGCTTCACAATGGTAACTCCGAATATGGCCATGTAACATGTCTATGATCATGGAATTGCCCCCTCTATACCATCCTGGCATAGTTGGCACAATCCCATGATCCCAGTGGTCTGTAGCACAGTCCCTGGTACTGCCAAACTGCCCTTCCTGGGGTTTCACTGCAGCTGCTGCTGCTGCCAACCCCTCAGACAGGCATCTGCCCTCCTGGGGTCCAGCCAGGCCTGGCCCAGGATGGCAGAACAAAGAACTTCCTCTGAGAGAGGGTGTGACACCCTCTCCCTTTGGAAAATGGTGTGAAGGCAGGGGAGGAGTAGCCTCCCCCAGCCTCTGGAAATGCTTTGTTGGGCACAGATGTGCCCAATTCTGCATAAGCCAGTCTACACCGGTTCAGGGGACCCCTTAGCCCTGCTCTGGCGCAAAACTGGACAAAGGAAAGGGGAGTGACCACTCCCCTGACCTGCACCTCCCCTGGGAGGTGTCCAGAGCTCCTCCAGTGTGCTCCAGACCTCTGCCATCTTGGAAACAGAGGTGTTGCTGGCACACTGGACAGCTCTGAGTGGCCAGTGCCACCAGGTGACGTCAGAGACTCCTGCTGATAGGCTCCTTCAGGTGTTAGTAGCCTATCCTCTCTCCTAGGTAGCCAAACCCTCTTTTCTGGCTATTTAGGGTCTCTGTCTCTGGGGAAACTTTAGATAACGAATGCAAGAGCTCATCCGAGTTCCTCTGCATCTCTCTCTTCACCTTCTGATAAGGAATCGACTGCTGACCGCGCTGGAAGCCTGCAAACCTGCAACATAGTAGCAAAGACGACTACTGCAACTCTGTAACGCTGATCCTGCCGCCTTCTCGACTGTTTTCCTGCTTGTGCATGCTGTGGGGGTAGTCTGCCTCCTCTCTGCACCAGAAGCTCCGAAGAAATCTCCCGTGGGTCGACGGAATCTTCCCCCTGCAACCGCAGGCACCAAAAAGCTGCATTACCGGTCCCTTGGGTCTCCTCTCAGCACGACGAGCGAGGTCCCTCGAATCCAGCGACTCTGTCCAAGTGACCCCCACAGTCCAGTGACTCTTCAGTCCAAGTTTGGTGGAGGTAAGTCCTTGCCTCACCTCGCTGGGCTGCATTGCTGGGAACCGCGACTTTGCAGCTACTCCGGCCCCTGTGCACTTCCGGCGGAAATCCTTTGTGCACAGCCAAGCCTGGGTCCACGGCACTCTAACCTGCATTGCACGACTTTCTAAGTTGGTCTCCGGCGACGTGGGACTCCTTTGTGCAACTTCGGCGAGCACCGTTTCACGCATCCTCGTAGTGCCTGTTTCTGGCACTTCTCCGGGTGCTACCTGCTTCAGAGAGGGCTCCTTGTCTTGCTCGACGTCCCCTCTCTCTGCTGGTCCAATTTGCGACCTCCTGGTCCCTCCTGGGCCTCAGCAGCGTCCAAAAACGCTAACCGCACGATTTGCAGCTAGCAAGGCTTGTTGGCGTTCTTTCGGCGGGAAAACACTTCTGCACGACTCTCCACGGCGAGAGGGATCCGTCCACCAAAGGTGAAGTCTCTAGCCCTTTTCGTTCCTGCAGAAACCTCAGCTTCTTCTGTCCAGTAGAAGCTTCTTTGCACCCGCAGCTGGCATTTCCTGGGCATCTGCCCATCTCCGACTTGCTTGTGACTTTTGGACTTGGTCCCCTTGTTCCACAGGTACCCTAGATTGGAAATCCACAGTTTTGCATTGCTGGTTTGTGTCTTTCATGCATTATTCCTCTAACACGACTTCTTTGTCCTTAGGGGAACTTTAGTGCACTTTGCACTCACTTTTCAGGGTCTTGGGGAGGGTTATTTTTCTAACTCTCACTATTTTCTAATAGTCCCAGCGACCCTCTACAAGGTCACATAGGTTTGGGGTCCATTCGTGGTTCGCATTCCACTTTTGGAGTATATGGTTTGTGTTGCCCCTATCCCTATGTTTCCCCATTGCATCCTATTGTAACTATACATTGTTTGCACTGTTTTCTAAGACTATACTGCATATTTTTGCTATTGTGTATATATATCTTGTGTATATTTCCTATCCTCTCACTGAGGGTACACTCTAAGATACTTTGGCATATTGTCATAAAAATAAAGTACCTTTATTTTTAGTATAACTGTGTATTGTGTTTTCTTATGATATTGTGCATATGACACTAAGTGGTACTGTAGTAGCTTCACACGTCTCCTAGTTCAGCCTAAGCTGCTCTGCTAAGCTACCATTATCTATCAGCCTAAGCTGCTAGACACCCTATACACTAATAAGGGATAACTGGGCCTGGTGCAAGGTGCAAGTACCCCTTGGTACTCACTACAAGCCAGTCCAGCCTCCTACATTGGTTGTGCAGTGGTGGGATAAGTGCTTTGAGACTACTTACCACTCTTGTCATTGTACTTTTCATAAGAGAAAAATATACAAAACAAGGTCAGTGTATATACACATAGCCAAAAAGTTATGCATTTCCTCTTTTCACTCTTTTCTAAGTGCTGAAAAGTACTTCTAACTTTCTAAAAAGTTCTTAAAAGTTTAAAAAAGTTTTTTTCTGTCTTTCCAAAAAGTTCTGAAAACTTTTTTCTCTTTTTCTATCACTTTAACTCTCTCTAAAAATGTCTGGCACAGGCCAAAATGTTGATCTGTCCAAACTTGCATATGACAACCTTAGCTGGAAAAGAGCAAGGAGTCTCTGTATAGAGAGAGGTTTGAGTGTAGGGAAGAATCCTTCCTTGGAACTGTTACTTAACATGCTTAGAGAACAGGATAAGGCCATAGGTGCCTCATCTGTTGAAAAAGTACCTAATAGTTCTCAATCTGATTCAGGGACTCCCCCAGGAAAAGATTCAGGAAAGAAACTTCCTAGCCTGCCCATTACTAGACAGTCTAGCATAGTTGGTAATGATGATGAGCCACACCATACAAATAGTGTTGTCTCACATCATAGCAAAAGCATTTATTCTCACCATACTGGTAGTAATGTTTCTGTTAACCAAGCTGTTAGGGTGGCTTCTGTAAGGGACAGGTCTCCTTCTGTTCATTCCCATCATACCTCTGTATCTAGGAATGTCCCTCCCACCAACCCTGACGACAGAATGTTAGAGAGGGAACTCAATAAGTTGAGGGTGGAACAAACCAGACTGAAGCTTAAAAAGCAACAGCTGGATTTGGATAGACAGTCTTTTGAACTAGAGAAGGAAAGACAGAAGTTGGGTTTAGAAACCCATGGTGGCAGCAGCAGTATTCCCCATAGTCATCCTGTAAAAGAGCATGATTCCAGGAATCTGCACAAGATAGTTCCCCCTTAGAAGGAGGGGGATGACATTAACAAGTGGTTTGCTGCACTTGAGAGGGCCTGTGTTGTACAGGATGTCCCTCAAAGGCAGTGGGCTGCTATCCTATGGCTATCATTTAGTGGAAAAGGTAGGGATAGGCTCCTTACTGTGAAAGAAAATGATGCTAATAATTTCCAAGTTCTTAAGAATGCACTCCTGGATGGTTATGGCTTAACCACTGAACAGTACAGGATAAAGTTCAGAGAGACCAAAAAGGAGTCTTCACAAGACTGGGTTAATTTCATTGACCATTCAGTGAAGGCCTTGGAGGGGTGGTTACATGGCAGTAAAGTTACTGATTATGACAGCCTGTATAACTTGATCCTGAGAGAGCATATTCTTAATAATTGTGTGTCTGATTTGTTGCACCAGTACTTGGCGGACTCTGATCTGACCTCTCCCCAAGAATTGGGAAAGAAGGCAGACAAATGGGTCAGAACAAGAGTGAACAGAAAAGTTCATACAGGGGGTGACAAAGATGGCAACAAAAAGAAGGATGGTAAGTCTTCAGACAAGGGTGGGGACAAATCTAAAAATTAGTCTTCATCAGGCCCACAAAAACACTCTGGTGGGGGTGGTGGGTCCAAATCCTCTTTTAATCAGAACAAGGAAAAGAAACCATGGTGCTATTTATGTAAAATAAAAGGCCATTGGACAACAGATCCCAGTTGTCCAAAGAAAGGCACCAGTGCTCCTACCACTACAACCCCTACTGCTACACCTAGTGTCCCTACTAATAGCAGTGGTGGTGGGAGCAAACCTACTAATAGCCAATCCAAGGGAGTAGCTGGGCTCACTTTTGGTAATTTAGTTGGGGTTGGCCTTGTTAGGGAGGCCACAGAGGCTGTGTTAGTCTCTGAGGGGGCTATTGATTTAGCCACCTTAGTTGCTTGTCCCCTTAATATGGATAAGTACAAGCAGCTACCCCTAATAAATGGTGGTGAGGTTCAGGCCTACAGGGACACTGGTGCCAGTGTGACTATGGTCATAGAGAAACTGGTCCACCCTGAACAACACCTACTTGGTCACCAGTACCAAGTAACCGATGCTCACAACAACACACTTAGCCACCCCATGGCTGTTGTAAATCTCAACTGGGGGGGGTTACTAGTCCAAAGAAAGTTGTGGTAGCTTCAGATTTACCTGTAGACTGTCTATTAGGGAATGATTTGGAGACATCAGCTTGGTCAGATGTGGAGTTGGAGGCCCATGCAGCAATGCTGGGCATCCCAGGGCATATTTTTGCTTTGACAAGGGCTCAGGCCAAAAAGCAAAAAGGACAGGGAAGCTTGGGTCCTGGAACAATGGACCAAGTGCTCCCTAAAGCTAGGGCTAGTAGAAGCAAACCACTTCCTACTATCCCTCCCTCTACAGTGGATTCTACTTCTGAGGAAGAAGAATTCCCTCCCTGTGCAGAACCTACACCAGAGGAGCTGGAAGCAGACACTGCTGAGCTTTTGGGTGAAGGGGGTCCTGCCAGAGAGGAGCTGAGTGTGGCACAGCAAACCTGTCCCACATTAGAGGGTCTCAGACAGCAAGCTGTCAAACAGGCTAATGGGGATGTCAGTGACTCTCACAGAGTTTACTGGGAGGACAACCTCTTGTACACTGAGCATAGGGATCCTAAACCTGGAGCTGCCAGGAGATTAGTGATTCCTCAGGAGTACAGAAAGTTCCTCCTAACCCTGGCACATGACATTCCCTTAGCTGGGCATCTAGGACAAATGAAAACTTGGGACAGGCTTGTTCCACTGTTTCATTGGCCTAGGATGTCTGAGGACACAAAGGAATTTTGTAAGTCCTGTGAAACCTGTCAAGCCAGTGGCAAGACAGGTGGCACCCCAAAGGCACCCCTTATCCCACTGCCTGTGGTTGGGGTTCCCTTTGAAAGGGTAGGGGTTGACATAGTTGGCCCCCTTGACCCTCCTACTGCTTCAGGCAATAGGTTTATCTTGGTGGTAGTGGACCATGCCACAAGATATCCTGAAGCTATTCCTTTAAGGACCACTACAGCACCTGCAGTGACAAAGGCCCTCCTGGGAATATTTTCCAGGGTGGGCTTCCCAAAGGAAGTGGTATCAGACAGAGGAAGCAATTTCATGTCTGCATACTTAAAGGCCATGTGGAAGGAGTGTGGTGTAACGTACAAGTTCACAACACCCTATCATCCACAAACAAATGGACTGGTGGAGAGATTTAATAAAACTCTCAAAGGCATGATTATGGGTCTCCCTGAAAAACTCCGCAGGAGATGGGATATCCTTCTACCATGCCTCCTTTTTGCCTACAGGGAGGTACCCCAGAAAGGAGTGGGCTTCAGCCCCTTTGAACTTCTTTTTGGACACCCTGTTAGGGGTCCACTCACACTTGTAAAGGAGGGTTGGGAACAACCTTTAAAAGCTCCTAAGCAGGATATTGTGGACTATGTACTTGGCCTCAGATCAAGGATGGCTGAGTACATGAAAAAGGCCAGTAAAAACCTTCAGGCCAGCCAAGAGCTCCAGAAGCAATGGCATGATCAGAAGGCTGTTTTGGTTCAGTACCAACCAGGGCAGAAAGTGTGGGTCTTGGAGCCTGTGGCCCCAAGAGCACTCCAAGATAAATGGAGTGGTCCCCACACAATTGTTGAAAAGAAGGGAGAAGTCACCTATTTAGTTGACTTAGGCACTGCCAGGAGTCCCCTTAGGGTGCTCCATGTCAACCGCCTGAAACCCTACTATGACAGGGCTGATCTCACCCTGCTCATGGCAACAGATGAGGGACAGGAAGAAGACAGTGATCCTCTACCTGATCTCTTCTCTTCCACAGAACAAGATGCTCTTGTGGAAGGTGTAGTTTTGGCTGATTGTCTTACTGCTGAGCAGAAAGATAATTGCATAAATCTCCTAGATCAATTCTCTGAACTCTTCTCTACTGTGCCAGGTACCACTTCTTGGTGTGAGCACACTATAGATACTGGAGACAGTTTACCTGTCAAAAGTAAGATCTATAGGCAGCCTGGCCATGTCAGGGACTGCATAAAGCAAGAGGTCCAGAAAATGTTAGAACTAGGAGTAGTTGAGCACTCTGACAGTCCATGGGCTTCTCCTGTGGTACTGGTACCAAAACCCCATTCCAAAGATGGAAAGAAGGAAATGCAGTTTTGTGTAGACTATAGAGGTCTCAACCTGGTAACCAAAACTGATGCTCACCCTATACCCAGGGCAGATGAGCTCATAGATACACTGGCATCTGCCAAGTATCTAAGCACTTTTGATTTGACTGCAGGGTATTGGCAGATCAAATTATCAGAAGATGCTAAACCTAAGACTGCATTTTCTACCATTGGAGGACATTACCAGTTTACTGTAATGCCTTTTGGTTTGAAAAATGCACCTGCCACTTTTCAGAGGTTGGTGAACACAGTCCTGCAAGGGCTGGAAGCTTTCAGTGCAGCATATTTGGACGATATAGCTGTCTTTAGCTCCAGCTGGGATGATCACCTGGTCCACCTATGGAAAGTTTTGGAGGCCCTGCAAAAGGCAGGCCTCACTATCAAGGCTTCAAAGTGCCAGATAGGGCAGGGTAAGGTGGTTTATCTGGGACACCTTGTTGGTGGGGAACAGATTGCACCACTTCAGGGGAAAATCCAAACTATTATTGATTGGGTTCCCCCTACCACTCAGACTCAGGTGAGAGCCTTCCTAGGCCTCACTGGGTATTACAGGAGGTTCATTAAGAACTATGGCTCCATTGCAGCCCCTCTTAATGACCTCACTTCCAAGAAAATGCCTAAAAAGGTATTATGGACAGCAAGCTGTCAGAAAGCTTTTGAGGAGCTGAAGCAGGCCATGTGCTCTGCACCTGTCCTGAAAAGCCCTTGTTACTCTAAAAAATTCTATGTCCAAACTGATGCATCTGAATTAGGAGTAGGGGCAGTCCTATCACAACTTAATTCTGAGGGCCAGGATCAACCTGTTGCTTTTATTAGTAGAAGGTTGACCCCTAGAGAAAAGCGTTGGTCTGCCATTGAGAGGGAGGCCTTTGCTGTGGTCTGGGCTCTGAAGAAGTTGAGGCCATACCTGTTTGGCACTCACTTCATTGTTCAGACAGACCACAAACCTCTACTTTGGCTAAAGCAAATGAAAGGTGAAAATCCTAAATTGTTGAGGTGGTCCATATCCCTACAGGGAATGGACTATACAGTGGAACATAGACCTGGGAGTAGCCACTCCAATGCAGATGGACTCTCCAGATATTTCCACTTAGACAATGAAGACTCATCAGGTAATGGCTAGTCTTATTGTCCTTCGTTTGGGGGGGGGGGTTGTGTAGGAAAGTACCATCTTGCCTGGCATGTTACCCCCATTTTTCACTGTATATATGTTGTTTTAGTTGTATGTGTCACTGGGACCCTGGTAACCCAGGGCCCCAGTGCTCATAAGTGTGCCTGAATGTGTTACCTGTGTAGTGACTAACTGTCTCACTGAGGCTCTGCTAATCAGAACCTCAGTGGTTATGCTCTCTCATTTCTTTCCAAATTGTCACTAACAGGCTAGTGACCAATTTTACCAATTTACATTGGCTTACTGGAACACCCTTATAATTCCATAGTATATGGTACTGAGGTACCCAGGGTATTGGGGTTCCAGGAGATCCCTATGGGCTGCAGCATTTCTTTTGCCACCCATAGGGAGCTCTGACAATTCTTACACAGGCCTGCCACTGCAGCCTGAGTGAAATAACGTCCACGTTATTTCACAGCCATTTTACACTGCACTTAAGTAACTTATAAGTCACCTATATGTCTAACCTTTACCTGTTAAAGGTTAGGTGCAAAGTTACTTAGTGTGAGGGCACCCTGGCACTAGCCAAGGTGCCCCCACATTGTTCAGAGCCAATTCACTGAACTTTGTGAGTGCGGGGACACCATTACACGCGTGCACTACATATAGGTCACTACCTATATGTAGCTTCACCATGGTAACTCCGAATATGGCCATGTAACATGTCTATGATCATGGAATTGCCCCCTCTATGCCATCCTGGCATTGTTGGTACAATTCCATGATCCCAGTGGTCTGTAGCACAGACCCTGGTACTGCCAGACTGCCCTTCCTGGGGTTTCACTGCAGCTGCTGCTGCTGCCAACCCCTCAGACAGGCAGCTGCCCTCCTGGGGTCCAGCCAGGCCTGGCCCAGGATGGCAGAACAAAGAACTTCCTCTGAGAGATGGTGTGACACCCTCTCCCTTTGGAAAATGGTGTGAAGGCAGGGGAGGAGTAGCCTCCCCCAGCCTCTGGAAATGCTTTGTTGGGCACAGATGTGCCCAATTCTGCATAAGCCAGTCTACACCGGTTCAGGGACCCCTTAGCCCCTGCTCTGGCGCGAAACTGGACAAAGGAAAGGGGAGTGACCACTCCCCTGACCTGCACTTCCCCTGGGAGGTGTCCAGAGCTCCTCCAGTGTGCTCCAGACCTCTGCCATCTTGGAAACAGAGGTGCTGCTGGCACACTGGACTGCTCTGAGTGGCCAGTGCCACCAGGTGACGTCAGAGACTCCTTGTGATAGGCTCCTTCAGGTGTTAGTAGCCTTTCCTCTCTCCTAGGTAGCCAAACCCTCTTTTCTGGCTATTTAGGGTCTCTGTCTCTGGGGAAACTTTAGATAACGAATGCATGAGCTCAGCCGAGTTCCTCTGCATCTCCCTCTTCACCTTCTGATAAGGAATCGACCGCTGACCGCGCTGGAAGCCTGCAAACCTGCAACATAGTAGCAAAGACGACTACTGCAACTCTGTAACGCTGATCCTGCCGCCTTCTCGACTGTTTTCCTGCTTGTGCATGCTGTGGGGGTAGTCTGCCTCCTCTCTGCACCAGAAGCTCCGAAGAAATCTCCCGTGGGTCGACGGAATCTTCCCCCTGCAACCGCAGGCACCAAAAAGCTGCATTACCGGTCCCTTGGGTCTCCTCTCAGCACGACGAGCGAGGTCCCTCGAATCCAGCGACACCGTCCAAGTGACCCCCACAGTCCAGTGACTCTTCAGCCCAAGTTTGGTGGAGGTAAGTCCTTGCCTCACCTCGCTGGGCTGCATTGCTGGGAACGGCGACTTTGCAAGCCACTCCGGCCCCTGTGCACTTCCGGCGGAAATCCTTCGTGCACAGCCAAGCCTGGGTCCACGGCACTCTAACCTGCATTGCACGACTTTCTAAGTTGGTCTCCGGCGACGTGGGACTCCTTTGTGCAACTTCGGCGAGCACCGTTTCACGCATCCTCGTAGTGCCTGTTTCTGGCACTTCTCCGGGTGCTACCTGCTTCAGTGAGGGCTCTTTGTCTTGCTCGACGTCCCCTCTCTCTGCAGGTCCAATTTGCGACCTCCTGGTCCCTCCTGGGCCCCAGCAGCGTCCAAAAACGCCAAACGCACGATTTGCGTGTAGCAAGGCTTGTTGGCGTCCATCCGGCGGGAAAACACTTCTGCACGACTCTCCAAGGCGTGGGGGATCCATCCTCCAAAGGGGAAGTCTCTAGCCCTTGTCGTTCCTGCAGTATTCACAGTTCTTCAGCCTAGTAAGAGCTTCTTTGCACCAACCGCTGGCATTTCTTGGGCATCTGCCCATCTCCGAGTTGCTTGTGACTTTTGGACTTGGTCCCCTTGTTCCACAGGTACCCTCAGTCAGGAATCCATCGTTGTTGCATTGCTGATTTGTGTTTTCCTTGCATTTTCCCTCTAACACGACTATTTTGTCCTTAGGGGAACTTTAGTGCACTTTGCACTCACTTTTCAGGGTCTTGGGGAGGGTTATTTTTCTAACTCTCACTATTTTCTAATAGTCCCAGCGACCCTCTACAAGGTCACATAGGTTTGGGGTCCATTCGTGGTTCGCATTCCACTTTTGGAGTATATGGTTTGTGTTGCCCCTATCCCTATGTTTCCCCATTGCATCCTATTGTAACTATACATTGTTTGCACTGTTTTCTAAGACTATACTGCATATTTTTGCTATTGTGTGTATATATCTTGTGTATATTTCCTATCCTCTCACTGAGGGTACACTCTAAGATACTCTGGCATATTGTCATAAAAATAAAGTACCTTTATTTTTAGTATAACTGTGTATTGTGTTTTCTTATGATATTGTGCATATGACACTAAGTGGTACTGTAGTAGCTTCACACGTCTCCTAGTTCAGCCTAAGCTGCTCTGCTAAGCTACCATTATCTATCAGCCTAAGCTGCTAGACACCCTATACACTAATAAGGGATAACTGGGCCTGGTGCAAGGTGCAAGTACCCCTTGGTACTCACTACAAGCCAGTCCAGCCTCTTACATAAGGGTGTTCCAGTTTGCCAATGTGAATTGGTGAAATTGGTCACTAGCCTGTTAGTGACAATTTGGAAAGCAGAGAGAGCATAACCACTGAGGTTCTGAATAGCAGAGCCTCACTGAGACAGTCATCACACAGGGAACACATACAGGGCACACTTATGAGCACTGGGGCCCTGGCTGGCAGGGTCCCAGTGACACATACACTAAAACAACATATATACAGTGAAATATGGGGGTAACATGCCAGGCAAGATGGTACTTTCCTACAGTAGGACCTATCTTGAGCTGTAGGTTGTTCAAGCTCGAACCTTAAAAGGACTGAACCCCAGTTGGCATTCTTATCTCTGAACAAATAAATACCATTAATATGGCGAACCCACAGAGGGTAGCAATTGCAGTAAATATGAGACCCCCATTTACTGCACATTTGTTAGCAAACGGCCTAACTGCCCAGGAGAGTCCAGTTGCATTTGTTGTTGAGGCACATCCAACCGAGAGGACAGAATTTTTTTATTGTAGGGTCACTTTTCCAGCAGCAGATGGGCACACAAATACATTTCATTTCTATACACCTGCAAACACACCTGCACAATAGAGAGCTGATGCATATTTAGAAATACCTTTATCTTATCAAAACCATAATAACTGGTTTGATGTTGCCCTACCACATACAGTACTACATGTTAGGTTAGGTTCTCTGAGGAATGATGGACAGACCTGGCCTTTATTAGCCACATATACACCACACCCTGATGCAGAAAACTTAGCGGTAGTTGAGGTCCGCCACTTACATATAGAGCTTACAACAATACACAGACTATTAGTACAGTTTGTTATGCAAACATTGAATATAAACCCAGCACATGCTGCCCCAGCGCAACCACATGCAGTAACGCCAGGCCTTAACCCTGCTACTGTGCATTCAATCATGGGTAAGGCACCCGCCAAACAGGAGGAAATTCCATTTTGGTTGACTCAAAAAATAAATGCGCTAGAATCAGTCTTTTCCCATACAGGACCTCAGGATAAACATAGAATTCTCACAATGTGCTTGCCATTCGGGATGGTTCCCACAATTGATAACTGCAATTCATGGGATGCGGTGTTTTCCACGCTCTATACTACCACACACGGTACACCAACACTTACCAATCTTCCAGAGGTGTTAAAACAAATTCAAGACGAATACGGAGATGTCCCGGCCCTGGATTTGGGAATGCAATTAATGGGCAATTTTGCCACAGTGTCTTCAATCATATTAAGTAACCTTGAGGGGGAAGCAGTAGCACTAGCAGTGCGCATGCAGCTCCGGGATATTCCTGCACAGGATCAAGAACGTGAGCTGCCCAAGATTATCACTGAGACCTACTCTATTATTGGTCGAAATAGTCTGGCAGCCAGACCACCAGTTCACCAGGATCTTCGAGAGCATCTGGAGGTGAAAGCAACTGATGAATTCTTGCAAGTTGAGACTGCCGGCATGAGTGTCTCTACACCCTATAGGATGTATAAAGTTACTATTCAGTTAGAAAGGGATAATGAACATATGACAGACACCATCTTTTAGGACCGAGCCGTCTCCATTTATGATATCTTGCTGGCTGAAAAAGATTGGCCATCAGTATTTGTCTGTGATCTCCCTACGGAGAGGACGTTATTGAAAAGTCCTTTTCGCCCCTTGTTCCTAGAAAGCTTTTTGAAATGTACGCCATTGATTGGGTACCTGCTTGATAGCGCAATCATGTAGGGTGGGACAAAGATTCCCCCTACCACGTAATACCAATAAAATCTCAACCCCAACCTCAATATCCAATAAAGTATGATGCAAAAGCACCTGTGAGAGAAATCCTCAATCAATTAGAGTACCAGGGTGTTCTTGAATCCTCAAATTCATCTATGAATAAGCCATTATTTCCAGTCGCTAAACCGACCACTCATATAGAATAGTCTTAGATTACAGACATGTAAACAGTCACACACACACATTTGCTATGCAAAATGCACACAGCACTGCACTCATCGTGCGCAAAAAATACAAAACACCCTGGACATATCCAATGGGTTCTTCTGCCAAAGCATAGTGCCTGAAAGTAGGGACTTACCAAGTTTCAGCGCCTTAGGCTCTCAGAAGTTTTTTTGCTGACTCACAAGGCTACAAGAAGAGTCCAGCTTGTCATACATCAATTTTACAGGACATAGACCCTGAGGCGTTGTCACATGTGGATGACATCTATCTCACAGACGACGACCTCAATCAACATTTAAGACGGGTAGCACACATTGTTGTAGGATTTACCGAAATCAGCTACAAATTCAATTAAAAAAAAACAATAATAGCTTTTCTTAGTGTCCTGTTTCTGGGATACGAACTGTCGGATGAAGGCAAGAGCCTTGACCCCCAATTTTTGGAAAAATGCGTACAAATACAACCACCAAATACAATAAAAAAGCTCCAATCTGTGCTGGGCTTTTTACATTTTGGTAGAATTTACATTCCAGATTATACACAATGCATTAAACCTTTATATGACTTAATTCGTCCTGACTTTACCAGCGAATTCTGGACAGTCGAACACACACGCATCCTGAGAGCATTACAAAATGACATGCTTGAAGCAAAACACTTACATACAAGAGACAATAAAAAATATTTGGTCATCAGAGTAATTGCTGGCGCCATTAGTTTCACCTACATGACATTCAATGAGGGTGAGACCGTCCCGATTGCATACAAATCACACTTATATTCCACAGCTGAACAACGTTTTGCTCCCACTGAGAAGATTCTCACTGCTGTCCAGATGGCGGTCCTTATGGAGACACCTCTGGCCCAGGGGAAATGCATCATTGTCGTATCCCCATTCCAGCCCTTGAGTCTGTTACCAAAGCGAGCGTTCCAAACGCTAAAGCATTACATCCATGTTGGATTCAATGTGCAACGTCTCTGACAGCCACTGATGTTGATTATGTTTTTGACTCTAAATTACAAACCCAAGAATTCTTACAATATGAACTTTAGTATCCAGTCCCAGCAAATACATTGCCCATTGACCAATACCAGAACATTTTGTAAACTGATGGTTCAGCACACCCAGCAATAGGCACCAAACATCAATACTCAGCTGCTTGCACAGCCGTGAGTGGATACATGAAGGATGGCAAGTTCCCTCTAGGGGACTGTGTAGGAGGCTGGACTGGCTTGTAGTGAGTACCTAGGGGTACTTGCACCTTGCACCAGGCCCAGTTATCCCTTGTTAGTGTATAGGGTGTCTAGCAGCTTAGGCTGATAGATAATGGTAGCTTAGCAGAGCAGCTTAGGCTGAACTAGGAGATGTGTGAAGCTACTACAGTACCACTTAGTGTCATATGCACAATATCATAAGAAAACACAATACACAGTTATACTAAAAATAAAGGTACTTTATTTTTATGACAATATGCCAAAGTATCTTAGAGTGTACCCTCAGTGAGAGGATAGGAAATATACACAAGATATATATACACAATAGCAAAAATATGCAGTATAGTCTTAGAAAACAGTGCAAACAATGTATAGTTACAATAGGATGCAATGGGGAAACATAGGGATAGGGGCAACACAAACCATATACTCCAAAAGTGGAATGCGAACCACGAAAGGACCCCAAACCTATGTGACCTTGTAGAGGGTCGCTGGGACTATTAGAAAATAGTGAGAGTTAGAAAAATAACCCTCCCCAAGACCCTGAAAAGTGAGTGCAAAGTGCACTAAAGTTCCCCTAAGGACAAAGAAGTCGTGTTAGAGGAATAATGCAGGAAAGACACAAACCAGCAATGCAACAACTGTGGATTTCCAATCTAGGGTACCTGTGGAACAAGGGGACCAAGTCCAAAAGTCACAAGCAAGTCGGAGATGGGCAAATGCCCAGGAAATGCCAGCTGCGGGTGCAAAGAAGCTTCTACTGGACAGAAGAAGCTGAGGTTTCTGCAGGAACGAAAAGGGCTAGAGACTTCCCCTTTGGTGGACTGATCCCTCTCGCCGTGGAGAGTCGTGCAGAAGTGTTTTCCCGCCGAAAGAACGCCAACAAGCCTTGCTAGCTGCAAATCGTGCGGTTAGCGTTTTTGGACGCTGCTGAGGCCCAGGAGGGACCAGGAGGTCGCAAATTGGACCAGCAGAGAGAGGGGACGTCGAGCAAGACAAGGAGCCCTCTCTGAAGCCGGTAGCACCCGGAGAAGTGCCAGAAACAGGCAATACGAGGATGCGTGAAACGGTGCTCGCCGAAGTTGCACAAAGGAGTCCCACGTCGCCGGAGACCAACTTAAAAAGTCGTGCAATGCAGGTTAGAGTGCCGTGGACCCAGGCTTGGCTGTGCACAAAGGATTTCCGCCGGAAGTGCACAGGGGCCGGAGTAGCTGCAAAAGTCGCGGTTCCCAGCAATGCAGCCCAGCGAGGTGAGGCAAGGACTTACCTCCACCAAACTTGGACTGAAGAGTCACTGGACTGTGGGGGTCACTTGGACAGAGTCGCTGGATTCGAGGGACCTCGCTCGTCGTGCTGAGAGGAGACCCAAGGGACCGGTAATGCAGCTTTTTGGTGCCTGCGGTTGCAGGGGGAAGATTCCGTCGACCCACGGGAGATTTCTTCGGAGCTTCTAGTGCAGAGAGGAGGCAGACTACCTCCACAGCATGCACAAGCAGGAAAACAGTCGAGAAGGCGGCAGGATCAGCGTTACAGAGTTGCAGTAGTCGTCTTTGCTACTATGTTGCAGGTTTGCAGGCTTCCAGCGCGGTCAGCAGTCGATTCCTTGGCAGAAGGTGAAGAGAGAGATGCAGAGGAACTCGGATGAGCTCTTGCATTCGTTATCTAAAGTTTCCCCAGAGACAGAGACCCTAAATAGCCAGAAAAGAGGGTTTGGCTACCTAGGAGAGAGGATAGGCTAGCAACACCTGAAGGAGCCTATCACAAGGAGTCTCTGACGTCACCTGGTGGCACTGGCCACTCAGAGCAGTCCAGTGTGCCAGCAGCACCTCTGTTTCCAAGATGGCAGAGGTCTGGAGCACACTGGAGGAGCTCTGGACACCTCCCAGGGGAGGTGCAGGTCAGGGGAGTGGTCACTCCCCTTTCCTTTGTCCAGTTTCGCGCCAGAGCAGGGCTAAGGGGTCCCCTGAACTGGTGTAGACTGGCTTATGCAGAATTGGGCACATCTGTGCCCAACAAAGCATTTCCAGAGGCTGGGGGAGGCTACTCCTCCCCTGCCTTCACACCATTTTCCAAAGGGAGAGGGTGTCACACCCTCTCTCAGAGGAAGTTCTTTGTTCTGCCATCCTGGGCCAGGCCTGGCTGGACCCCAGGAGGGCAGATGCCTGTCTGAGGGGTTGGCAGCAGCAGCAGCAGTGAAACCCCAGGAAGGGCAGTTTGGCAGTACCAGGGTCTGTGCTACAGACCACTGGGATCATGGGATTGTGCCAACTATGCCAGGATGGCATAGAGGGGGCAATTCCATGATCATAGACATGTTACATGGCCATATTCGGAGTTACCATTGTGAAGCTACATATAGGTAGTGACCTATATGTAGTGCACGCGTGTAATGGTGTCCCCGCACTCACAAAGTTCAGGGAATTGGCTCTGAACAATGTGGGGGCACCTTGGCTAGTGCCAGGGTGCCCTCACACTAAGTAACTTTGCACCTAACCTTTACCAGGTAAAGGTTAGACATATAGGTGACTTATAAGTTACTTAAGTGCAGTGTAAAATGGCTGTGAAATAACGTGGACGTTATTTCACTCAGGCTGCAGTGGCAGGCCTGTGTAAGAATTGTCAGAGCTCCCTATGGGTGGCAAAAGAAATGCTGCAGCCCATAGGGATCTCCTGGAACCCCAATACCCTGGGTACCTCAGTACCATATACTAGGGAATTATAAGGGTGTTCCAGTAAGCCAATGTAAATTGGTAAAAATGGTCACTAGCCTGTTAGTGACAATTTGGAAAGAAATGAGAGAGCATAACCACTGAGGTTCTGATTAGCAGAGCCTCAGTGAGACAGTTAGTCACTACACAGGTAACACATTCAGGCACACTTATGAGCACTGGGGCCCTGGGTTACCAGGGTCCCAGTGACACATACAACTAAAACAACATATATACAGTGAAAAATGGGGGTAACATGCCAGGCAAGATGGTACTTTCCTACAGACTGCACTGCACAACTTGCAGAGCTCAAGGCTCTGGTGATGGCACTGGAACATTCAGATCCTGAACAGATGACGTTGATTGTCTGTGATCCGTACTATTGTGTCCAATCCTTCAATGAATATCTGCATTACTGGCACCAAAATGGGTTCAGAGATTCAAAAGGAAATACCATTAAACAGACTTCTGTGGGGGAAAGTAGTGGATCTGAAAGAATTGCTACCTAATGTCCATGTTGTACATTCACTAGGACATCAGCGTGTTGGAATACACGTGGAAGGCAACACCTTGGCTGATGAAGCAGTCAAATCTGCAGTAGCTTTGGCTTGTGCTACAGCAGTAACTTGTTCTAAATTGAAATTGGATGATGAAACACTAGCAGCTGTGAAAGCTTCCGCTGATGGCACGCCTTTTCCTAAAGCATATCCTGCTAAATATTCCTACCGGATGGCAGGCATGATTACAGCACAAGTTACAAAACCAGGTGTGGTAGATCGAGTGATTCCCAATAAGGACCTAAGACCTGAATTAATAAAAGCAGCGCACAAGGGAGACGGGCAGCCCTTGTCCCTGTCTCTAGCCTCCCCCCTCCAACTTCCTCCACCCAGACCCAATCTCCTGTACCCCAGCCCATCCCAAGCACACCTACAGACCAGCATGCACACAAGTCAGCACACACAAGTAGCGCAAGCAAACATAGGCACCACACACACCACAGGCACTCACGCAAGCCTCACCCACATACAGATCCAGCAACATCCACTGTCTCCACTGTGTACCCCTCCTCCTCTTCTCCCTCCTCCCTCCCAGTGTCGTTTACACACATACCTGCATGCACCACATCTACAGGCACTAGGACTCGCACCAGGACACCCAGCACCACAAGCCGCTCACCTGCACTCACCACCTCCACTGCCTTTTACACGTCCCCTGTGTCCTCTCCCAGTGTGTCTGTGATGCCCCCTCCCAAAGTACACAAACGCCGGCAATCACTCACCCAACATCCATCCACCTCACGACAGCCTCCAGTACCTGCACCTGCACCCAAAACACCTAAAGTGACACCTCCTACAACCACCTCCTCTTCCTCCACTCCCACACCCCCTCCAGCTACCCATCCCAGTGTCCGTCAGAAACTGTCCCTATGTCAAATTGACCTTTTTGCCCCCACCCCCCCCCCCTCCAATTCATCAGTCTCGTCGTAGCGCCTCAGCCAAAAAGCCTCCAGTACCAGTGGTGCGTGTTCCAGGTTTTTGGAGTGCACCGGCCACCAGGGCAGGCAGTAGGACCCGGAGCCAAGGCACTGGCAGCCCACCCCCTGTAAAGGCTCTGAAATTGGAGAGTGGACGACGGGACCGTCTTAAGACTCCTGGTGGGACAACAAGTGACATGGGATCGAAGGCGATTGCTGACTCAGCTGTAACTCCAAAAAAGGGGGGGAAGGTCCAGAGGAAGTCTGCCCAGCCTGTTGTGAGTGTCACGGCGGAGAAGTGCGCCATTATTTCTGGCGGTCGAGACACAACCGCCAGCACCGTCGTCACTGGTCCAGAGACCCCCGCCAGAGTCACATTCCAGGAGGGCACAAGTATTGTCACTGGTCCAGAGACCACAGGCCAGGAGGGCACAAGTATCGTCACTGGTCCAGAGACCACCGCCGGAGTCACAGCCCAGGAGGGCACAAGTATCGTCACTGGTCCAGAGACCACAGCCAGAGTCACAGCCCAGGAGGGCCCAAGTATCGTCACTGGTCCAGAGACCACCGCCAGAGTCACAGCCCAGGAGGGCACAAGTATCGTCACTGGTCCAGAGACCACCGCCAGAGTCACAGTCCAGGAGGGCACAAGTATCGCCACTGGTCCAGAAACCACCGCCGGAGTCACAGCCCATGAGGGGCCAGGATGCCACAGCCCCGCTGGGCAATGATGGAACGTCATGCCACACACCAATGCCCATTGTAGGGATCGTCATGCCACACACCAATGCCCAGTGTAGAGATCGTCATGCCACACACCAATGCCCAGTGTAGAGATCGTCATGCCACACACCAATGTCCGTATCAGAACCGCCATGGCAAAGCACCGCTGAACAGTCCAGAACCGCCATGTCAAAGCACCGCTGAACAGGGCAAAGACCGCCATGGCAAAGCACCGCTGAACAGGGCAAAGACCGCCATGTCAAAGCACCGCTGAACAGGGCAAAGACCGCCATGTCAATGCACCGCTGAAAAGGGCAAAGACTGCCATGGCAAAGCACTGCAGAACAGGGCAAAGACCGCCATGGCAAAGCACCGCTGAACAGTCCAGAACCGCCATGTCAAAGCACCGCTGAACAGGGCAAAGACCGCCATGTCAAAGCACCGCAGAACAGTCCAGAACCGCCATGTCAAAGCACCGCTGAACAGGGCAAAGACCGCCATGTCAAAGCACTGCTGAACAGGGCAAAGACCGCCATAGCAAAGCACCGCTGAACAGTCCAGAACCGCCATGTCAAAGCACCGCTGAACAGGGCAAAGACCGCCATGTCAAAGCACCGCTGAACAGGGCAAAGACCGCCATGGCAAAGCACCGCTGAACAGGGCATGCACCGTGTAGGAATGAATGGACCGCCACATCAGGCATCCTTATCCCATGTGCAGCTGGGACAGTCACAGGACAGGTACTTTCACGGGGAGTCTCATCCAGTCTGGGCACCAGTCCCCCTCCAGAACCAGTGAAGACCTGCATCTACTTGAGAGACTGTGGCTTTGCACTCCCCAGGATGGCACAGTGGGCAAACCATCCACTGTAGAGACTTGAGAGACTGTGGCTTTGCACTCCCCAGGATGGCACAGTGGGCAAACCACCCACTGTAGAGACTTGAGAGACTGTGGCTTTGCACTCCCCAGGATGGTACAGTGGGCAATCCACCCACTGTAGAGACTTGAGAGACTGTGGCTTTGCACTCCCCAGGATGGCACAGTGGGCAAACCACCCACTGTAGAGACTTGAGAGACTGTGACTTTGCACTCCCCTGGATGGCAAAGAGGGCAAACCACCCACTGTAGAGACTTGAGAGACTGTGGCTTTGCACTCCCCAGGATGGTACAGTCGGCAATCCACCCACTGTAGAGACTTGAGAGACTGTGGCTTTGCACTACCCAGGATGGCACAGTGGGCAAACCACCCACTGTAGAGACTTGAGAGACTGTGGCTTTGCACTCCCCAGGATGGTACAGTGGGCAATCCACCCACTGTAGAGACTTGAGAGACTGTGGCTTTGCACTCCCCAGGATGGCACAGTGGGCAAACAACCCACTGTAGAGACTTGAGAGACTGTGGCTTTGCACTCCCCAGGATACATCAATGGGCATGGAGCCCCGTCGTGGATCTGGCTTCGCATTCATCTGGCTGAGGTGCCCCCCCCTTCCCTTCCCCCTGAGGTGCCTGTAGTGTTTCTATCTGATGCCCCGGCAGTGTTCTCTCCGATTTTGGTCAGGTATCTATTGTGGGCCTCGCCCATGCATTTTTGGACTGTTGGTGCACGGACATTGTTGTGTACATATCTGCACTACTTCTCGGATTGGATGTGTAAATAAGAGTGATTTTGAGATATATGTCTGTATATTTTTGTATGACATGTATATTGGCACATTACAATGTTTGCCCGAATTTCGCATTGTCTTTGCATTCTTCCGGGGGGATTGTGGGTTGTTAGTGTGATTTTTGTGACTGCATTGGTGTGTATGTTGTATAATGCGAGGGTGGGGGTGGGGGTGTTTGGTGGGTGTCCCCCTGACTTTTGCCTCCCCCCTCCCCCGTGTCGTAGATGCAGTACTCACCGGTATCTTCTGCGCCTACGTAGCTATTGGTCGTAAAGGTGAAGAAAAACAAGGGCAGGTATGATTTGTAATTCCGGCTCCATGGTGTCCTCCTTCCTCGTGGGATGTGCTAAGGTGAGCGTTTTCCCTTTGCAGAAACTGTTTCCGCCGTGTTTTTATTAACGGTGAATCCACCCCGGAAAAGGTTGCGGATTGGCGGGTTGTAATAGTGTGGGCGGTACATTGTCTTCCGCCTGTCTGTTGGCGGTAACCGCTGCGCTGCTTGTCTGTACCGCCGTGGCGGGCGGTGTGTTAAAGTGGCTGTCTTTGTTGGCGGTTTCCGCCAGGGTCATAATTCCCTTTTTTTGTCCGCCGGCCTGTTTGCGGTATTACTGCACCTTTAACACCATCCGCCAGGGTTGTAATGACCACCTCTGTGCTTTCTCCAAGGCTACAGTCAGATAGGGTTGCTGACAAATGTGGTATGCTGTGTCTCCAACATCCACAGAAAACACGCACTCATACATCGGGGCCATTTCTTAGAATGTCAGCTGTTTTATTATAAAAACACTCCTTTGTCCTAAATACATTAGGGGAGATTCCAGCCAGATGACCACGACTGTATGCTGATTGCTTCACTACAGCTGCTTGCTTAGACTGCCAAACCCCTGATCCTCATGGGGACGGTGTCTCTCTAGACTACAGGCTTCTTTCTCCAGGTATGAGGGATGATGTCTTCCCAGGGGGGAAACCTGAAGGACGGATTAGGCTTATTATGCTGTTCTCACACATAGCGTAGGTAACTATTCTATTCACTATATTCTGACTGTTGCCTTTGCCCATGTGTGACTTTGGTAACTGAGAGAAAGGGATGAGATCTGATTTACCACAATTCCCCTGAGGAGTCTTTCTTGTCATGCGCCCCGTTGCCAGATTCATCTAGGCCAGACATGGGGCGCTGCTAGTTAGCCGGAAAACCTGGATTAGGCCGACAGGTGTCACCTGGTGTGAAATCGTACTCAGTACCCATAACCCATGTGATTCTGCCACCCGAATCCAGTAGCTTTCTTTTTATAATGAGAACCTACGCAACACTGGAAGGCATCAGTCGGAGCGGCAGAGAATATCATGCAATGCATAATATCACAGCGTGGGTGCTAGTACACATCCTTGCTTTATTCCATTGACGATTGGGAAGGCCACAATTGTTTCACCGTCATCCAGGGCACAGCCAAACATACTGCATGAAGCTGCTGTACCATTAGTATAAATCTGTCAGGAAAGCCGAATTTCGACATGATCCGCCACAGTCCCTGGCGACTGACAGAGTCAGATGCTTTTGTGAGGTCTAAAAAAGTTTTCTTTCTCTCTTCCTCAGCCCTCATAGCTTCTAACAAGATTCTCTGTCTTATTCCTTCTCTGTCCTTTGTTTTTTTTTTTTACATCTTTTAACAGATTTTACATTCCCGGATAGAATGAGAGGCAAGCAAACAAACTACGCTCACTTTAAGTGCATCAGTTACAGCCTTCTGCCTTCCACATGAGGCCACTTTAAGAAAAGAGAAGGCATTAAGACTGGAAAACCAGACAGAATCTCAGAAAAAATGAGTTCACTAAGCATTAGTTGATAATAGACGTTGATTGAAGATTGAAAATTCAATTTCTAACCAGAAAATATCTGGTTTTAAAGGCAAAATAGCCCCAGCGATGTGCTGAGATCCTACTCTCAAAGTAGGAAAAATGAACTTGGTCAGAAAGACAACTGCCAGTAGAGTGTGTTGTGAAGGTGAGTTTCTCAGCGTCTTAGAAGGACACACTTTTTTTTTCAGCTTTTCTCTCTGTGGTTAATGTAAGCAAAGAGGCTGCATTTTACCTTCATGTTTCCTTTTTAAGTAACATGTTTTTTTCTCTGCTAATGTATTCAGCAAAGCGGGTCTATGAATATGGATTAAAACGTTTTATCAGAACCTTCAGGACTAATGAACCCTTTAATGGCCGCTATCCTACAGATACCTGTGTAAGACTTATGGTCAAAGACTTTATTCCTGGAAAGAACCATATTAAATGGTATTCCAGGATTCACACATGCTGCTGGGAATTATTTGAGTGTTTATGAACATCAATGAAAATCCTACCATGCAGAAGCGTATTTTTCCGCTAATTTTGGGATAGTGATAAAGCCCATAAACTCAACGCACTCTGACTGAAGCAGGAAGCTTGTTATGGTCGTCCACACAAATACAGCTAACTTTGAGACAGTAACCTTGCAAGAAAAGCTAGTTTAACAATTACACACTGGAGAATATTCACAGCTGATTGTGGTGTTTCATCATTTTATAACACATTGATAATTCAGTGACAGCGGCCATAGAACAGATTCCAAAAGCACGAGAAGTGACAGTAGGAAACTGTGACCTGTGACTCTGTGTTAATGCTTGCAGTGCACAAAAGTTACCCCTCCAAGCACTGATGCGGGAAGTGATGCTCCTTTACATCATCACATGTATCTGTAGATGAACTCACCATAGAGGCACTTCCTCTGAAGCGCCCAACATCAAGCTGGATCCTTGGGAGATTTGCTGGCTCACCAATGACTATGTAAATGATTCTTGGTTAGATTAAATGTATGTAAACGTATCTTTGAATTTTATTTTTGTAGAACATCATTCAACCAAGTCCTTATCTGTGGCAGGTCTAAGTTGGTGCATGATGGAGAAATTATTGATTGAAGAAACAGCTATTGAAAAGGTTAGGTTTTAATAGATTTCTGAAGGCTTGATGATTAGGTATAGACTGAGGGGCTCATGATGACTTCGGCAGGCGGCAGAGACTGCCCGCCAAACTCCTGCATCGGGATGACTGCCTATGCGGCCGTCCCTCCGAGGGCGAAACAGTTTTCCACCTGCTGGCCTAGCGGGAAACTCACAACATCATTGACAGCGGCTCATAATCGAGCCGGTGGCAATGTTGCAGTGCATCGAGTGCAATAGCACCGGTCGTGTTTTTCACTGCCCGTAATTTGGGTAGCGAAATGCACAACTGGGCTGTCTACGGGGACCCCTGCACAGTCCATGCCAAGTGCATGGGCAGTGCAGGGGCCCTCATGGGGCCTCCAGCACCCTATTTCCGCCAGACTTTGCAGTGCTGCCCTGGCGGATTACGAGGACAGATACCGCCAGGCTGTCGACTGGCAGCAACCTGGCAGTGCTGGCAGTTGGACCGTGCCGTCTCCTCCACGGTCATAATATGGAGGCTGGACCGCTGCTTTCGCGGCAGTCTGACTGCCATTGCGATTCTGATGGTCCCAGAACCACCAGATTCGTAATGAAGCCCTGAGTTTTGAGCAGTAAACAATTCCAGTTCTTAGGAGCTAGACTTGAACATCGATGACCTGTTTTATGTTTTTGGAACATTAGCACTGAAAAAACAGATCTGGATTCAAAAGAGAAGGGACACAAATTAAACTGGGGCTTGTCTATGCCAAAAAAAGGAAACCACATTTCAGGACGTGAATGCATAGATAGAAAAAGAATACACTGTTTAGTGAGCACAGAGTTCACATTTAAGATGGAGTTCAGACTTCTTTAAAAATGTCTCATGTGTTAATACAATCACAAAACCAAGGGCATTCTCAAAGGCCAGTGTTACGCATAAAGCAGTCCAAAAATGTTTTTGCATTGATGGTATTTGGCTGGTGATTACATAGAAAGAGATGTTAAATGAGATTGCTTCATTAAACTATAATTTGGGCTGTCAGCAAGGAGCCTCGCATACCTGGCATCAGAGGGCCCCACTCTTGATGGTGTGGCTGACCTCTCTCCGGAAACCTTGGAATAGGTGGATTTAGAGTGGTCCAGTATCCACGGCAAGACCGTTCTCACTTGGGAACCTGATTCTAGTTTCCTTAGAAGGGTTCCAGTCTCAATAGCATGACTGCTCTCTGCAGGGTTTCTGGAACAGGTGGGTTTAGAAGCATCTTGGATGTTTGTTTCTGTACACCCGAATCTGTATTTTGATCTGGATGGGGCCTGGCACAGGTGGTATTAAGGAGGGTTTCAGTCTCAATAGTGTGACTGTTCTCACCGGGAAGAAGCATTGTCCTCATCTAGTCTGACAACTGAAATAATTAATTTCATCCATGTCTCCCCGTAGAGTTAATGGGGAACATAGATATATCTGTCACAATATGTAGTGGTTAAATTCCTACAAAACAGGTTCAGGCATATTTTGAATCTTGTTTTCAAAGTTCCATTTCTTTGTGTCAACCTACAATGCACCTTTCATAGTCCTTGTAGAGGCTGGATAGAAAAATGCCGACTTCACTAGGGACATAGCTGTCAAGAGCCCGCCATAACTGTCAAGAGCAAGCATGATATGTATTAAACCTTAAGTCAGTTATAGTGAACAACATGCATGGTGGGATCTTTAAGTCTAAACATATAATAGTAAAAAGTGAAACTACAACTCCCAGAATGCAAGCTGCTTCTGCATATACATCTAAGACTGGCAGACAAAGGGCCTGATTTAGATCTTAGGGGCGGGGTTACTTCATCAGAAACATGACAGATAACTCACCTGCCATTTTATTACGATTCCATTTTATCTTAAGGAATTCGTAATACGCAGACTCAAAGTCACATGACATGACACCTCATGTGTCTTGTGCAACTCACGCACTGAAATGATTAACTCAAGACTAATTTATAAAAATACTTCTGGTTTTTATAGAAATGTTAATACCAAGATAATCAAAATTGGTTAAGTACTTTTTGAGATATGATTGAGAAATATCCTAGCTATCGAGAAGGAAATTTTGAATTCTATTAAGGTTACGGAGATGAGAATTATGCATTTCTTTCTTCACTCTTTTTTAATAGCCACTTCAAAGTTTAACAAGAAAAAAAACATACACACTACATATCCCATTAGTCCAGTGCATCTCTGTAAGGAAATGCCTCCTTGGCATGGTTATCCCCTGACTTTTTGCCTTTGCTGATGCCAAGTTATGATTTGAAAGTGTGCTGAGGCCTGCTAACCAGGCCCCAGGACCAGTGTTCTTTCCCTAACCTGTACTGTTGTTTCCACAATTGGCACACGCTGGCATCCAGGTAAGTCCCTTGTTACTGGTACACCTGGTACCAAGGGCCCTGATGCCAGGGAAGGTCTCTAAGGGCTGCAGCATGTCTTATGCCACTGTGGAGACCCCTCACTCAGCACAGACACACTGCTTCCCATCTTGTGTGTGCTGGTGGGGATAAAATGACTAAGTCGACATGGCACTCCCCTCAGGGTGCCATGCCAACCTCACACTTCCTATAGGCATAGATAAGTCACCCCTCTAGCAGGCCTTACAGCCCTAAGGCAGGGTGCACTATACCATAGGTGAGGGCATAAGTGCATGAGCACTATGCCCCTACAGTGTCTAAGCAAAACCTTAGACATTGTAAGTGCAGGGTAGCCATAAGAGTATATGGTCTGGGAGTCTGTCATGCACGAACTCCACAGCACCATAATGGCTACACTGAAAACTGGGAAGTTTGGTATCAAACTTCTCAGCACAATAAATGCACACTGATGCCAGTGTACATGTTATTGTAAAATACACCCCAGAGGGCATCTTAGAGATGCCCCCTGAAACCATACCCGACTACCAGTGTGGGCTGACTAGTTTTAGCAGCCTGCCACACACCAGACATGTTGCTGGCCTCATGGGGAGAGTGCATTTGTCACTCTGTGGCTAGTAACAAAGCCTGTACTGGGTGGAGGTGCCTCTCACCTCCCCCTGCAGGAACTGTAACACCTGGCGGTGAGCCTCAAAGGCTCACCCCCTTTGTTACAGCACCCCAGGGCACTCCAGCTAGTGGAGTTGCCCGCCCCCTCCGGCCACGGCCCCACTTTTGGCGGCAAGGCCGGAGGAGATAATGAGAAAAACAAGGAGGAGTCACTGGCCAGTCAGGACAGCCCCTAAGGTGTCCTGAGCTGAGGAGACTGACTTTTAGAAATCCTCCATCTTGCAGATGGAGGATTCCCCCAATAGGATTAGGGATGTGCCCCCCTCCCCTCAGGGAGGAGGCACAAAGAGGGTGTAGCCTCCCTCAGGGCTAGTAGCCATTGAATACTAACCCCCCAGACCTAAACACACCCCTAAAGACAAAGAAGGACTGCTGAGCTGAAAATCCTGCAGAGGAGACGGAGCCACCAACTGCTTTCGCCCCAGCTCTACCGGCCTGTCTCCCCACTTCAAGAAAAACTGCAACAGTGACGCGTTCCACAGGGTCCAGCGACCTCTGAAGCCTCAGAGGACTACCCTGCATCTAAACGGACCAAGAACTCCAGAGGACAGCGGCTCTGCTCCAAAGAAGAAACATCTCTTACAACAAAGAAGCAACTTTGAAAGAATACACGTTTCCCACCGGAAGCGTGAGACTTTGCACTCTGCACCCGACACCCCCGGCTCGACTTGTGGAGAACCAACACTACAGGGAGGACTCCCCGGCGACTGCGAGCCCGTGAGTAGCCAGTGTTGACCCCCCTGAGCCCCCACAGCGACGCCTGAAGAGGGAATCCAGAGGATGCCCCTGACCGCGACTGCCTGCTTCTAAGAACCCGACGCCTGGTAAGGACACTGCACCCGCAGCCCCCAGGACCTGAAGGATCCGACCTCCAGTGCAGGAGCGACACCCAGGTGGCCCTCTCCCTTGCCCAGGTCGTGGCTACCCAGAGGAGCCCCCCCCTTGCCTGCCTGCTTCGCTGAAGAGACCCCTGGGTCCCCCATTGAGCTACATTGCAAACCCGACACCTGTTTGCACTCTGCACTCGGCCGCCAACCATGCCGCTGAGGGTGCACTTTTTGTGCTGACTTATGTCCCCCCCGGTGCCCTACAAAACCCCCCTGGTCTGCCCTCCAAAGATGCGGGTACTTACCTGCTGGCAGACTGGAACCGGGGCACCCCCCTTCTCCATTGAAGCCTATGTGTTTTGGGCACCACTTTGACCTCTGCACCTGACCGGCCCTGAGCTGCTGGTGTGGTAACTTTGGGGTTGCTCTGAACCCCCAACGGTGGGCTACCTTGGACCCAACTTTGAACCCTGTAGGTGGTTTACTTACCTGCAAATCTAACAAACACTTACCTCCCCTAGGAACTGTTGAAAATTGCACTGTGTCCAGTTTTAAAATAGCTTATTGCCATTTGTGTGAAAACTGTATATGCTATTTTGCTGATTCAAGGTTCCTAAAGTTCCTAAGTGAAATACCTTTCGTTTAAAGTATTGTTTGTAAATCTTGAACCTGTGGTTCTTAAAATAAACTAAGAAAATATATTTTTCTATATAAAAACCTATTGGCCTGGAATTGTCTTTGAGTGTGTATTCCCCATTTATTGCCTGTGTGTGTACAACAAATGCTTAACACTACCCTCTGATAAGCCTACTGCTCGACCACACTACCACAAAATAGAGCATTAGAATGATCTCTTTTTGCCACTATCTTACCTCTAAGGGGAACCCTTGGACTCTGTGCATGCTATTTCCTACTTTGAAATAGTACATACAGAGCCAACTTCCTACATTGGTGGATCAGCGGTGGGGTACAAGACTTTGCATTTGCTGGACTACTCAGCCAATACCAGATCACACAACTAAATTCCAAAAATTGTCATTAGAAACAGATTTTTGAAATTTGAGCTATTTTTCTAAATTTTTAAGAGTCCTGCTAGGGCCTTGTGTTAGTCCCTGTTAGCATTTCTTTTAGAGTTTAAAAGTTTTGTAAAAGTTTGAATTAAGTTCTAGAGATAGTTTTAGATTCTTAAAAAGTATTCCAACTTATAGAAACATAATGTCTGCTGCAGAAGAGATTGTGATGGAACTCAACCTCACCCCTTACCTGCATCTTAGGATGAAGATGACCTCCAGTTAGCCAGGATGGTCAAAAGATTGGCTTTGGAAAGACAGATCCTAGCCATAGAAAGGGAAAGACAAGAGATGGGCCTAGGTCCCATCAATGGTGGCAGCAACATAAATAGGGTCAGAGATTCTCCTGACATGTTGAAAATCCCAAAAGGGATTGTAACTAAATATCAAGATGGTGATGACATCACCAAATGGTTCACAGCTTTTGAGAGGGCTTGTGCAACCAGAAAAGTAAACAGATCTCACTGGGGTGCTCTCCTTTGGGTAATATTCACTGGAAAGTGTAGGGATAGACTCCTCACACTCTCTGGCAAAGATTCAGAATCCTATGACCTCATGAAGGCTACCCTGATTGAAGGCTTTGGATTCTCCACTGAGGAGTATAGAATTAGGTTCAGGGGGGCTCAAAAATCCTCGAGCTAGACCTGGGTTGATTTTGTAGACTACTCAGTAAAAACACTGGATGGTTGGGTTCAAGGCAGTGGTGTAAATGATTATGATGGGCTGTACAATTTATTTTTGAAAGAACACCTGTTAAGTAATTGTTTCAATGATAAACTGCATCAGCATCTGGTAGACCTAGGACCAATTTCTCCCCAAGAACTGGGAAAGAAGGCGGACCATTGGGTCAAGACTAAGGTGACCAAGACTTCCACAGGGGGTGACCAAAAGAAAGGGGTCACAAAGACTCCCCAGGGGAAGAGTGTTGAAACATCCAAGGGAAAAAGTAAAGAGTCTTCTATAGGGCCCCAAAAACCTGCTCAGAAGGGAGGGTCCAGAACCTCTTCACAAACCAATTTTGGGCACAAGGGTAAAAACTTTGATCCCAAAAAAGGCCTGGTGTCGTAGCTGTAATCAGCAAGGACACCAAACTGGAGACAAGGCCTGTCCCAAGAAAGGTTCCACTTCTAACTCTACTCCAGCTAACACTGGAATGGCCAGTCTCCAAGTTGGATAAACAGTGTGCCCAGAGCAAATCAGGGTCCACACTGAAGCTACATTAGTCTCTGAGGATGGGGTGGATTTAGCCACACTGGCTGCCTGGCCCCCTAATATGCAAAAATACAGGCAGCAACTCTTAATTAATGGGACAAGTGTAGAAGGCCTGAGGGATACAGGTGCCAGTGTCACCATGGTGACAGAGAAACTGGTTTCCCCTGGTCAATACCTGGCTGGACAAACTTATCCAGTCACCAACTCTGACAATCAGACTAAAGTAAATCCCATGGCTATGGTAACTTTAGAGTGGGGAGGGGTCAATGGCCTGAAACAGGTGGTGGTCTCCACAAATATCCCTGTAGACTGTTTGCTTGGAAATGACCTGGAGTCCTCAGCATGGGCTGAGGTAGAACTCAAAACCCATGTGTGAGAAAGTAAAAGGTGGTGCTGGAGCCTGAAAAAAGGGCCCAACCCTCCAAGAGAAAAGGAAAGAAGACTGGGGAACCAGCTTCAACACAACAAGAGAAAGAGAACCTCTCTTCCCAGGAAGAAGTTCTGCCCGCTGAGGGAACTGGGCCCATGGAGTTAGAACCTTATCAGGTTGAGCTCCTAAGCCCAGGGGGACCCTCAAGGGAACAGTTGTGTAAGGGGCAAGAAACATGTCCCTCTCTTGAAGGCCTTAGGCAGCAAGCTGCTAAAGAGTCCAAAGGAAAAATAACAGGAACACATAGAGTCTGTTGGGAAGATGGACTCCTCTACACTGAGGCAAGAGATCCCAAACCTGGTGCCACTAGGAGAGTGGTAGTGCCTCAGGTGTTTAGGGAGTTCATTCTAACCTTAGCTCATGATATTCCTCTTGCTGGGCATTTGGGACAGACCAAGACGTGGGAGAGATTAGTCAACCACTTCTATTGGCCCAACATGTCCCAGAAGGTCAAGGAGTTTTGCGTCTCCTGTACCACCGGTCAAGCCAGTGGTAAGACAGGTGGACACCCAAAGGCCCCCCTCATTCCACTTCCAGTGGTGGGGGTCCACTTTGAAAGAGTGGGTGTGGACATAGTGGGTCCACTTGAACATCCCACAGCTTCAGGGAACCAATACATACTAGTAGTAGTGGATCATGCTACTAGATACCCTGAAGCAATTCCCCTTAGGTTGACTACTGCCCCTGCAGTAGCCAAAGCACTCATTGGTATTTTTACCAGAGTGGGATTTCCTAAGGAGGTGTTGTCTGACAGAGGTACCAACCTCATGTCATCATACCTGACACATATGTGGAATGAGTGTGGGGTGACTTACAAATTCACCACACCATATCATCCACAAACCAGTAGTCTTATTGAGAGATTTAACAAGACATTGAAAGGCATGATCATGGGGCTCCCTGAAAAACTCAAAAGTAGATGGGATGTCCTCTTGCCATGTCTGCTTTTCGCCTACAAAGAGGTGCCTCAGAAGGGAGTAGGGTTTTCCCCCTTTGAACTTCTGTTTGGCCATCCTGTAAGGGGACCACTAGCTCTTGTAAAAGAAGGCTGGGAGAGACCTCTTCATGAGCCTAAACAAGATATAGTGGACTATGTACTAGGCCTACGTTCAAGGATGGCAGTGTACATGGAAAAGGCAAGTAAAAACCTTGAGGCCAGCCAACAACTCCAGAAGATGTGGTATGACCAAAAGGCTGCTATGGTTGTTTCAGCCAGGGCAGAAAGTCTGGGTTCTAGAGCCTGTGGCTCCCAGGGCACTTCAGGACAGATGGAGTGACCCTTACCCAGTGCTAGAGAAGAAGAGTCAGGTCACCTACCTGGTAGACCTAGGCACTAGCAGGACCCCCAAAAGGGTGATCCATGTGAACTGCCTCAAACTCTTCCATGACAGGGCAGATGTGAATCTGTTGATGGTAACAGATGAGGACCAGGAAGCTAAGAGTGAACCTCTCCCTGATCTCCTCTCCACAGACCCTAAAGATGGTTTAGTTGATGGAGTGATCTATTCAGACACCCTCGCTGGCCAACAGTAATCTGACTGTAGGAAGGTCCTGCAACAGTTTGCTGAGCTCTTTTCCCTACCCCCGGTCAGACACACCTGTGTACCCATGATGTGGACACAGGAGACAGCATGCCTGTCAAAAACATTTTCAGACAGTCTGACCAAGTTAAGGAAAGCATCAAGGTGGAAGTCCACAAGATGCTGGAATTAGGAGTCATTGAGCAATCTGACAGCCCATGGTCTAGCCCAGTGGTCTTAGTCCCCAAACCTCACACCAAAGATGGAAAGAGAGAGATGAGGTTCTGTGTGGACTACAGAGGACTTAATTCTGTCACCAAGACAGATGCCCATCCCATTCCAAGGGCAGATGAATTGATTGATAAGCTAGGTGCTGCCAGATACTTAAGTACCTTTGACTTGACAGCAGGGTACTGGCAAATCAAAATGGCACCAGGAGCAAAAGAAAAGACAGCATTCTCCACACCTGATGGGCATTATCAGTTCACTGTGATGCCCTTTGGTTTAAAGAATGCCCCTGCCACCTTCCAAAGGTTGGTGAATCAAGTCCTTGCTGGCTTGGAGTCCTTTAGTGCAGCTTATCTTGACGATATTGCTGTCTTTAGCTCCAGCTGGCAGGACCACCTGGTCCACCTGAAGAAGGTTTTGAAGGCCCTGCAAGCAGCAGGCCTCTCTATGAAGGCATCCAAATGCCAGATAGGGCAGGGAACTGTGGTTTACTTGGGATACCTCGTAGGTGGAGGCCAAGTTCAGCCACTCCAGCCCAAGATCCAGACTATTCTGGACTGGTCAGCTCCAAAAACCCAGACTCAAGTCAGGGCATTCCTTGGCTTGACTGGGTACTACAGGAGGTTTGTGAAGGGATATGGATCCATAGTAACACCCCTCACAGAACTTACCTCCAAGAAAATGCCCAAGTAGGTAAACTGGACTGTAGAATGCCAACAGGCCTTTGAAACCCTGAAACAAGCTATGTGCACAGCACCAGTTCTCAAAGCTCCAGATTACTTCAAGCAGTTCATTGTGCAGACTGATGCCTCTGAACATGGGATAGGGGCAGTTTTGTCCCAATAAATGATGATGGCCTTGACCAGCCTGTTGCTTTCATTAGCAGGTGGTTACTCCCCAGGGAGCAGCGTTGAAGTGCCATTGAGAGGGAGGCCTTTGCTGTGGTTTGGTCCCTGAAGAAGCTGAGACCATACCTCTTTGGTACTCACTCTGTATTTAAGACTGACCACAGACCTCTCAGATGGCTAATGCAAATGAAAGGTGAAAATCCCAAACTGTTGAGGTGGTCCATCTCCCTACACGGAATGGACTTTATAGTGGAACACAGACCTGGGACTGCCCATGCCAATGCAGATGGCCTTTCCAGGTTCTTCCACTTAGAAAATAAAGACTCTCTTGGGAAAGATTAGTCTCATCCTCTTTCGTTTGGTGGGGGGGGTTGTGTAAGTAAATGCCTCCTTGGCATGGTTACCCCCTGACTTTTTGCCTTTGCTGATGCCAAGTTATGATTTGAAAGTGTGCTGAGGCCTGCTAACCAGGCCCCACCACCAGTGTTCTTTCCCTAACCTGTACTGTTGTTTCCACAATTGGCACACACTGGCATCCAGGTAAGTCCCTTGTAACTGGTACCCCTGGTAGCAAGGGCCCTGATGCCAGGGAAGGTCTCTAAGGGCTGCAGCATGTCTTATGCCACCCTGGTGACCCCTCCCTCAGCACAGACACACTGCTTGCCAGCTTGTGTGTGCTGGTGGGGATAAAATGACTAAGTCGACATGGCACTCCCCTCAGGGTGCCATGCCAACCTCACACTGCCTATAGGCATAGATAAGTCACCCCTCTAGCAGGCCTTACAGCCCTAAGGCAGGGTGCACTGTACCATAGGTGAGGGCATAAGTGCATGAGCACTATGCCCCTATAATGTCTAAGCAAAACTTTAGACATTGTAAGTGCAGGGTAGCCATAAGAGTATATGGTCTGGGAGTCTGTCATGCACGAACTCCACAGCACCATAATGGCTACACTGAAAACTGTGAAGTTTGGTATCAAAATTCTCAGCACAATAAATGCACACTGATGCCAGTGTACATGTTATTGTAAAATACACCCCAGAGGGCATCTTAGAGATGCCCCCTGAAACCATACCCGACTACCAGTGTGGGCTGACTAGTTTTAGCAGCCTGCCCCACACCAGACATGTTGCTGGCCACATGGGGAGAGTGCCTTTGTCACTCTGTGGCTTTTAACAAAGACTGTACTGGGTGGAGGTGCCTCTCACCTCCCCCTGCAGGAACTGTAACACCTGGCAGTGAGCCTCAAAGGCTCACCCCCTTTGTTACAGCACCCCAGGGCACTCCAGCTAGTGGAGTTGCCCTCCCCCTCCGGCCACGGGCCCACTTTTGGCGGCAAGGCCGGAGGAGATAATGAGAAAAACAAGGAGGAGTCACTGGCCAGTCAGGACAGCCCCTAAGGTGTCCTGAGCTGAGGTGACTCTAACTTTTAGAAATCCTCCATCTTGCAGATGGAGGATTCCCCCAATAGGATTAGGGATGTGCCCCCCTCCCCTCAGGGAGGAGGCACAAAGAGGGTGTAGCCACCCTCAGGGCTAGTAGCCATTGGATACTAACCCCCCAGACCTAAACACACCCCTAAATCGAGTATTTAGGGGCTTCCAGAACCTAGGTAACGAGATTCCTGCAACCTAAGACGAAGAAGGACTGCTGAGCTGAAAATCCTGCAGAGAAGACGGAGACACCAACTGCTTTGGCCCCAGCTCTACCAGCCTGTCTCCCCACTTCAAGAACAACTGCAACAGCGACGCGTTCCACAGGGTCCAGCGACCTCTGAAGCCTCAGAGGACGATCCTGCATCTAAAAGGATTATGAACTCCCGAGGACAGCGGCTCTGCTCCAAAGAAGAAACATCTCTTGCAACAAAGAAGCAACTTTGAAAGAATACACGTTTCCCGCCGGAAGCGTGAGACTTTGCAACGCCCCCGGCATGACTTGTGGAGAACCAACACTACAGGGAGGACTCTCCGGTGACTGCGAGCCCGTGAGTAGCCAGAGTTGACCCCCCTGAGCCCCCAAAGCAACGCCTGCAGAGGGAATCCAGAGGCTCCCCCTGACCGCGACTGCCTGCTTCTAAGAACCCGACGCCTGGTAAGGACACTGCACCCGCAGCCCCCAGGACCTGAAGGATCCGACCTCCAGTGCAGGAGCGACCCCCAGGTGGCCCTCTCCCCTGCCCAGGTGGTGGCTACCCCGAGAAGCCCCCCCTCTTGCCTGCCTGCTTCGCTGAAGAGACCCCTGGGTCTCCCATTGAACTGCACTGCAAACCCAACGCCTGTTTGCACTCTGCACCCAGCCGCCCCATGCCGCTGAGGGTGTACTTTTTGTGCTGACTTGTGTCCCCCCCAGTGCCCTACAAAACCCCCCTGGTCTGCCCTTCGAAGATGTGGGTACTTACCTGCTGGCAGACTGGAATGGGGACACCCCCCTTCTCCATTGAAGCCTATGTGTTTTGGGCACCACTTTGACCTCTGCACCTGACCGGCCCTGAGCTGCTGGTGTGGTAACTCTGGGGTTGCTCTGAACCCCCAACGGTTGACTACCTTGGACCCAACTTTGATCCCTTTAGGTGGTTTACTTACCTGCAAATATATCAAACACTTACCTCCCCCAGGAACTGTTGAAAATTGCAGTGCCCAGTTTTAAAATAGCTTATTGCCATTTGTGTGAAAACTGTAGATGCTATTTTGCTAATTCAAAGTTCCTAAAGTTCCTAAGTGAAATACCTTTCATTTAAAGTATTGTTTGTAAATCTTGAATCTGTGGTTCTTAAAATAAACTAAGAAAATATATTTTTCTATATAAAAACCTATTGGCCTGGAGTAAGTCTTTGAGTGTGTGTTCCTCATTTATTGCCTGTGTGTGTACAACAAATGCTTAACACTACCCTCTTATAAGCCTACTGCTCGACCACACTACCACAAAATAGAGCATTAGAATTATCTCTTTTTGCCACTATCTTACCTCTAAGGGGAACCCTAGGACTCTGTGCATGCTATTTCTTACTTTGAAATAGTACATACAGAGCCAACTTCCTACAATCTCCATTCATGCTCTGTGTGTCCATATATATTTCCTCCGTATGCCCGGGTCCTTCCGCGACTTCACTGCGGTCAGAAGTTAAGGCATGCTCAAATCTTCATCGCCTCCAATTCTTTAAAAGCAATGCAATGTATGAGAAAAGAACCATCGCCTCTATATGAATTCTTAGTCAGAGAGAGGAAAAAACCGACTAACATCACATGTCCTAATTAGACCAAAAAAACTATTCCTGAACTGAATCAATTGAGCTTTCACAAGTAAACAATATGCACATTATCATATAACCTCTCAAAAGGTGTATTTTAAACCTGAATACTACCTCATATCAATCTTGGTTCCGATATCCAAACGGGCGGGAGACACGAGAACCGTGTTTATTGGGATAATCCTCACCTCCATGTCCTTAACGAAATTGAAACTTTCCTTCTCGTTAGCTAGGAAATTTCTCGTTCCATGTCAGGACCGGAGGCGAGGATTATGCGTGTTCAAAGCTTACTTACCACCAGCAAAGCCACCTCGTGAATTGGTTTGAAGTAGAACCTTTTGAAGGTAGACTCTGATGACCAATCGGCCACATTCATGATATCCTCCAGTCTACCACCTACCTGGATGGCCTTGCAGGTCATGGCACCTCTAGCTGAGTGTGCCCCGAAAGTTCTGACATTGATACCCGCTTCCATCATAATCCATTTTACCCAACTTGCTATAGATGGAGAAGATACTGCTTGAAAGGTTTTTTTAATCGCAATTAAAAGTTGTCTCTTCCCCGGGGAGCGATATTCTGATGTCATTTCCTCATATGTTTTTAAGCATCTGACACACAGCTTAGGGGCACTCTCAAAAGCAGGATAGGTTACTGACCTGGTATTGCACTTTGTTCCCCGGGATACTATGAAAATTTCTCCTTCAGGGGAGAAGGTCCTCACCAAGATGTCTAGGGCTCCCACATCTGATACCCTTTTACAAGATATGAGGCAAAGCAACATGGCTAAAATCGCTGACAGTTCTTTTCTTGAAAGGTACTGATTGTCTTGCCAAGATGACAGAAGGCGTAAAACTAGATTGACATCCCAAAGCTCCGAGTATCGAGGTTCTGTGGGTCTGCAAACCCTGATACCCTTAAGTAACCTGCAAACCCCAGGATGTTCCCCCACCAGAGTGTTCTTAGGCAGGGGATTCCCCGCTGAGATTGCCAATCTAAATGAATTGACCGAGCTATAGGAAAGCCTAGACTCCACCAACTCTGCGAGGATGTTTACGATATCTGTAATTTGGGCCCCCATGGGATAGATAAGCCTCTCCACACACCAATGGACCCCCCATTTCCACGCTGATCGATATTGCTTACATGTGCTGGGAGCCCAGGCCTGCCGGATGAACTTCTCAGCCTCTCTCAAATGTCTACTGTCTTCCCAACGGCTCCTGAAATTCTCTAAGCCATGAGATTGAGATGACCCTGAACTGGGTGTGGCTGGCCCCGAGGGTCTAAGAGTAACCGCGGGAAAATCGGGATGAGGATCAGGTCGTGAGAGGGTTCCAGCAGCGCTGGGAACCACACTTGTGTCCTCCACAATGGGGTTATCAACACTACTGATGTACCCTGACGACGCACCTGAGCAGAGACTCTAGGTATCAACAGGAATGGCATAAACCTCATCCATCCCCCAATCTTGCAGGAATGCATCCACTACCGACACCCCCGGGTCCGGTCACCAGCTGAAGTACCTCAGCAGTTTGGTGTTCAGTCAGGATGCAAAGAGATCTACTGAGCAAGGACCCCAGTGCTCTATGAACACCAAAAAGACTTTCCTGTCCAGTTGCCAGTCACTGGTATCCTCCAGGTACCTGGAGTTCCAGTCCGCTAGAGTATTCTGAGTGCCTGGAGGGTACTCTGCTGTCACCAAGATTTGGTGCTGGAGGCAATAATGCCAAAAATCCTTCACCAACTCCGCCAAGACCTTCGATTGAGTGACGCCCAGACGGTTTATATATCGGACCGCGGACACATTGTCCACCCTCAGGAGGATGCATCAAAAGACCTTGTCACGTGTCGGAGACTTGATCGCGAATGATCCCACCAGGAGCTCCAAGCAATTGATGTGGAGACTGAGCTCCTGCTGAGCCCATCGGCCTCCCATCTAAATCCCTCCACATCTGGCCCCTCAGCCCTGACAGCTAGCATCTTATTCTATAATCAGATCCAGCGAGGACTCGAAGATCACTCTGCCCGTTCCATGCCTCCATGTGATCCAGCCACCAGTGGGGTTCTGTCCGGGCCTCCTGAGAGAGGGAGATCGGTTTGGAGTAAGTCACACCGCACCTGAGATGTTGCGATTTCAGGCTTTGCAAAGCCCTGTAATGTAGGGGTCCTGGGAAAATGGCCTGCATTGAGGACGAGAGAAGCCCCACAATTCTGGCCAGCTGTCTGAAGGAAATCCTGTCTTGTCTCATAGCCTTCCGCAGTTCTTTTTTGATCTTGGCCACCCTCTGGGTCGGAAGACTGAGGGTTGCTGTATTGGAATCTATGAGAAAACCCAGAAAGGTCATAGTCTTTGAGGGAAGAAGTTCTGACTTCTGCCGATTTATTATGGACCCCAATTCCTGTAGCCGACCAATAGTCATGTTCGCGTGGGAATGAAGCTGAGAGCAAGACTGATCCATCAGCAGGATGTTGTCCAGATAAATTGTCAGACACACCCCTTGAGTCCTGAGGTGTTCTACCACTGGTTTGAGCAGTTTGGTGAAACACCAGGGTGCCAACGATAACCCAAATGGAAGGGAATTGAACTCGAACACCTGTTGTCTCCAAATAAACTCAAGAAACATGCAGTGGGGGGGGCGTGGCTTGGCCGTTGGGCAAGATGGCCGCCACTGTGTGAGGCTGCACCGGGCCGCAGGCCGTTTCTCCGAATATTTATTCGGACAGGCGGTGCAGACGGAGGCGGACTGTTGTGCGGGCTCATTGGACCCCCCAGCGCTGCGCTGGATTTAGCGCCGGCCCCCTGTGGGGGCTTGCTGCTGGTGCTCCCCAGTCGGGGGGGGAGGTCCGGCCGCGCTGAGCAGCCAAGTGCAACGCGCGCGCCCTAGTGGTCAGAGCACTCTGTGGCGCAGCGCTCCTGGCCGTCTGTCTGTGCCGGGGGCGGGCTGATCTGCTGGGGGGTCTGCCTCCACTGGTGGATGGGGCCCTCGGCGGTCAGATCGGACGATGGCCCTCGCGTCTCTCTCCACCCTGGGGGCGCGGGTGAGTGTTGGTGACGGCGGTGCGGAACCTGGCGATTGGGGTGCCTGTGAAGGGCTGTCTGCGGGGAGGGGCTGGGCCTGCCCTCCGGCGAGCCGGGTGATTTTGGCTGGTGCTAGTGCACGCTGCTGGTGAAAAGCTGGTGGAGGAAGAGCGTGGAGGAACGGCGCTGCACTGGGCCTCGAGGAGCGAGGCGTTGGTGAATTGCTGGGTCGGCCTGGGTGGTCTACTGATGTGTGGCGGAGCTTCCCGGGTGCGTCTGGCACTGCTCTGTGACGGGACACCAGACAGAAGGAGAAGGTGACTGCCGCGAGAGAAGACTGGGCGGGGGTGGCATTGGCCTGGCGGGAGCCTGAAGTTTGAAGGAGACGGCTCTGCGCTGCTGTGTTGGTCTTGGGCCGGGCTCCGGTGTTGGACTGCGGCTGGAGGGACTGCTGTATTGGACAGTGGAGCTGGTGCCAGGGGTGGCTGCTGTTGGTAGCTGGTGCTGCTTGGACTGACATACATGAGGCTTCGATGCTTGCCTGATGCCCCTTGTCTTGCTTGGCCGGTTGGCGAGGTGAGACCTGAGTTACTGCGGCGGGGCTCTTTGTCAGTGGAGACTCTTGGCTTGGACTTCCTCTTGCTTCGCCTCTTTGACTCGGAGTTGGCTGCAGACGGAGCTGAGATCATGGGTAAGGCTGACCAGCGTCAGGCTAAGCTCACCTTTGACGGTGGGAAAAAGAGAAGCGAAGCTCCTGTCTGGACGTCCAGTTGCGACAGAGCTGAGGAAGGGAGCTCGGAGGCGTCAGTGCGGTCCATGTTCTTAGAGCTCAAGAATAGCCTGGCCGGTATTGACGCGAAGCTGGACCATGTGACTGAACAGTTGGACCACATTAAAGCTCGGGTTGACGACCAAGATTCCAGATTTGAGGTCCTGGAGACGCAGACATCGGAGATGGAGGACGCCCGATGGGGGGACAGAGATCAGATCACGCAGATGGAGCGGATCTTGGAGGTGATCCGGAATAAGAATGAGGACTTAGAGACACGGTCGCGACGCAACAACGTTCGCATCGTTGGGCTGCCGGAGGCCACTGACATGGGTCGCATGGAGGACTTTGTGGAGGGCATGCTGTCTGACCTGTTTGCGGGCGAGCTCTTCCGGATGCTGGTGGTCGAAAGGGACCACAGGTCTTTGGGACCGCGGCCCCCGCCGGGTACTCCTCCTAAACCAATAATTGCCCGACTGCTGAACTACCAGGATCGGGACACTGTTCTACGCTTGGCACGGGAGAGAAAGCCGGTGATATATAAAAACTCTGAACTTAGCTTCTTTCCTGATTATACCCCAGGCGTGCAGGCGTTGCGACGTGCTTTCTTAACAACTAAGCGACTGTTGAATCAAGCGGGCGTCAGATGCACCCTGCTGTACCCTGCTAAGCTGAGGGTGCGGCACAAAGGAAAGGTACTGTACTTTACGGATCCAAAACAAGCTGCCAAGTTTGCTAGACTTCTGCCTCGGCGGTCGGAGGTTGCGGGCCCGGACGGTTCCGGATCTGAGAGAGCTGCCTTGAGTGACAATGATTAGTTGGCGTGTGCGACTATGCTGGTTCGCTTTTGTCCGTTGGATGGCTTTGTTGTTTAACCTGCTGTTAGGCCCTGTGTCCCTTTCCGCTAGATATTGCTGGGTGGGGAGCTGGTAGGCCGGCTATCGCTCCTAGGATGAGTCCTGTTTATTGTGCCTATGTTCTAATGGGGTGGTTTTGGGGCTCGGGAGGGTGGGTTTCTGTCATGACCCAATTGGGGGGTCTGCGTGGGAGGGGGGCAGGGTGGGCTCAGTTGTGTTGTATGTTCTCTGTCCTATATGCTATCTCTACTGTTTTTTCAGATTTTCGGCAGGTGGGGCGGCGCTTCATGGTGACGGGTTGTATGCATGCTGTGGGAGGGATTGGATTGAAAGATGTGACGACGGTTCGTTGCTTGACCTGGAATGTGCATGGGTTAAATGACAAACGGAAGGCACGTCTGGTGGCAGCGTACATTAAACGACATGACATAGATATTTGTATGCTTCAGGAGACCCACTTGGTGGCGTCCACGCTGGGTAGGTCGAAGGCTGGCTGGTTGGCGAGTCTCACTGTTTGACTTATTCGAGTTACGCTCGTGGAGTGGCGATTCTGCTGTGCAAAGGTTTACAGTGGTGCACGCGCCAGGTTGTGGCTGACCCGAATGGCAGGTATGTTTTGCTGAGTGGCACGCTGTTGGACAGGGCCTGCCGGCTCGTCGCTGTTTATGGTCCCAATGTGGACGACTCAGAGTTTTTCCGAGAGGTGTGGCGTCTGGTGGAGTCGCTGGGTGCTGGTGCAGTAATCTGGGGTGGCGACTTCAACGTGGTCCTGGATTCCAGGATGGATTGCGAAAGTGCAGCCAGGGTGCAGCATGTTGCAGCGGCGAAGGCATTGGTGGCGGTGATGCAGGGGGGGGTTTTAGCGGATTTGTGGAGGCAGAGGCACGGTTATGTACGAGAGGGTACGTGTGTGAACTACGCCCACTGTAGCTGGTCTCGTATTGATCGTTGGTTGTGTACTAGAGACGTGGAGGCTTGGATGAGCTCCGTGGATCATCTGCCTCGCACGCTGTCTGATCACTCGCCGGTTCGGTTGGTGCTGGAGATACCCTGTGAGGTGGGACGTTCGTTCATGTGGAGGCTACCTTGCCGGGCGCTTTGAGATGCGGCCTTCCGTGCGGAAGTGCGAGAGGCTATAGTGCTGTTTTTTGCTGAAAGTGGTGGTTCTGTAAGTGCGGCCAGCACCTTGTGGGAGGCATTCAAGGTGGTCATTCGGGGGATATGCCTTTCAAAATAACATGGAATGTTGCGGACCCTGTGGCGGGAACTGACTGATCTGGAGGGGAGGATTGCGGAGCTGGAGAGGCACTTGTTGGAGAGCTGGTCGGGTGAGGTACTGGCGGCGCTGCGTAGGGAGGTGACTTCATATGAGGAGGCCTCCCTTAGAGAAGTCTGCTTCATGGGTAGGAATGCTCGGGCCCATCACTATGGTGAGGGGGAGAGGGCCGAACGCACGCTTGCTGATATGTTGCGTAGGCTGTGGGCAAGCAACTACGTCACTGAGATTTTGGGCGATGAGGGTGAGCGTGTGACTGGGACGAGTGGCGTCCTGCAAGTTTTCATTCGATACTTTGCGCAGTTATATGCTGATCCGGTTGGATTGGACGCGGCGGCGCAGGCTTATTTCTCTGATATTGCGCTGGTGTGGTTCGGCGAGGCCCACCGGTCGTACTTGGATGTTCCATTCTCTGTGGAGGAGGTGACTGCGGCGATTCACAGCTTGCCTGGCGATAAAATCTCCTGGTACTGATTGTCTGACCCCTGCGTTTTATAAAGAATATGCGGATATTCTTGCTCCGCACCTCTTGGAGGTATACGCGGAGTCTTTGGAAGCTGGGATTCTCCCGGCCATGCTCCGGGAGGCACTGATAGTCACGATTCTTAAACCCGGGAAGGAGCCGGCCTGTTGTGACTCGTACCGCCCACTCTCGATGATTAATATTGACAACAAAATCTTGGCCAAAATGATAGCGCGCGTCTACAGCCGCTGCTTCCTTGACTGGTGTTGCCTGACCATTCGTGTTTTATACCTGGGAGATCCACGTGTCATAACTTACGTATGTTTTTCACAGTTGCTGGTTCGATGGAGGCAGACGAAAGCGCTGCGGCAGTGTTTCTAGATGCCACCAAGGCTTTTGATTCTTTAGCATGGGAGTACATGTTTGCGCTCCTTGCCCGAGTGGGCCTCAGCACGCGTTTTGTGAAACTGATTAGGCTGCGGGATACTAAGCCCACAGCTCGGCTGCGGTTGAACGTGTGTGTGTGTCGGCCCCGTTCTCTGTTGCTCGGGGAACGCGTCAGGGGTGGCCATTGTCCCCGTTACTTTTTGCGGTAGCAATGGAGCTGGAGCCTCTTGCGGCCGGGTTACAGCAGAGACATAACGAGGTCTGCAGTTCCGGCAGCGACCGGTTCTGGTATCCATGTATGCGGACGATATTGCGTTATATGTGCGGGATCCGCTTTGGAATTTAGATATTTTGCTGGATGAGATTGTACTCTTTGGTACTTTTTCAGGCATCGTGATCAAATGGTCCAAGTCAGTGGTTCTGCCTTTATCTCCGGGGGTGGCGATGTTCTCCTCCCGGTACCCTATAGCATGGGCGGAGGAACCGGTCCGTTATCTAGGGATCCAGCTGAGCTGCAACGTTGAAACTCTCTGGTTGGCCAATTATGGTGCAGCAATTTCGTGGTTGGAGGAGAAGGTCGAGGCTTGGCAGGCCTTACCGCTCTCGGTGATTGGGCATATTGCTATTGTGAAGATGGTGGTGCTCCCAAAATTCTTGTATCTGTTTGTCAATCTCCCGCTTCCGCTCATGAGGAGCTTCTTGTGGTGCCTTCGCTCTGTTCTGATCCAATTGGTGTGGGCGGGTAGCCAACCTAGCATTTCCTGTGAGAAGCTGACTCTGCCATTTGAGCTGGGCGGGCTTGCTGCCCCTGATTTAGAGCTATATTATAATTGTGCGCAGGTGCACTTTGCACAATATTGGTTGCGCCCGATTCGATACTTGCCGCACTTGGCGCCTGAAAGCGATGCAGTGTGGCCGGATGGTTTGGTACCTGTGCTCGGGAGCCCGTCTCGGCCTCGACCTCGGGGGTTGACACGGTGGCGTGTACGGCGAGGGCGTGGAAGGCGGTAATGCCCTTTGCTACTTCACTGCCTGTTATGGCGGTAGCTGATGCCCAGATGTTTAGTGATCGGGGACTGCATGAATTTCTTCGGGATGCCAGCCTAACGGAGCTGGGAGACTGGTTTGTGGATGGTCGTTTGATCTCCCTTGGAGAAGTGTTCGGCGATGGACGTATCACTGCATTGCAGCGAATATATGTGCTTAGGGTCTGTGCTATGCTTCGAGCTCTGTTCCCTGGCCTACCGGAGGTTCCATCGCAATGCCATGCTTTAGAGGTGTTGTGCTGCGCGCAGTCGTTACGCAAACTGGTTACCAAATTATACAATTGTATTCAGGAACAGCAGGGTGACCTTGGTGCGCTCTCTAGGGCCTGCTGGGAGAGAGATGTGGGAGAACCTATTACGGAAGAAATGTGGCAGAGTTGCTGTACGCATATGAGGGCGCTGTCCCCGAATTATAGGCTGCGGCTGAAGCACTTTAAGTTTCTGCATTGTGTATATTACACGCCTTGTGGGCTTTATTCTATGGGCCTGCGAGCGGATGCATGTTGTGAGCGCTGCCGTGCTCCGGATGACAGGTTTCTGCATCTTGCATGGGAATGTGCTGAGGTTCATGCCTTTTGGGTGGAGGTTCTGCACATAATTGCTGAACTGATTGGATCAGAGATACCCATTTCCCCCAAAGTTGCGCTGCTTGGGTATGTGAACGAGATCAGTGGGCCTTATAGAAGGTTGGTGGGTCTGCTTTTGTTGCTGGCTAAATGCAGAGTTGCTATGTGCTGGGGCAGGGGACGTGCGCCACGTGGGCCTGAATGGTTGCGGGATGCTGCCTTTTGCCAGGATCAGCTAATTATTTTTTGGGGTCTTATGTCTGAAGGCTCTCGACCAAAGGATATTTGAGCTCCTTTGCGAGCTTACCTGGTGACCTTGAATGGGCAGGAAGAATGATACGCGCTTGCTCGTGGTTTGTTGTCCATTTTCATTCCCCATGATTGGGCTCTGGTACATGCATGGCTGATGCTGATTGGTGCACCTCTGTTTGCGAGCTCTGCCTGTCTTTTGATTTTTGTTTGGCTTTTTCTCGTTTGCTATTTTCCTTCTGTTGTTATTCCTGGCCTCGACATCTGGGTAGGACATCCCTCCTGGACTTTATACGGGGACTATACTGTTTTTGGTGGCTGATGATCTGGACCGGTGCTGATAATACAGAACTTGCCATACATTGAGGCGGAACTATGTGCTTGGTTGAACAGTATCTATTTTGAGGCAGAGGAGGGCTGTATTCTTCTACAAATTGTTTCTATGAATGCGGGGCCATTCTTGTTGCTCTTTGTTCTGTATTATGCAATAATCACTAATAAAATTAAAAAAAAAGAAAAAGAAAAAGAAACCTGCAGTGCAGAGGAAAAATTGGGACTGTGATTTGCTTCATAGAGTCCCCTTGTAAAAGGAGGTCCCTGACCATGTGGATACCCTCCAACTTGAAGTGCCTATATACCACCCATTTGTTGAAGGCCTGAAGGTTGATGACTGGGCAGAAGCCTTTGTCCTTTTTCTCTACCAAGAATATATTGCTCAAGAAACCCCCGGGATGGAGGACCGTTCTGTGGATGGCCTCCTTGGTTAGAAGCTCTTGAACCTCCAGGTCTATCAGTCCAAGAAGAAAATAGATTTCTGGGGTGCCTCCTGTACTGGGGTTCCTCAAAATTCTATGTGGAAACCTTCCACTGTCTGCAAGACCCAAGCATCGGAAGTTATGTCAACCTACCTGTGAGCGAATCTCCGTAGCCTATGCCCAAGGGCACGAGAGGTAGAAGGGATAATGCATCCCGCTAGGTTCTCCTGGGAAGTTTGCTCTGCCACGGGCACTTCTGCTGGATCTGCTTTTCCCTCTTCCCCAGTTGGGGAAGAAAGTGCCTTGGCGGCCATCCCGCCAGCCATTGTTGCTCTTGGTGTAAGTGGCGTTAGGGCCTTGCTGGTTGAAGCGTCCGGAGGAGTTACCCCTGCCTCTTCCAGCCCCACCAAAAACCTTCTCTGGAAGAATCTTCTTTGTGCGCTTTGTCCATCGCAGAAAAAGTGGACACAAATTTCCCCAGCTCTTTGATGAAGGGCTCACCAAACAGGTTGCCCTAGGCGACCGCCCCTGCCTCCGAGCCGCAGAGCTCCCCCAACTTGGGGTCAATTTTAATCAACAGGGAGCGGAGCCTCTCAGCTGAGATGGCGCAGTTGGCATTCCCCAGAAAGACTGCCATCTGGGCCCAGCCTTCTACGATATCCGTAGGCAGGGGTCTGCCCGTGTGCTTTGCCTGCTCTGCCAGTCGAATGATTTGTGTCAGGGGTCCTAACACGTCCAATAGTTTGTCCTAACACGCCCTCCACCCTTCTTAGGGTCCTTGGTGTACTTTCCAAAAAAAGTACACAGTTTTGGGTCGATATCCGGATTCGCCACCACCTTGTCTGTCAGAGTAGGATGAGGAAACCCCGCCCTCAGTCTGTCCCGAACCTCTGTGTCAAGGGGTTGTCTTAGTTTACTGGCCACATAGTCAGCGACCTTCTGGTCCGGTCACCACTCTGAGGATCTGGGATGGCCTGCAAGAGGATGGCGCCCACCTCTGGTGGGAGGCAGCGCTGGGAAAAAAACGCCCTGGGAATATTGTTGGGAGCCCCCAGCACTTCTGTTACAGGTGAATAGGCTATAACCTGTGCGTGCGTTGAATGGGCTCTCCGCGCTGTTCGTGCGATATGGGGCACTGCCGGGCTGAACGCTTACGTCCAGGCGATGTTTTGTGGCGGTTTGAGGGGTGAGATATGAGCGAGAGGCTTTGCTCCCCCTAAGCACCTCTCGAAGACGGTCAAACGCCCATGGCAGCTCGTACCGCCTGATGAACGTGCTCCGGGCCTCCCTCAGGGGTGCGAAAGAGCGCCCTCTGGTGGACCCGATGTATGATCACAAGGCGAATCTGCGCTCGGGATATTTTTGCCTACTGCGCAATTGTGTCGCCAGAACAGTGCAAAATGAGTTAGGCAAATTGTATTTTGTAAGTTTGCACCGATTTTGCGTCAGAAAGTGGCACAAATGCAGCGCTAAAAAAGTATAAATATGCGCCTTCGTTTTTTCAGTGGCTTGCTCAGGATCAATACCCTGACCATAACAGAACTGCGTGTGTCAACCCTCAAAGTAAAATCGGGCTCCCCATTTGACACAGCCCCTCTAGCAATCCCGGAACACAGACTGGAGACCATTTTACCTAGTTTATCCAACCTACTTAATCAGTCACTTAATACAGGTCAACTCCCTCGGAAATGGAAACACGCAATATTAATGCTTCTGTTGAAAAAGCACAATCCGGATGCAGACAAACCAGAACATTTTAGGCCTATTTCTTTGCTCCCATTCTTCGCTAAGGTGGCGGAAAAAATATGTCAACCAACAGTTAACGTAATATATTGAGACCAAGGGCCTGCTACATGAGACTCAATCAGGGTTCTTCCCCCTGTATAGTACTGAATCCGCACTGTTGCTGGTGTCGGAATCACTGAGACTCATTGCTGACGAAAGCAAAACTGCAGCATTGATCATGCTGGATTTGAGTGCGGCCTTCGACACCATTTCCCATGGCCTTTTAGTTACAGGACCGTAGTCCTATTGCTTTGCATGCATTGCCTTAAAGTGGCTGACCTGTTTTCTTCAGAACCGCACCCATCAGGTAGTACAACAGTCATGTTCCTCGGAGGTCGTCACACTCCAACAGCGGGTCCTACAAGGCTCTAAACTGAGCCTGACTTTGTAACTCATATATGCGTCCTTTAGCTAACATGGTTGAGTGTCATGGCATAAAAATAGTGTCATACGCTGATGACACTCAATTTATTATCACCCTGACACAGGACAATAGGATCTGCGTGACCGACTTTCAAACATCTGTGGCTCACCTGGCAGAATGGATGGACCAGACCTACATAGGACTGAATTAACTGATTTGTGGAATTGTGGAGAAACAGCCATCCATCTGGTCCACAACTTGGTGGGCAGATGTTGTAGGCTCAGCGCCAACTCCAAAAACAAACAAAAAAAAAACCTGGGAATCTGGTTTGATAGCAATCTTATGTTTGACAACCAGATATCCAAACTAGCAGGGAATTATTTTGGCATACTGAAAATACTACATAAGACCTTTGATCTCCTTCCAGAAATGGCCAGGAAGATGGTAATCCAAGCCCTCCTGGTCTCCAGATTAAACTACTGTAACATACTCTATATAGGTGCTACCCAAGGTAGATTGAAAATGCTCCAGAGCAGTGGTTCCCAACCTTTTCACTTCTGTGGACCCCCACTTTATCATTACTGAAATCTGGGGACCCCCACTGAATCATTACTGGAATCTGGGGACCCTTTAGTGAGTCATACTGAAAACTGGGGACATAATCTGTTAGTATTATTCAATTTTCTAAGCAGTCGCGGTACCCCTGAAGAGGCTTTGTGGACCTCCAGGGGGTCCCCGGACCACAGGTTGGGAACCACTGCTCCAGAGAGTACAAAACGCAGCAGCCCAGCTGCTCCTGAATATCCACAGACACTCTTTTCTGGGACCAGTACTTCTGAAATTACACTGGCACCTGAAAAGAGTATCATTCAAAGCCCTTCGTTTCTGCCATAAAATCCACAACACCAAAGGCCCCAGCTACCTTCATTCTCTGATTAAGCCCTACAGGGCTGATAGGTGCCTCAGATCTTCCAGAGCCAGGCTAGTGGCGGGGCCAAGGGTGGATAGATCTTGGATGGGTGGCTGCTCCTTCAGCTTTTTGGCCCCCAAATTGTGGAACTCCCTCCCTCTTGACCTAAGGCAGGATAAGTCAGACTTAACATTCCAAAAAAAGCTCCAAACCTGGCTGTTTAAAGCATTTTAATAGTCCATTCTATGTAGTTCTAGTAGCCTGAGTTCCTACTGCGGGAACGCTCCTCCCTGGAGTAACCAATCGCTTTATAAACACTAACATGTAATATAACATCAGTTTATACATCAAAGGGAAAAATGCCAAATTGTGATGATTTTTTAATACTTTTGTTGTAATGAAACACCAGTCACAAAGGTAAAATATCATTCTGGTGCAAACCTACATGTGGATATATATATAAGTTAAGGGGGTAGGGGTCAGCTTTGTGTGACCCAGAGCCATGTCCCGTGGTCTGGCTCTATTCTTCTGTCCTTACTGAACTTTTTGTCACAGGGAGTCCCTCTGCTGCACCTTAACGTGACCTCAAGGAGGCTGCATTGGAACCTCATGGAGGTCTCTCTTTTCAATGTAGGGCTGTTACCTGATTTTACATCTCCTGAATACCATATGTCAAGAATATGTGCATCAGAGCAGGTATTACAACGTGCACAGCAGTGCTGAGGAGTGGCAGAACATCAGGGAACCTGGAATTCATATTCCTGACCAACAGAAGGCACGAGGCTTGCAGGTAAAATACTGGTCAGGTGTCAAATCTAGACATAGATGTGAGTTAAGGTTGTGATTCATCCTTCAAGAACCCCTTCAAGCAAACCAGAACTGTGATGGATGTGAGAGTTTTCTTTTTATTTATTTAATTTTTATAAGAGTAGGCATTAGTCCTTGGGACCGCAGCCTGCTCTTAAAAAATGTTTGAACCTCCATTCACAGAGGGGAAGTTGTCTCTTGGGGACCTTTTTCCATTTGCGAATGTGTTACCACCAACTTGAATTTGGTGGTAACTGCAATTGTTTTGCAACCGCATTCACAGTCACAAAACAATCATACATTTCACTGCGACTCACAATTAGGAAAGGACGCCCTTTGGCACTCCCCTTCCTAAATGTGACTCTCAAACCTGGTTTGCAATTCGGTAAATAGATTACCAAATCACAAAATAGCATTTTTACATTCCAAAATGCTTTTTCCTGTGCGCAAACAGCCTGATTCTGCGAATCGGGGTGTTTACACACTGAAAATAACTTTGTACATTTACCCGCCCATCTGTGGCCCATCCAATTAAATAAAAGTTAATTGGATTTACAGCAGACCTGGTGCGTTCCTTCTGAAGATTTCATCATCTCCAGGCAGGCAAAAGGTCTGGTTGAAAGCCAGGCAACATGAGGACTTCCCAAGGAAACAGATGCAGAATTATTTGTGCAGGTAAATCTGATTTCCAAGAATCCCTCCTGTAATTGATGGGTAACTCTGCCTCCAGATTTACCTATATTCACAATAGAATTAAATCCAGGGGGCCCATGGAGTGGTCACGGGGTCCTGCATTTACTCAAGCTGTGACATATCAGACGCCCACAAAACACTTCCTCTATTAGTTGATCAAAAAAAGGAAGCCCATTTTCTAGCAAATCAGCTTCTTAGTTTCCAAAGTCCGTCTATGACCCCCTAGTGTGAGCTTTGCATCTCGTTTCCTTAACAATCCACTCAGGAAGAGTGCAGACTGGGGTTGGGCAAGCTTGCCGGGGACATTGGGAAATGATTTCAGTTTGTGAAGGTTGCACCGCCTGTTCATCTTTTCTACCCTTTCAAGGTCCCTCCTCTGTTATGAATCAATGAGTTCAACTACAGCAGGTAGCATTGGGTCCGCAGTGATGGCACAAATTATACCCTTCTCATCCTGGGCTACTGGGCATGCCGGCTGGAACGCAGGGCAGAGATGCTCTTTGGCAATAAACTTCTCCACGGTGGAGGTACACGCAGGGAAACAAACAATATAACAACACTTGTTCCAACTACCGGACTAAACAGAAGGCATTATTAATTCAAAAGTGCACCACTGTTGGAATCATACTGTGTACCATGGGAAGAATTCGCAATGTTTCAAATGTTGTACAATTTGCAATTTTCCAACAGAACTTATGAATTCATTGAGATGACTTTGCACCTTCCTTGAGAAAATCTGGAATAGTTGCAAACCTCAGGGGCGTCAATAATTTTCATTGGATATAGATCCTTATGCATAAGATGGGACCACTGTGAGGACCAATCATAAACTATTAAACATTCCTAGTTAGGCAGAGACTTTGGCAATTTTAGTTAGTTCTTTCCGGTCTTTTGTAGGAAGCTGGCCTGGTGAGTAGTGGGTACCTGAGGTACTTACACCTTATACCAGGGCCAGGTATCCCCTATTAGTGTAGAGTAGGCAGTGTCTAGAAGCCAAACTCCCTGGAGGTAGCTATGGATGAGCAGCCAAGGCTTATCTAGGACACATGGAAAGCTCATGCAATACCACTGTAGACACACATCACTTACACACATGAAAGAAAATACTCAGGCCCATATTTATACTCGGTTTGCGCTGAATTAGCGTCATTTTTTTAACGATAATTCAGTGCAGACCAAACTCCATATTTATACTTTGGCATTAGACATGTCTAGTGCCAAAGTTATGGAGTTTACGTCGTTTTCTGGAGGGGAGAACCTACCTTGTGTCAAGAGAAGCAAGGTAGGCGTTCCTGTCCAGAGAGGATGATAGGGCCTTTGCTCCATATTTATCCCCCGTGCAGCACAGGAGGATGTGGGCCTTAAATAATGGCGCTAAGTTTACTTATCGCCATTATTTAACGCCTGGGTATGGGCAGGCGTAAATGGACCTGTAGGCAGATTTCCATGGTCAGAGACTATGGATATTGCCAAAGGTGCCCTTCCCTGTTCACAGGGACACCCCCACCCTCCCCTACCCACACCAAGAGGTCACCTACGGATGGGGGACCCATCCAAGGTGAGTCCGGGTGAGTATATATATTTTTTTGTCCAACACTGCTCGGGGGCCCTGACTTGGGGCCCCCTGTATGGCGCTGGCCCCAATGGCCATGGCTCCTGTCTTTACTAAGACAGGAGCCATCTCCATGGGGTTTGTGCGCCAGGAAATGGCGCTACACTGCCTAAGGGCAATTTGTTTGCCTCGTAACAGCATAGTGTCATCATTTGGTGCACAAGCCCCAGTTCCCCCACGGCTCCCCGGCCCTGTTAGCATCCTTTCCAAGAACGCTAACAGGGCCTTAGCGCCGGCTAGCGCGGTTCCATAAATATGGCACCTGGCTGGCGTCTAGGAATGGCGCTAGCCGGCACTATACTTTTTGGCGCAAACCTGCGTTAGCGCAGGTTTGCGCCAAAAAGTAATAATATGGGCCTCAGTGTTACAAAAATGAAGGTACTTCATCTTAGTGACACAATACCCAAAAAGTACAAGAGAGGCAGCCCTCCAATAGGAGGTAAGTAACACACTAGATATGTACACTAGTTATCAGCAATAGGCATACAAAGAGATAGAAAACAGTGCAAATGCAAATAGACAATCGTGATCCTAGGGGGAGCCCAAACAATATACTAAAAAAATGGAATGTGAACACAGGACCCCCATCTGGGTAAGTGGAATGTGTAGAGGGGAGCTGGGGGTACTAGGAAACCCCAAAGGTAAGTACCACAGTGCCTCCCTAGCAACCAGGAAGAAAGGTGTATGTTACAGCATTACATGCTGGAAGTGATGATAAGTGATCACCAGACTGATTTATTAGAGAGAAACTAATTTAAACTTTTTAGTTAAAACTTAGGTAACCCATAGGGTAGGGTGCTATGTAGGTAAAAGGCAGGACATGCACAAATGTGTTTTATATGTCCTGGTAGTGAAAAAGTCCTAAAGATCGTTTTCCATTACTGTGAGTCCTGCTCCTTTTATAGACTAGCAATAGGACTGCCCTCATATGCTTTCTGAGTGGTAGGTTCTGATCTGAAAGGGATAAACAGGTCATATTTAGTATGGCCAGGATGGTAATAGAAACCTCTGCTTACTGGTGAGGTTACATTTTATATTACTATTTTAGAAATGGCATTTTTAGTAAGTGAGCATTCCTCTGCACGTAAAACCATCTGTGTCTTACAGCCTCTCTCCAATCAACATCTTGTCTGTGCTGGTTGACAGCCCCCTTGTGCATTTCACCCAGACAACCACAAACACAAGAGACTCACTCATACCTGCCTTCCTCTGCATATTGAATGGGTCTTCCTGGGCTGGAAGAGTGGAGGGCCTGACACTTACATTATAATGGCCAGCAGCCTGCCCAATGGACTGCCAAACCCCCTACTGGGACCCTGGACTGAACTGAAAGGGGAACTTGTGCACTTCAAAACCACTCTTTGAAGTCTCCCCCCCTTTAAAGGCATTTTTGGGTATATAAATTGGGTCTCTGACCCCACCAACTCAGACACTTCTGGACCTGCACCTGAACTTTGTCAGAAGACTTGCCTGGATGCCCATAGGACTCACTGGACTTCTTTTCTGAGAAGGACTGCTGCCCTGCTGTTGCCCTGCTGCTGTGCTTGCCTCTGACTGTGGTGGAAGGACTCTGCCTTCTCCAAAAGTGCTCTCCAAGGGCTTGGATTGCGCTTCCCTCCTGTTCTGAAGTCTCAGGGACAGCAAAGATTTCACCTGCTAGCTTTTTGCTAGTACCCGACTTCAGCAATGCTAGAATGACTTCAGCGATGCCGCAGCCTGCTCCCGCTCCTTGGACCTCGCTGCACGTAACAACCGCAAGTCCGACATTGCCATACCTCCACTGAAGCCGCTCAGGGTGATCTTGACACTGCGAAGTTGACACACATGTCCTGACGGGCCAGAACCAGAAACCCCGCCCGGTCACAAGCTATCAATGCATTGCAGACGACAACACATCATTTCTCCCTGCCTATGGACAGAGCCAACACCTCTCTCTCCCCTCAGACGGCATAAGGGACTGACACCACACTATTCCAGCAATGTCTCTCTCCCACTCCGTGCGATGTGCTTGTTCTTCGTTTTCCAAAGGTACTGTGCTTTGGGGTCCGTGTGTCATCGTGACCGGCACTGGTGGTGTCGAAGTATTGGGAACGACGCTGTCAAAGATGCTGTGATAGCCCCAGTTGGAGCTATTGTGTTTTCTAGGCAGTTTAGTTGGATTTAATCTTTATAAAATCGTAACTTGACTTGTGTACATTGGATTTGCATCATTTTAATAGTACTTTATTCAGATAAATATTATCTATTTTTCTAAATGTGTGTGGTGTATTTTTGTGGTGTTTTCACTGTGTTATTGTATGACTTATTGCACAAATACTGTACACATTGGCTTCTAAGTTAAGCCTGACTGCTCAGTGCCAAGCTACCTGAGCGTGGGCACAGGATAGTTAGGATTGTGTTGTGTCTTACCTTGACTAGGATTGTGGTCCATACTTGGACAAGGGTGTATAACTCTACCAACTAGAGACCCCATTTCTAACACAAGGCAAATGTGTGTCCTTTTTTTCCAACATCCTGGGGATTCTAACGATATCCAGGGTTTGTTGATTCCTCTGGAGGGGACCGGGAAAATAGGGAAAGTATGACAACATTTTGAGTTTTTAAAAAAAAAGAATAGGGAAAAAGTGCTCCAGGTGGAAGTGCCTGATTTTTTTTCATGAAAATGGCATCTACAATGCAGTTTTCTGTACTAAAGTAAACTTAGCTTCATATTTATATTTTTACACTAGAGCCGTCAAGCGTCAAAATATTGGAGTTAAAGTAATTTTTGGGATGCGTGAAAGCACCTTGCGTCAATGAGATGCAAGGTAGGAGTTCACGTCCCAAAAATGACTCTAAGCCCCTATTGCCTCATTTATCCTCCAGGGCAAAAAAAGGTGCACGTGGGTGGGGCGGGCCTAAATATTGGCACTAAGCCTGGTTAGCGCCATTATTTCACGCCTGGGTCAGGGCAGGCGGTAGGGGACCTGCGGACCCATTTCTATGGTCAAACACCATGGAAAGTGCCCACAGGTGACCGCCCCAAGCCCCAGTAACACTCCCACCCACACCAGAGGGACACCAGAGGATTGGGGGACCCCATCCCAGTAAAGTAGGGTAAGTAGAAGTAAGTATTTTAAACATTTCCTCAAAGTGCCATTAGGGGCCCTGAAATGCCTCCCCTTCCATGGCACTGGATACAATGGCCATGCCAAGGGGACCCTTGTCCCCTGTGCTGGCCATTGAGATGGTGGGCATGACAGGAGTCATGTGGTATGGATGGTTTTGCCTCAGGAAATGACGCTAGGCTGGATAAAGGCATTGTTTTTGCCTCTAACCAGCCTAATGTCATTTTTTGGTGCAAAATCCCCTTCCCCCATATTGCCACCCTACCCGGCTAACATAATTTTCCGAGATGCTAGCCCACCCTTTGCGCAGGCTTGTAGGATTCCATAAATTTGCCACCTGGCTGGCACTCTGAAATGACACAAGCCGGCGCTATACTTTTTTAAGCAGAACTGCATTATCGCACAGTTTTGCGTCAAAAAGTATAAATATGGGCCCTAATTTTGTACCACAGTTTTGGCATTTTTCTAAGAGGTACTTTCAACCTACTTCTAGTTTGTGCTCAAAACCAGTGTGAAACCCGTGAGTGATTCAGAAAAGCTACACATTTCTGAAAAGTAGGCTCAATTCTGAATTCAGCAAGGGGTCATATGTGTCGATCTCTCAACATTCTTTCAAGGAAAATAACTGTTGAAATAAAGAAATATTGTAAATTAGTAGAAAAAAAACATGCATGTGTGACAACATTTTCATCTATTCATGTATTCCTTAATCTCTGTATCCAGCATCGTATTTATAAGACCCTATGTAAATACTCCAGTATTGACAGCACTTGGCTCGCATTTTGTAGTGCTTTTGTGGGCCGCTTTGGGAGGCGTAGATCAGTTTCTCCACACCCATACTTTGGTCAAGTCCCCTTTCCCATTCCTCTACAGGGGGCTGGGGAAGGACTGGTCACACTGCTGTCATCTCCGTGCAATGCTTCTTTGCCATGATGTACTCATGACATCACCATGGTGTACTCATGACATCACCATGGTGTACTCATGACATCGCAGTGATGTACTCATGACATCGCAGTGATGTACTCATGACATTGCAGTGATGTACTCATAACATCACCATGGTGTACTCATAACATCACCATGGTGTACTCATGACATCGCAGTGATGTACTCATGACATCGCAGTGATGTACTCATGACATCGCAGTGATGTACTCATAACATCACCATGGTGTACTCATGACATCGCAGTGATGTACTCATGACATTGCAGTGATGTACTCATGACATCACAATCGCTGTGCTGTACTCTTGACATCGCTGAGATGTATTCATGACATCTGCACAGCTTGGGTGTCTGTGGATTCAGCTTGAACCACATGGTGAATGGCACACCTGCGCCACTTGGGTGTCTGTGGATTCTGCCAGACGCACACAGTGACTTGCACACCTGCAACACTTGGGTGTCTGTGGATTCTGCCAGACGCACACAGTGACTTGCACACCTGCAACACTTGGGTGTCTGTGGATTCAGCTTGAACCACATGGTGAATGGCACACCTGCCCCTCTTTGGTGTCTGTGGATTCTGCCAGATCCACACAGTGACTTGCACACCTGCAACACTTGTGTGTCTGAGGATGCAGTCTGAACCACATGGTGACTGGCACGTCTACACCACCTGGGTATCTGTGGATTCAGCCTGCACCACATGGTGACTGGCACACCCGCTCCACTTGGGTGGATGTGGATTCCATCTGAACAACACAGTGACTAACACACCTGCACCACTTGGGTGTCGAGGATTAAGCCTGCGCCACACAGAGACTGTCACACTTACACCAGCCTTCAAATGTGTTCAAGTGCGGACTGGTGCCTCATTGGCCATTAGTATTTGCCAGTACTACAAAAGGTTAATAAAAATTGTTGAAAAAAATGACTGGACAGTGGTGGAGTCTGTTCAAGTTCAGTCATTCGTCACTGCATAGCAATCAGCACTTGTACACTTGTGCAGCTCCACTTTGTGCATACTTTCCAGCCAGCCATCCAACAGGGAGGGCTAGGTGTGACAGGGTTACAGCGGCATTAATCTACATACTGATGGTCTTCCTGGGCTAGGAGAGGCAGAGGGCGTTCACACTTTACACTTGAATAAGCTGTGTCTTGCCCTCACACAAAGGGCTCATTTACCCCCTACTGATGTCTAGAACCAGAGGAGTGGAGAAGGTACATTCTTGGAACTGATCTGATCTGGCTGGAACCTTCTCCCACCTTTTAGAAGCTGGACACCTGGAGTATAAGTACATGGGCTCTCGTCCCATGATTTTTAGAGCACTTTTGAAACTGGGATGGAACCTCTGTCAGAAGGACTGTCCTTCTGTGGTTGCCCTGCTACCTGCTGATGCTGAGTGCTTTTCTGAGTGTTGCCCTGCTGCCAGCCTGCTCCCTGACTCCAGACTGCAAAGGCACTGTTGGACTGCAGGAGAGATCACCATTGGAGATGCTGGCTTACTGCGCTGGTCTGCCTCACCACTTCTGCCTACTTTGTGCCCGTCTAAAAGTGTTCTCCCAGGGGCCCCAGCACATTGAGGGTAATGTGCACTGCCCCTCCTGGTGAGCAATGCATCTCCCCTGCCGTAACAAAGCTAGCGCATTGGCAGCACCCAACCAGCCTCATAGAAAAGGGGAGGTTGGCCACCTTCCCCCTAGTAAAGTGAGGACGTGTGGAGTGCCTCCCTACTGCCCGAAAGAGCCTGCACAGCTGTGCCCGTGTTCTCTAAATGGTCCCCCCTAGCTGAAGGGGTACCGCGACGGACCACCTGGCATGGAACAGCACTGGTGAGACGCACTTGCTCGCCCGCCTCCCAACCCACCGACCGTCGGGAGTCTCCCCAAGGGGGTCCCCCCACCACCAAGGATCCATAGCGTGGAGGAGACCCCTCCCATTTGCCACCTGCCTTCACCCCAGGACACGTGCTCTAGGCTCAAATAACTCCTGTGAAGAGGACCCGACCCACCAGGAGCAGAGAGGGTGAGTTGGGCCCTGAGAAACACTCTTCCATTCTACCGCGCTCCCCAGCGGGTGACGTGGCCATTACAGGGAGAGCTGGCATGGCCCCAGAGGAGATGCTCTGCAGCCTGGTTCCAGCTTAGTGGGAGGCCCTGTGTAGGTGAGCATGGGCTCTGGTGTTGCAGGGTAGAACCTCGGCGGAGGTCCCTGGTGGCCCCGGGGGTCGGGGACCTTCTGCCTATGTTTATTTTGAAATGTGTTGGCTGCATTTCCAATGCCATAATCTTAGCGTGTGCAACGTATCCAGCCTGAAAAACAAAGCTTGGTGACAATACATTGGATAGTAATACCTCGTGGCCCCAGGGTTTTATTGAGATTTTTAATCTTGTTTTGACCAGGATAACAAGCACGATTGTCAGGCATGGTTATGAGGCACAATACTCACTGCTCACATGCTGTACTGCTGCATTGCGTCACCTTATGTAAATACAGCGCAGTGCACAGTGCCAGCTGAGCATCACAAAAAGTGGACCTCCACTGGTGCTAGGGGCTTGTAAATATGCCCCATAACCTTTTAAGTACTCTGGAGGTCTATCTGTTATATTTCTGTCTTTCCTGTGGAAGGCAAAACATCTACATGTCTCACTAGACTTACAGTTTGAGAACTTTTTACATTTCTTTCTCCTCCAAAATCAACATCCTTCATCAACATGTAACCACGACATTTTTCAAGTTCTCTCACCAGACAATCTCCTCCTTGCTGACCCAATGCAAATCTGTGGCACTTTCACCATTCTCCATTCTCTAAAAGAACTTAGAATTGATACACACAATTGTCTTTGAACAGATCTCTAAACTGAGACAAGCCCCTCATCACTCTACCCTCCTTGACCTTCACCCAATCACCAGCCTTCCCCGCACCATTAGATATTCTTGCATCTCCCCATTCATCCTCATTACTTTTTCCACCACAACACTCACTTTTTTATCCATGAAAGCACCAACTTGGTACCCTCTCATCACTTCAAAGGGAGCATTCTGAGTGGCTCCTTTTTCAGTGGTGCGGTTCTCCCATAAAATGTTTTCCACTGATCTCTCCTCATCTTATCCACACACATTTGCCATCTGGATGAGAACTTTCACCAACTGATTTGCCCTCTCAACTATGCCATTTCCTTGCACATTATAAAGAGAGCTGCGATGTTGCGTGATACTACAAACTGATTAAAAACTCCTTCATCTCAGGCCAAATGAGTACCGTTGTCAGTTCTGAGTACCGATGGAACTCCCTCTTCCAAGAATATTTTACTAAGACTGTGAATGGCGGCTCCTGTGGTAATTTCCTTCAAAAAGTTCAGAAATAATCACTTCAAAAACATCAATGGCCACTAACGCAAACCTGCATTCATTGTGCAGTTCAGACATTGGGCCAATAAAATCCACGCACTATGCCAATCCTTACAATTTGTTCCATGTTGGACTGCACACCCACCTTGAGTATTTTCTTCTCTTCTTTACAAACAGAACAGCTTTCAACAAGAACTGAGCTTTGAGTCAGTGGCGAGTCAAACTCTGTCCCGAATGACCTCCATGAGCCAGTGCAGTGAGTTTGGTTCCCAAATTCAAAGGAGGAATAAATCTGTCACCCCTCATCAACAATTTATCCCTACACATGGACATTTAATCCACAGAATTAACGTATGGCTGCACCAATACCAACACACAACTATCCTTTCTACTTCCAGAAATCCAGATGCATTTAACATCCTTGAGAACTTCATCGACATCCATCCCGCGATACCATTCATCGACTGCAAATGCACCTTCACCCGCTCCCACTGCATCTTGAACCGAAGCCACCACATCATCACTTTCACTAGCTGAAACTGAGGGACAATCCACCATTTTCTAGTCCACATACATTCTCGACAAGCAATCAGCCCGAGTATTTCTCCAACCCTGAATGTGTTCTATTATGTTGTGAGATTCCTGGAGTTTAGCCGCTAGGCTTGCCAATCTCACCGAGCCTTTCCTAGCTCCTCCAGGAAGAAGCACTTTAACCAGTGGTTTATGATCTGACCTCAAGATAAATTGTGTACCCCACACATAAGTGTAGGAGGCTGGCCTGGTTTGTAGTGGGTACCTGTAGGAAAGTACCATCTTGCCTGGCATGTTACCCCCATTTTTCACTGTATATATGTTGTTTTAGTTGTATGTGTCACTGGGACCCTGGTAACCCAGGGCCCCAGTGCTCATAAGTGTGCCTGTATGTGTTACCTGTGTAGTGACTAACTGTCTCACTGAGGCTCTGCTAATCAGAACCTCAGTGGTTATGCTCTCTCATTTCTTTCCAAATTGTCACTGACAGGCTAGTGACCATTTTTACCAATTTACATTGGCTTACTGGAACACCCTTATAATCCCCTAGTATATGGTACTGAGGTACCCAGGGTATTGGGGTTCCAGGAGATCCCTATGGGCTGCAGCATTTCTTTTGCCACCCATAGGGAGCTCTGACAATTCTTACACAGGCCTGCCACTGCAGCCTGAGTGAAATAACGTCCACGTTATTTCACAGCCATTTTACACTGCACTTAAGTAACTTATAAGTCACCTATATGTCTAACCTTTACCTGGTAAAGGTTAGGTGCAAAGTTACTTAGTGTGAGGGCACCCTGGCACTAGCCAAGGTGCACCCACATTGTTCAGAGCCAATTCACTGAACTTTGTGAGTGCGGGGACACCATTACACGCGTGCACTACATATAGGTCACTACCTATATGTAGCTTCACCATGGTAACTCCGAATATGGCCATGTAACATGTCTATGATCATGGAATTGCCCCCTCTATGCCATCCTGGCATTGTTGGTACAATTCCATGATCCCAGTGGTCTGTAGCACAGACCCTGGTACTGCCAGACTGCCCTTCCTGGGGTTTCTCTGCAGCTGCTGCTGCTGCCAACCCCTCAGACAGGCATCTGCCCTCCTGGGGTCCAGCCAGGCCTGGCCCAGGATGGCAGAACAAAGAACTTCCTCTGAGAGAGGGTGTGACACCCTCTCCCTTTGGAAAATGGTGTGAAGGCAGGGGAGGAGTAGCCTCCCCCAGCCTCTGGAAATGCTTTGTTGGGCACAGAGGTGCCCAATTCTGCATAAGCCAGTCTACACCGGTTCAGGGACCCCTTAGCCCCTGCTCTGGCGCGAAACTGGACAAAGGAAAGGGGAGTGACCACTCCCCTGACCTGCACCTCCCCTGGGAGGTGTCCAGAGCTCCTCCAGTGTGCTCCAGACCTCTGCCATCTTGGAAACAGAGGTGCTGCTGGCACACTGGACTGCTCTGAGTGGCCAGTGCCACCAGGTGACGTCAGAGACTCCTTGTGATAGGCTCCTTCAGGTGTTAGTAGCCTTTCCTCTCTCCTAGGTAGCCAAACCCTCTTTTCTGGCTATTTAGGGTCTCTGTCTCTGGGGAAACTTTAGATAACGAATGCATGAGCTCAGCCGAGTTCCTCTGCATCTCCCTCTTCACCTTCTGATAAGGAATCGACCGCTGACCGCGCTGGAAGCCTGCAAACCTGCAACATAGTAGCAAAGACGACTACTGCAACTCTGTAACGCTGATCCTGCCGCCTTCTCGACTGTTTTCCTGCTTGTGCATGCTGTGGGGGTAGTCTGCCTCCTCTCTGCACCAGAAGCTCCGAAGAAATCTCCCGTGGGTCGACGGAATCTTCCCCCTGCAACCGCAGGCACCAAAAAGCTGCATCTCCGGTCCCTTGGGTCTCCTCTCAGCACGACGAGCGAGGTCCCTCGAATCCAGCGACACCGTCCAAGTGACCCCCACAGTCCAGTGACTCTTCAGCCCAAGTTTGGTGGAGGTAAGTCCTTGCCTCACCTCGCTGGGCTGCATTGCTGGGAACCGCGACTTTGCAAGCTTCTCCGGCCCCTGTGCACTTCCGGCGGAAATCCTGTGTGCACAGCCAAGCCTGGGTCCACGGCACTCTAACCTGCATTGCACGACTTTCTAAGTTGGTCTCCGGCGACGTGGGACTCCTTTGTGCAACTTCGGCGAGCACCGTTTCACGCATCCTCGTAGTGCCTGTTTCTGGCACTTCTCCGGGTGCTACCTGCTTCAGTGAGGGCTCTTTGTCTTGCTCGACGTCCCCTCTCTCTGCAGGTCCAATTTGCGACCTCCTGGTCCCTCCTGGGCCCCAGCAGCGTCCAAAAACGCCAAACGCACGATTTGCGTGTAGCAAGGCTTGTTGGCGTCCATCCGGCGGGAAAACACTTCTGCACGACTCTCCAAGGCGTGGGGGATCCATCCTCCAAAGGGGAAGCCTCTAGCCCTTGTCGTTCCTGCAGTATTCACAGTTCTTCAGCCTAGTAAGAGCTTCTTTGCACCAACCGCTGGCATTTCTTGGGCATCTGCCCATCTCCGAGCTGCTTGTGACTTTTGGACTTGGTCCCCTTGTTCCACAGGTACCCTCAGTCAGGAATCCATCGTTGTTGCATTGCTGATTTGTGTTTTCTTTGCATTTTCCCTCTAACACGACTATTTTGTCCTTAGGGGAACTTTGGTGCACTTTGCACTCACTTTTCAGGGTCTTGGGGAGGGTTATTTTGCTAACTCTCACTATTTTCTAATAGTCCCAGCGACCCTCTACAAGGTCACATAGGTTTGGGGTCCATTCGTGGTTCGCATTCCACTTCTGGAGTATATGGTTTGTGTTGCCCCTATCCCTATGTTTCCCCATTGCATCCTATTGTAACTATACATTGTTTGCACTGTTTTCTAAGACTATACTGCATATTTTTGCTATTGTGTATATATATCTTGTGTATATTTCCTATCCTCTCACTGAGGGTACACTCTAAGATACTTTGGCATATTGTCATAAAAATAAAGTACCTTTATTTTTAGTATAACTGTGTATTGTGTTTTCTTATGATATTGTGCATATGACACCAAGTGGTACTGTAGTAGCTTCACACGTCTCCTAGTTCAGCCTGAGCTGCTTTGCTAAGCTACCATTATCTATCAGCCTAAGCTGCTAGACACCCTATACACTAATAAGGGATAACTGGGCCTGGTGCAAGGTGCAAGTACCCCTTGGTACTCACTACAAGCCAGTCCAGCCTCCTACATTGGTTGTGCAGTGGTGGGATAAGTGCTTTGAGACTACTTACCACTCTTGTCATTGTACTTTTCATAAGAGAAAAATATACAAAACAAGGTCAGTGTATATACACATAGCCAAAAAGTTTTGCATTTCCTCTTTTCACTCTTTTCTAAGTGCTGAAAAGTACTTCAAAACTTTCAAAAAGTTCTTAAAAGTTTAAAAAGTTTTTTTCTGTCTTTCCAAAAAGTTCTGAAAACTTTTTCTCTTTGTCTATCACTTTAACTCTCTCTAAAAATGTCTGGCACAGGCCAAAAAGTTGAACTGTCCAAACTTGCATATGATCACCTTAGCTGGAAAGGAGCAAGGAGTCTCTGCATAGAGAGAGGTTTGAGTGTAGGGAAGAATCCTTCCTTAGAACTGTTAATTAATATGCTTAGAGTACAGGATAAGGCCATAAGTGCCCAATCTGTAGAAAAAGTAGCTAATGGTTCTCAATCTGATCCAGGGACTCCCCCAGGAAAAGGTTCAGGAAAGAAACTTCTCAGCCTGCCCATTACTAGACAGTCTAGCATAGTTGGTACAGAGGTTGAATCACATCATACTGATGATGTGCTCTCACATTATACTGGTAGCCAAGCTGTTAGGGTGCCCTCTGTAAGGGACAGGTCTCCTTCTGTTCATTCCCATCATACCTCTGTATCTAGAAATGTCCCTCCCACCCACCCTGATGACAGATTGTTAGAAAGGGAGCTCAATAGATTGAGAGTGGAGCAAACCAGACTGAAGCTCAAGAAGCAACAGCTGGATTTGGATAGACAGTCTTTAGAAATAGAGAGGGAAAGACAGAAAATGGGTTTAGATACCCATGGTGGCAGCAGCAGTATTCCCCATAGTCATCCTGCAAAAGAGCATGATTCCAGGAATCTGCATAAGATAGTTCCCCCTTACAAGGAGGGGGATGACATTAACAAGTGGTTTGCTGCACTTGAGAGGGCCTGTGCTGTACAGGATGTCCCTCAAAAGCAGTGGGCTGCTATCCTATGGCTATCATTTACTGGAAAAGGTAGGGATAGGCTCCTTACTGTAAAAGAAAATGATGCTAACAATTTCCAAGTTCTTAAGAATGCACTCCTGGATGGTTATGGCTTAACCACTGAACAGTACAGGATAAAGTTCAGAGATACCAAAAAGGAGTCTTCACAAGACTGGGTTGATTTCATTGACCAGGCAGTGAAGGCCTTGGAGGGGTGGTTACATGGCAGTAAAGTTACTGATTATGACAGCCTGTATAACTTGATCCTGAGAGAGCATATTCTTAATAATTGTGTGTCTGATTTGTTGCACCAGTACTTGGTGGACTCTGATCTGACCTCTCCCCAAGAATTGGGAAAGAAGGCAGACAAATGGGTCAGAACAAGAGTGAACAGAAAAGTTCATACAGGGGGTGACAAAGATGGCAACAAAAAGAAGGATGGTAAGTCTTCAGACAAGGGTGGGGACAAATCTAAAAATGAGTCTTCATCAGGCCCACAAAAACACTCTGGTGGGGGTGGTGGGCCCAAATCCTCCTTTAATCAGAACAAGGAAAAGAAACCATGGTGCTATTTATGTAAAATAAAAGGCCATTGGACAACAGATCCCAGTTGTCCAAAGAAAGGCACCACAGCTCCTACCACTACAACCCCTACTGCTACACCTAGTGTCCCTACTAATAGCAGTGGTGGTGGGAGCAAACCTACTAATAGCCAATCCAAGGGAGTAGCTGGGCTCACTTTTGGTAATTTAGTTGGGGTAGGTCTGATTAGGGAGACCACAGAGGCTACTTTAGTCTCTGAAGGGGCTATTGACTTAGCCACTTTGGTTGCTTGCCCCCATAACTTGGAGAAGTATAAGCAACTAACCCTAATAAATGGTGTTGAGGTCCAGGCCTACAGGGACACAGGTGCCAGTGTCACAATGGTGATTGAGAAACTGGTGCACCCTGAACAACACATACTTGGACACCAGTACCAAGTAACCGATGCTCACAACATAACACAAAGCCACCCCATGGCTGTTGTAAATCTCAACTGGGGGGGGGTATCTGGTCCAAAGAAAGTTGTGGTAGCTTCAGATTTACCTGTAGACTGTCTATTAGGGAACGATTTGGAGACATCAGCTTGGTCAGATGTGGAGTTGGAGGCCCATGCAGCAATGCTGGGCATCCCAGGGCATATTTTTGCTTTGACAAGGGCTCAGGCCAAAAAGCAAAAAGGACAGGGAAGCTTGGATCCTGGAACAATGGACCAAGTGCTCCCTAAAGCTAGGGCTAGTAGAAGCAAACCACTTCCTACTATCCCTCCCTCTACAGTGGATTCTACTTCTGAGGAAGAAGAATTCCCTCCCTGTGCAGAACCTACACCAGAGGAGCTGGAAGCAGACACTGCTGAGCTTTTGGGTGAAGGGGGGCCTGCCAGAGAGGAGCTGAGTGTGGCACAGCAAACCTGTCCCACATTAGAGGGTCTCAGACAGCAAGCTGTCAAACAGGCTAATGGGGATGTCAGTGACTCACACAGAGTTTACTGGGAGGACAACCTCTTGTACACTGAGAATAGGGATCCTAAACCTGGAGCTGCCAGGAGATTAGTGATTCCTCAGGAGTACAGAAAGTTCCTCCTAACACTGGCACATGACATTCCCTTAGCTGGGCACCTGGGTCAAATGAAAACTTGGGACAGATTGGTACCACTGTTTCATTGGCCTAGGATGTCTGAGGACACAAAAGAATTTTGTAAGTCCTGTGAAACCTGTCAAGCCAGTGGCAAGACAGGTGGCACTCCAAAGGCACCCCTTATCCCACTGCCTGTGGTTGGGGTTCCCTTTGAAAGGGTAGGGGTTGACATAGTTGGCCCCCTTGACCCTCCTACTGCTTCAGGCAATAGATTTATCTTGGTGGTAGTGGACCATGCCACAAGATATCCTGAAGCTATTCCTTTAAGGACCACTACAGCTCCTGCAGTGGCAAAGGCCCTCCTGGGAATATTTTCCAGGGTGGGCTTCCCAAAGGAAGTAGTATCAGACAGAGGAAGCAATTTCATGTCTGCATACTTAAAGGCCATGTGGAAGGAGTGTGGTGTAACTTACAAGTTCACAACACCCTATCATCCACAAACAAATGGACTGGGGGAGAGATTTAATAAAACTCTCAAAGGCATGATTATGGGACTCCCTGAAAAACTCCGCAGGAGATGGGATATCCTTCTACCATGCCTCCTTTTTGCCTACAGGGAGGTACCCCAGAAAGGAGTGGGCTTCAGCCCCTTTGAACTTCTTTTTGGACACCCTGTTAGGGGTCCACTCACACTTGTAAAGGAGGGTTGGGAACAACCTTTAAAAGCTCCTAAGCAGGATATTGTGGACTATGTACTTGGCCTCAGATCAAGGATGGCTGAGTACATGAAAAAGGCCAGTAAAAACCTTCAGGCCAGCCAAGAGCTCCAGAAGCAATGGCATGATCAGAAGGCTGTTTTGGTTCAGTACCAACCAGGGCAGAAAGTGTGGGTCTTGGAGCCTGTGGCCCCAAGAGCACTCCAAGATAAATGGAGTGGTCCACACACAATTGTTGAAAAGAAGGGTGAAGTCACCTACTTGGTTGACTTAGGCACTGCCAGGAGTCCCCTTAGGGTGCTCCATGTCAACCGCCTGAAACCCTACTATGACAGGGCTGATCTCACCCTGCTCATGGCAACAGATGAGGGACAGGAAGAAGACAGTGATCCTCTACCTGATCTCTTCTCTTCCACAGAACAAGATGCTCTTGTGGAAGGTGTAGTTTTGGCTGATTGTCTTACTGCTGAGCAGAAAGATAATTGCATAAATCTCCTAGGACAATTTTCAGAACTCTTCTCCATTGTGCCAGGCACCACTTCTTGGTGTGAGCACACTATAGATACTGGAGACAGTTTACCTGTCAAAAGTAAGATCTATAGGCAGCCTGACCATGTCAGGGACTGCATAAAGCAAGAAGTTCAGAAGATGTTGGAACTAGGAGTGGTTGAGCACTCTGACAGTCCATGGGCTTCTCCTGTGGTACTGGTACCAAAACCCAATTCTAAAGATGGAAAGAAGGAAATGAGGTTTTGTGTAGACTATAGAGGTCTCAACTTGGTAACCAAAACAGATGCTCACCCTATACCCAGGGCAGATGAGCTAATAGATACACTGGCATCTGCCAAGTATCTAAGCACTTTTGATTTGACTGCAGGGTATTGGCAGATCAAAATGTCAGAAGATGCTAAACCTAAGACTGCATTTTCTACCATTGGAGGACATTACCAGTTTACTGTAATGCCTTTTGGTTTGAAAAATGCACCTGCCACTTTTCAGAGGTTGGTGAACACAGTCCTGCAAGGGCTGGAAGCTTTCAGTGCAGCATATTTGGATGATATAGCTGTCTTTAGCTCCAGCTGGGATGATCACCTGGTCCACCTTTGGAAAGTTTTGGAGGCCCTGCAAAAAGCAGGCCTCACTATCAAGGCTTCAAAGTGCCAGATAGGGCAGGGTAAGGTGGTTTATCTGGGACACCTTGTTGGTGGGGAACAGATTGCACCACTTCAGGGGAAAATCCAAACTATTATTGATTGGATTCCCCCTACCACTCAGACTCAGGTGAGAGCCTTCCTAGGCCTCACTGGGTATTACAGGAGGTTCATTAAGAACTATGGCTCCATTGCAGCCCCTCTTAATGACCTCACATCCAAGAAAATGCCTAAAAAGGTATTATGGACAGCAAACTGTCAGAAAGCTTTTGAGGAGCTGAAGCAGGCCATGTGCTCTGCACCTGTCCTGAAAAGCCCTTGTTACTCTAAAAAATTCTATGTCCAAACTGATGCATCTGAATTAGGAGTAGGGGCAGTCCTATCACAACTTAATTCTGAGGGCCAGGATCAACCTGTTGCTTTTATTAGTAGAAGGTTGACCCCTAGAGAAAAGCGTTGGTCTGCCATTGAGAGGGAGGCCTTTGCTGTGGTCTGGGCTCTGAAGAAGTTGAGGCCATACCTGTTTGGCACTCACTTCATTGTTCAGACAGACCACAAACCTCTACTTTGGCTAAAACAAATGAAAGGTGAAAATCCTAAATTGTTGAGGTGGTCCATATCCCTACAGGGAATGGACTATACAGTGGAACATAGACCTGGGAGTAGCCACTCCAATGCAGATGGACTCTCCAGATATTTCCACTTAGACAATGAAGACTCATCAGGTAATGGCTAGTCTTATTGTCCTTCGTTTGGGGGGGGGTTGTGTAGGAAAGTATCATCTTGCCTGGCATGTTACCCCCATTTTTCACTGTATATATGTTGTTTTAGTTGTATGTGTCACTGGGACCCTGGTAACCCAGGGCCCCAGTGCTCATAAGTGTGCCTGTATGTGTTACCTGTGTAGTGACTAACTGTCTCACTGAGGCTCTGCTAATCAGAACCTCAGTGGTTATGCTCTCTCATTTCTTTCCAAATTGTCACTGACAGGCTAGTGACCATTTTTACCAATTTACATTGGCTTACTGGAACACCCTTATAATCCCCTAGTATATGGTACTGAGGTACCCAGGGTATTGGGGTTCCAGGAGATCCCTATGGGCTGCAGCATTTCTTTTGCCACCCATAGGGAGCTCTGACAATTCTTACACAGGCCTGCCACTGCAGCCTGAGTGAAATAACGTCCACGTTATTTCACAGCCATTTTACACTGCACTTAAGTAACTTATAAGTCACCTATATGTCTAACCTTTACCTGGTAAAGGTTAGGTGCAAAGTTACTTAGTGTGAGGGCACCCTGGCACTAGCCAAGGTGCACCCACATTGTTCAGAGCCAATTCACTGAACTTTGTGAGTGCGGGGACACCATTACACGCGTGCACTACATATAGGTCACTACCTATATGTAGCTTCACCATGGTAACTCCGAATATGGCCATGTAACATGTCTATGATCATGGAATTGCCCCCTCTATGCCATCCTGGCATTGTTGGTACAATTCCATGATCCCAGTGGTCTGTAGCACAGACCCTGGTACTGCCAGACTGCCCTTCCTGGGGTTTCTCTGCAGCTGCTGCTGCTGCCAACCCCTCAGACAGGCATCTGCCCTCCTGGGGTCCAGCCAGGCCTGGCCCAGGATGGCAGAACAAAGAACTTCCTCTGAGAGAGGGTGTGACACCCTCTCCCTTTGGAAAATGGTGTGAAGGCAGGGGAGGAGTAGCCTCCCCCAGCCTCTGGAAATGCTTTGTTGGGCACAGAGGTGCCCAATTCTGCATAAGCCAGTCTACACCGGTTCAGGGACCCCTTAGCCCCTGCTCTGGCGCGAAACTGGACAAAGGAAAGGGGAGTGACCACTCCCCTGACCTGCACCTCCCCTGGGAGGTGTCCAGAGCTCCTCCAGTGTGCTCCAGACCTCTGCCATCTTGGAAACAGAGGTGCTGCTGGCACACTGGACTGCTCTGAGTGGCCAGTGCCACCAGGTGACGTCAGAGACTCCTTGTGATAGGCTCCTTCAGGTGTTAGTAGCCTTTCCTCTCTCCTAGGTAGCCAAACCCTCTTTTCTGGCTATTTAGGGTCTCTGTCTCTGGGGAAACTTTAGATAACGAATGCATGAGCTCAGCCGAGTTCCTCTGCATCTCCCTCTTCACCTTCTGATAAGGAATCGACCGCTGACCGCGCTGGAAGCCTGCAAACCTGCAACATAGTAGCAAAGACGACTACTGCAACTCTGTAACGCTGATCCTGCCGCCTTCTCGACTGTTTTCCTGCTTGTGCATGCTGTGGGGGTAGTCTGCCTCCTCTCTGCACCAGAAGCTCCGAAGAAATCTCCCGTGGGTCGACGGAATCTTCCCCCTGCAACCGCAGGCACCAAAAAGCTGCATCTCCGGTCCCTTGGGTCTCCTCTCAGCACGACGAGCGAGGTCCCTCGAATCCAGCGACACCGTCCAAGTGACCCCCACAGTCCAGTGACTCTTCAGCCCAAGTTTGGTGGAGGTAAGTCCTTGCCTCACCTCGCTGGGCTGCATTGCTGGGAACCGCGACTTTGCAAGCTTCTCCGGCCCCTGTGCACTTCCGGCGGAAATCCTGTGTGCACAGCCAAGCCTGGGTCCACAGCACTCTAACCTGCATTGCACGACTTTCTAAGTTGGTCTCCGGCGACGTGGGACTCCTTTGTGCAACTTCGGCGAGCACCGTTTCACGCATCCTCGTAGTGCCTGTTTCTGGCACTTCTCCGGGTGCTACCTGCTTCAGTGAGGGCTCTTTGTCTTGCTCGACGTCCCCTCTCTCTGCAGGTCCAATTTGCGACCTCCTGGTCCCTCCTGGGCCCCAGCAGCGTCCAAAAACGCCAAACGCACGATTTGCGTGTAGCAAGGCTTGTTGGCATCCATCCGGCGGGAAAACACTTCTGCACGACTCTCCAAGGCGTGGGGGATCCATCCTCCAAAGGGGAAGCCTCTAGCCCTTGTCGTTCCTGCAGTATTCACAGTTCTTCAGCCTAGTAAGAGCTTCTTTGCACCAACCGCTGGCATTTCTTGGGCATCTGCCCATCTCCGAGCTGCTTGTGACTTTTGGACTTGGTCCCCTTGTTCCACAGGTACCCTCAGTCAGGAATCCATCGTTGTTGCATTGCTGATTTGTGTTTTCTTTGCATTTTCCCTCTAACACGACTATTTTGTCCTTAGGGGAACTTTGGTGCACTTTGCACTCACTTTTCAGGGTCTTGGGGAGGGTTATTTTGCTAACTCTCACTATTTTCTAATAGTCTCAGCGACCCTCTACAAGGTCACATAGGTTTGGGGTCCATTCGTGGTTCGCATTCCACTTCTGGAGTATATGGTTTGTGTTGCCCCTATCCCTATGTTTCCCCATTGCATCCTATTGTAACTATACATTGTTTGCACTGTTTTCTAAGACTATACTGCATATTTTTGCTATTGTGTATATATATCTTGTGTATATTTCCTATCCTCTCACTGAGGGTACACTCTAAGATACTTTGGCATATTGTCATAAAAATAAAGTACCTTTATTTTTAGTATAACTGTGTATTGTGTTTTCTTATGATATTGTGCATATGACACCAAGTGGTACTGTAGTAGCTTCACACGTCTCCTAGTTCAGCCTGAGCTGCTTTGCTAAGCTACCATTATCTATCAGCCTAAGCTGCTAGACACCCTATACACTAATAAGGGATAACTGGGCCTGGTGCAAGGTGCAAGTACCCCTTGGTACTCACTACAAGCCAGTCCAGCCTCCTACAGTACCTATGGTAGTTACACCTTATACCAGCTCCAGTTTATCCTTAATAGTGCAATGTAGGGGGAAACATCCTGAACAACTAGGTCTAAACCACTACTTGCCTGAACCACTACTGCTAAACAACTAAAACGTCTCTACAACTAAGTACTAAACAACTGGCTAAACAACAATTGTGCCTGAATAACAATTGCCTGAACAACTAATTTTAAGGTAAGATTTTCTTTTTGTTTTTTATGGTTTATTACTTGTTTAGAACATATATATATATATATTAGTTGTTCAGGCAATTGATATTCAGGCACAATTTTTGTTTAGACAGTAGTTGTTCAGTACTAGTTGTAGAGACTTTTTAGTTGTTTAGCAGTAGTGGTTTAGGCTATAGTTGTTTAGGACCTAGTTGTTATGTCACATATTCCAATGTAGGCCGTGTCTAGAAGTCAGGCTCGCTAGGGGTAGTGTGGACGAGAAACCAAAGCCTAACTAGGAGACATGCAGAGCTCATGCAATACCACTGTAGTCACACAGTACTCACACATATAAAAGAAAATACTCAGTGTTACAAAAAAAAGGGTACTTCATTTGGTGACACAAATACCAAAAATACCATAGAGTATACTTCCTTAGGAGGTAAGCAATACACAAATGATATACTAGTATGCAGAAATAGCTGTAAAAACAGTTAGAAAACAGTGCAATTAGTGAAAATCACAATAGTTAGAAATGAGCTTAGGGGGAACACAAACCATATAGTAAGAAAGTGGAATGCGAAAGTCGGTTTCCCACCTAGGCAAGTGTAGTGTGTAGAGGGGCACTGGGAGTATTAGAATATACCAAAGGTAAGTAATAGAACCCACCCCAGAGCCCAGGAAAACAGAAATAAATCAAAGTAACTTTCCTAGAACACACAAGAACACAAGAAATAAGATTATGCAAAAGCCAGAAGAGACTGCAAGAGACCAACAATGGATTCCTGGACCTGAACACCTGTGGAAGAAGGGGACCAAGTATAAGAAGCACTGAAGAGTCCAGGGAGAACTGGAGCCCCTGCTAACTCAGATGAAGGTGCAAAAGAAGAACCACCGGTAAAGAACAACAGTCAGTACTCCACCCAAGAAGATGGATGAGGGTTCCTGGTTGGTGCAAATGATGTCCCACACCGGATGGATAATTGCAGTCTGGTTTGCATCGTTGGATTCTGCCAACAAGCCTTGGCACACGCAAAGCTCGCGGGTATTGGAAAATGGTGCTGCCCGTGACCAGGAAGGACCTGGTGGACTTTACCCAGGAGGGGGAGACAGTGGGGGCTCTCAGCAACTCATAGAGCCCTCAGAAGACTACGCAGCACACACAGGAGTCCCACAGCACAGGGACAAAGAAGGTGCTAAAGGAGGCCCACACAGCACTACACAAAGGGATCCCACGCAGCCGGAGAACCGTGCAGGAGGCTGTGCATCGCGGGAAGGAGTACTGGAGGCCGGAGCTGCACGGTGCATGAAAAACTTCGTGGAAAGAAGCCAACAAGCCTTGGCAACTGCAAAACATATGGTGCATGGGGGTACGGTCTTGCATGGGGGAGCAAGCTCTTACCTCCACCAAAGTTGGACAGTTGGACATCTGGACAGTCGGGACCACTTCATTCCACCACCTGTGTTGCTGGGTCCACACCCTTCTCTCAGGAATGGGGACCCAAGCCACCAGTTGTTGCTGCAGTGGGGTGCCTGCTGAAGCAGGGAATTGACTCCTTCACTTCAAGGGAGATTCCTTTGTTCTTCTGGTGCAGGCTGAAGACTGGCTGTCCTCTGAGGATGCACGACCAGTAAACAGTTGCAATTGCTGACAGGAGCTGAAGATACATTGTTGCAAAAGTCATCTTTGCTTCATTGTTGCAGTTTGTAGAGTTCCTGGAGGTTCCAGATGCAGTTTCTTCGGTAAGAAGATGAAGTAAAGGATGCAGAGGATTCCTGCTGGAAGCTTTCAATCCGAATCTGAAGAGCCACCCAAGAGAGAGACCCTAAATAGCCCTGAAAGGGGGATTGGTCAGCTACACAGGTAAGCACCTACCAGGGGAGGGCTCTGACATCACCTGCTAGCACTGGCTACTCAGATGCTCCCAGAGTTCCGTGCAACCTTGGAATCCAAGATGGCAAAACCCAGGGACCATCTGGAGGAGCTCTGAGCACCACCCCTGGGGTGGTGATGGACAGGGGAGTGGTCACTCCCCTTTCCTTTGTCCAGTTTCAAGCCAGAGCAGGCAGTCCCTGAACTGGTGTAGACTGGATTATGCAAGGAGGGCACCATTGGTGCCCTTCAAAGCATTTCCAGAGGCTCTGGGGGGCTACCCCTCCCATGCCTGTAACACCTATTTCCAAGGGGAGAGGGTGTAACATCCCTCTCCCAAAGGAAATCCTTTGTCCTGCCTTTTTGGGCTTCACCTGCTCAAGCAACAGGAGGGCAGAAACCTGTCTGTGAAGTAGCAGCAGCTGGGGCTGCCTGGGGAACCTCAGAAGGCTGTAATGGCAGTACTGAGGGTCCTCCAAGGAGTGAATGGAATCAGACAACCAATGCTTGCAAAAGCCTTGGGGAATGATTCCAACATGTTTGATACCAAACATGCCTATGTTCGGAGTTACCATTATGCAGCTGGGCATAGGTAATGACCTATGTCCAGTACACATGTAAAATGAAATGGCGTCCCCGCACTCACAAAGTCCAGGAAAATGGTCCTGGAGGTCGTGGGGCACCTCTGCTAGTGCAGGGGTGCCCTCACTTATAGGTACTTTGCACCCAGTCTTCAGGGTTGGAAGGCCTGACATATAGGTGACTTATAAGTGACCTGGTGCAGTGTACATGGCAGTAAAAGGGTACATGCACAATGTCACACAGGCTGCAATGGCAGTCCTGTAGAAGCCTCTGCATGGGTTCCCTATGGGCGACACAAAAAATGATGCAGCCCATAGGGATCCCCTGGAACCCCAATGCTCTGGGTACCTAGGTACCATATACTAGCGACTTATAAGGGGGGACCATTATGCTAATTTCAGGTGAAATACTGGGTTAGCAGTATGCAGTGACAAAATATAGAGTAGCGAGAGCATAATCACAGGGGTCCTGGTTAGCAGGATCCCAGTGAACACAGTCAAACACACTGACAACAGGCAAAAATTGAGGGTAACATGCCAAAAAGAAGTTACTTTCCTACAATAAGACTTTTCTAGCACCGCATTTGCGTCATTTTGTGACGCAAGAATAGCACAAACTTGCAATATATAAATATACCCCATCCTTAGGTGTCCTCCAGGTGTGGGAACGGGTGGGTGGGGTGTCCCTGGGGGCAGGGAAGGGCACCTGTGGGCTGTTTCCATGGTCTGTGACCATGGAAAAAGGCCTACAGGTCCCCTAACGCCTGCCCAGACCCAGGTGGTAAATAGTAGTGCTAAGGAGGCTTAGTGCCATTATTTAAGACCCTTCTTCTCCGTGCATGATTTTTGAACGGGAGGATACAAGGAAACAAGCATCCTGGGACCGGTTTCAGGGTTTCACCCTTCATCAGCCAGGCTAGCTTGAATCCAGTGGCACAGTGAACAAGGGACCCACGTCTGGGCATACCCTTCCCACTTGGGGCAACTTTAGCAACACAAAAGGATGATGGATGGAGTGCTGACAATGCAAACACTCACCCCCAGTCACAGGGAGGACCTGGCTTGGCAGTTCAGGCTGGACTGTTCCCATGAGGAACAGGGTCAAGACTGATTTGCATATGACTGGGTCCAAACTGGGGTGGCATGGTGAGCAAAAGAACGATGGATTAAACCCCGATCTGTGACTGGGGGTGAGTGTTTGCATTGTCAGCACTCCGTCCATCATCCTTTTGTGTTGCTAAAGTTGAGGTTCAGGCCTACAGGGACACAGGAGCCAGTGTAACTATGGTCATAGAGAAACTGGTCCACCCTCAACAACACCTACTTGGTCAGCAGTACCAAGTGAAAGACGCTCATAACAACACTCGTAGCCACCCCATGGCTGTTGTGATTCTCAACTGGGTGGGGGTTACTTGTCCAAAGAAAGTTGTGGTTGCCTCAGATTTACCTGTAGACTGTCTACTAGGGAATTATTTAGAGACATCAGCTTGGGCAGAAGTGGAGTTGGAGGCTTATGCAGCAATGCTGGGTATTCCTGGGCATATTTTTGCTTTAACCAGGGCTCAGGCCAAAAAGCAAAAAGGACAGGGTAACTTGGATCCTGGAACAATGGACCAAGTGTTCCCTAAAGCTAGGGGTAGCAAGGGTAAATCTCTACCCACTATCCCTCCCTCTAAAGATGATTCCCCTTCTGAGGAAGAGGAATTTCCTCCCTGTGCAGAACCTTCACCAGATGAGCTGGCAGCAGACACTGCTGAGCTTTTGGGTGGAGGGGGGTCTGCCAAGGAAGAGCTAAGTGTGGCACAGCAAACCTGTCCCACATTAGAGGGTCTCAGACAGCAAGCTGTCAAACAGCAAAATGGGGATGTCAGTGACAGCTATAGAGTTTACTGCGAGGATAACCTCTTGTACACAGAGGCAAGGGACCCAAAACCTGGAGCAGCCAGGAGATTAGTCATTCCCCTGCAGTACAGAGAGTTTATCGTAACTCGTGCACATGACATTCCGTTGGCTGGGCATTTGGGCCAGATAAAAACTTGGGAAAGACTTGTCCCCTTGTTTCACTGGCCTAGGATGTCACTAAAGATTTTTGCAAGTCTTGTGTGACCTGCCAAGCCAGTTGCAAGACTGGTGGCACTTCAAAGGCCCCTCTAATTCCACTTCCTGTGGTTGGGGTGCCCTTTGAAAGGGTAGGGGTTGACATAGTTGGCCCCCTTGACCCTCCTACTGCTTCAGGCAATAGGTTTATCTTGGTGGTTGTGGACCATGCCACAAGATATCCTGAAGCAATTCCTCTAAGAACCACTACAGCTCCTGCAGTGGCAAAGGCCCTCCTGGGAATCTTTTCCAGGGTGGGTTTTCCTAAAGAGGTAGTATCAGACAGAGGTAGCAACTTCATGTCTGCATACTTGAAAGCAATGTGGAAGGAGTGTGGTGTTACCTACAAGTTCACCACCCCTTACCATCCACAGACTAACGGACTGGTAGAGAGATTTAATAAAACTCTCAAAGGTAGGATAATTGGACTCCCTGAAAAACTCAGGAGGAGATGGGATGTCCTGTTACCTTGCCTCTTTTTTTCTTACAGGGAGGTACCCCAGAAAGGAGTGGGCTTCAGCCCCTTTGAACTCCTCTTTGGGCACCCTGTAGGAGGTCCACTCACTCTTGTGAAGGAGGGTTGGGAACAACCCTTAAAAGCTCCTAAACAGAACATAGTGGATTATGTACTTGGCCTAAGATCCAGAATGGCTGAGTACATGAAAAAGGCCAGTAAAAACCTTCAGGCCAGCAAGGAGCTGCAAAACCAATGGCATGACCAGAAGGCTCTTCTGATCCAGTACCAACCAGGACAGAAGGTGTGGGTATTGGAGCCTGTGGCCCCAAGAGCACTCCAAGACAAATGGAGTGGACCCCATCTAATTGTTGAGAAAAAGGGTGAGGTTACCTATTTGGTAGACCTGGGCACTGCCAGGAGTCCCTTAGGGTGATTCATGTCAACCGCCTGAAACCCTACTATGACAGGGCTGATCTCACCCTGCTCATGGCAACAGATGAGGGACAGGAAGAAGAGAGTGACCCCCTCCCTGATCGCTTCTCCACCACTGAAGCAGATGCCTTAGTGGAGGGAGTAGTTTTGGCAGATTGTCTGACTGCAGAACAGAAAGACAACTGTATCAATCTCCTAGGACAATTTTCTGACCTCTTTACAATTGTACCAGGTACAACATCCTGGTGTGAACACACAATTGACACTGGAGACAGCCTGCCTGTCAAAAGTAACATTTATAGGCAGACTGACCATGTCAATCAATCAATCAATCAATCACAGACATTTATAGAGCGCGCTACTCACCCGTTAGGGTTCCAAGGCGCTGAGGGGGGGAGGGGAGGGTGGAGACTGCTACTGCTCGAAGAGCCAGGTCTTGAGGAGTCTTCTGAAGGCGAGTAGGTCTTGAGTCTGTCGGAGGTAGGTAGGGAGCATGTTCCAGGTCTTGGCGGTGAGGTCAGAGAAGGATCTGCCGCCGGAGTTGGTTCATTGGATGCGGGGGACGGTGGCGAGGGCGAGGCTCGCGGAACGCAGTTGGCGGGTCGGTGTGTAGAAATTGAGTCTGTCGTTGAGGTAGGTGGGGCCGGCGTTGTGGAGTGCTTTGTGTGCGTGGGTGAGGAGCTTGAAGGTGACCCTTTTGTCGACGGGAAGCCAGTGGAGCTCTTTGAGGTGAGGGGTGATGTGGCTTTGGTGGGGTGCGTTGGTGATGAGTCGGGCTGAGGCGTTTTGGATGCGTTGGAGCCGTTGGAGGTGTTTTGCTGGGATTCCTGCATAGAATACGTTGCCGTAGTCCAATCTGCTGCTGACGAGGGGGTGGGTCACCGTCTTCCTGGTGTCGGTCGGGATCCACTTGTAGATCCTGTGGAGGGTATTGTAGCAGGAGGAGGTGACGGCGCTGACTTGTCTGTCCATGGAGAGTGCGGAGTCGAGGATGAATCCCAAGTTGTGGGCGTGGTCGGTGGGCGTCGGAGCCGTTCCAAGGGTGGTGGGCCACCACGAGTTGTCCCAGGCGGAGTGGGATGTCCCGAGGATGAGGATTTCTGTCTTTTCGGATTTGAGTTTCAGGCAGCTATTTCTCATCCAGTCGGTTACTGCTTTCATTCCTTCGTGGAGGTTGGCTTTGGCGGTGGCGGGGTCGTTGGTGAGGGAGAGGATGAGCTGGGTGTCGTCGGCGTAGGTGATGATGTTGAGGTGGTGACAGCGGGCCACTTGTGCGAGGGGGGCCATGTAAATGTTGAACAGCGTTGGGCTCAGGGAGGAGCCCTGGGGGACGCCGCAGATGATGTTGTTGGCTTCTGAGCGGAAGGGTGGGAGGCGGATGGTCTGTGTTCTGCCGGAGAGGAAGGATGAGGTCCAGGCTAGGGCTTTTTCCTGGATGCCGGCTTCTTGGAGGCGTGATAGTAGGGTGCGGTGGCAGACCGCGTCGAAGGCCGCTGAGAGGTCTAGGAGGATGATGGCAGAGGTCTCGCCGTGGTCGAGTTGGCGTCTGATGTCATCTGTGGCGGCGATGAGGGCGGTCTCGGTGCTGTGGTTGCATCTAAACCCAGTTTGTGAGGGGTCGAGGACGTTGTTGTCTTCGATGTGGCGTGACAGTTGAAGGTTGATGATCTTTTCTGCGACTTTTGCTGGGTAGGGGAGGAGGGAGATGGGGCGGAAGTTCTTGAGGTCCTTGGTGTCGGCTTTGGGTTTCTTGAGGAGGGGGTTGATGTTTGCGTGCTTCCAGGTTTCCGGGAAGGTGCCTGTTTCGAAGGAGGCGTTGATGATCTGAAACTGCATTAAAGAAGAGGTGCAGAAAATGTTGGATCTGGGAGTGATTGAACCTTCTGAAAGCCCATGGGCTAGCCCAGTGGTGCTTGTACCAAAACCTCATACCAAAGATGGAAAGAGGGAGATGAGGTTTTGTGTAGACTACAGAGGTCTCAATCAGGTAACAAAAACTGAAACTCACCCTATACCCAGGGCAGATGAGCTCATTGATACACTGGCTTCTGCCAAGTATCTTAGCACTTTTGATTTGACTGCAGGGTACTGGCAGAAGATTCTAAACCAAAGACTGCATTTGCTACTATAGGAGGGCACTACCAATTCACAGTAATGCCCTTTGGTTTGAAAAATGCACCTGACACTTATCAGAGGTTGGTGAACACAGTCCTGCAAGGGTTGGAGTCTTTCAGTGCAGCATATCTTGATGATATTGCTGTCAATAGCTCAACCTGGGATGAGCACCTGGTCCACCTTTGGAAAGTTTTGGAGGCCCTGCAAAAGGCAGGCCTCACTATCAAGGCCTCAAAGTGCCAGATAGGTCAGGGGAAAGTGCTTTATCTGGGCCACATGGTAGATGGAGAACAGATTGCACCACTTGAGGGGAAAATCCAGACAATCATGGATTGGGTTCCCCCTACAACCCAGACCCAGATGAGAGCCTTTTTAGGCATCACAGGGTATTACAGGAGATTCATTAAAAATTATGGCACTATAGAAGCCCCTCTTAATGATCTCACAAGTAAGAAAATGCCTAAGAAAGTGTTATGGACAGCTAGCTGTCAGAAAGGTTTTGAGGAGCTCAAACAGGCCATGTGCTCTGCACCTGTCCTAAAAAGCCCATGTTACGCCAAGAAATTCATTGTTCAAACTGATGCATCTGAATTAGGGGTAGGGCAGTCTTATTACAACTGAATTCTGAGGGCCAGGATTAACCAGTTGCTTTTATCAGCAGAAGTTTGACCCCTAGAGAAAAGCATTGGTCTGCCATAGAGAGGGAGGCCTTTGCTGTGGTCTGGGCACTGAAGAAGTTGAGGCCATACCTGTTTGGCACTCACTTTATTGTTCAGAGAGACCACAAACCTCTACTTTGGCTAAAACAAATGAAAGGTGAAAACCATAAATTGTTGAGGTGGTCCATATCTCTACAGGGAATGGACTATACAGTAGAACATAGACCTGGGAGTACCCACTCCAATGCAGATGGACTCTCCAGATATTTCCACTTAGACAATGAAGACTCATCAGGTCATGGCTAGTCTTATTGTCCTTCATTTGGGAGGGGGGGATTGTGTAGGAAAGTACCATCTTGCCTGACATGTTACCCCCATATTTCACTGTATGAATGTTGCACTCATAGTATGTGCCCTGTATGTATTCCCTTTGTGGTGCCTAACTGTATCTCTGAGGCTCTGCTAACCAGAACCTCAGTGTTTATGCTCTCTCTGCTTTCCAAATTTGTCACTGCAGGCTAGTGACTAAATTTACAAATTCACATTGGCATACTGGTACACCCATATAATTCCCTTGTATATGGTACTGAGGTACCCAGGGTATTGGGGTTCCAGGAGATCCCTATGGGCTGCAGCATTTCTTTTGCCACCCATAGGGAGCTCTGACAATTATTACACAGGCCTGCCACTGCAGCCTGAGTGAAATAACATCCACGTTATTTCACAGCCATTTACCACTGCACATAAGTGACTTATAAGTCACCCATATGTCTAACCTTCACTTAGTAAAGGTTGTGTGCCAAGTTACTTAGTGTGTGGGCACCCTGGCACTAGCCAAGGTGCCCCCACATAGTTCAGGGCAAATTCCCCGGACTTTGTGAGTGCGGGGACACCATTACACGCATGCACTATACATAGGTCACTACCTATGTATGGCTTCACAATGGTAACTCCGAACATGGCCATGTAACATGTCTAAGATCATGGAATTGTCCCCCCAATACCATTCTGGTATTGGGGGGACAATTCCATGATCCCCCGGGTCTCTAGCACAGAACCCGAGTACTGCCAAACTGCCTTTCCGGGGTTTCCACTGCAGCTGCGGCTGCTGCCAACCTCCCAGGCAGGTTTCTGCCCTCCTGGGGTCCAGGCAGCCCTGGCCCAGGAAGGCAGAACAAAGGATTTTGGAAATAGGTGTGAAGGGCTGGGAAGGAGTAGCCTCCCTCAGCCTCTGGAAATGCTTTGATGGGCACAGATGGTGCCCATCTCTGCATAAGCCAGTCTACACCGGTTCAGGGATCCCCCAGCCCTGCTCTGGCGCGTAACTGGACAAAGGAAAGGGGAGTGACCACTCCCCTGACCAGTACCTCCCAGGGGAGGTGCCCAGAGCTCCTCCAGTGTGTCCCAGACCTCAGCCATCTTGGAAACAGTGGTGTTGGGGGCACACTGGACTGCTCTGAGTGGCCAGTGCCAGCAGGTGACATCAGAGACTCCCTCTGATAGGCTCTTACTTCTCTTGGTAGCCGATCCTCCTTTCTTGGTAGCCAAACATCCTTTTCTGGCTATTTAGGGTCTGTGCTTTGGGGAATTCTTCAGATAACGAATGCAGGAGCTCACCATAGTTCCCCTGCATCTCCCTCTTCGACTTCTACCAAGGATCGACCGCTGACTGCTCCAGGACGTCTGCAAAACCGCAACAAAGTAGCAAGACGACTACCAGCAACATTGTAGTGCCTCATCCTGCCGGCTTTCTCGACTGTTTCCAGGTGGTGCATGCTCTGGGGGTAGCCTGCCTTCACCCTGCACCAGAAGCTCTGAAGATATCTCCAGTGGGTCGACGGAATCTTCCCCCTGCTAACGCAGGCACCAAAAGACTGCATCACCGGTCCTCTGGGTCCCCTCTCATACTGATGAGCGTGGTCCCTGGAACACAGCAACTCAGTCCAAGTGACTCCCACAGTCCAGTGACTCTTCAGTCCAAGTTTTGTGGAGGTAAGTCCTTGCCTCCCCACGCTAGACTGCAAAGCTGTGTGCTGCGTGATTTGCAGCTGCTCCGGCTCCTGTGCACTCTTCCAGGATTTCCTCCGTGCACAGCCTTGCCTGGGTCCCCAGCACTCCGTCCTGCAGTGTCCAACCTGCTGAGTTGGCCTCCGACGTCGTGGGACCCTCTTTTGTAACTTCGCGTGGACTCCATCTTCTAAATGTCTGTTGGGGTACTTCTGCGGGTGCTGCCTGCTTCTGTGAGGGCTCTCTGAGTTGCTGAGCACCCCCTCTGTCTCCTCCTCCAAAAGGCGACATCCTGGTCCTTCCTGGTCCTCAGCAGCACCCAAAAACCTCTACTGCGACCCTTGCAGCTAGCAAGACTTGTTTGCAGTATTTCTGCGTGGGAACACCCCTGCAAGCTTTATCGCGACGTGGGACATCTTCCCTCCAAAGGAGAAGTTCCTAGTCCTCTTCTTTCTTGCAGAACTCCAAGCTTCTTCCATCTGGAGGCAGCTTCCCTGTACCTTCATCCAAGGTTTCCTGGGCTCCTGCCCCCCCGGACACTGTTGCGACTATTGGACTTGGTCCCCTTACCTTGCAAGTCCTCAGGTCTGGAAATCTGTTGTCAGTGCACTGCTGGTGTTTGTTGTTCTTGCAGAATCCCCCTATCCCGACTATTGTGCTCTTTTGGGTTAGTAGGTGTACTTTACTCCTACTTTTAAGGGTCTTGGGGTGGGGTATCTTGGATACTGTAACTGTTTTCTTACAGTCCCAGTGACCCTCTACAAGCTCCCATAGGTCTGGGGTCCATTCCTGATTCGCATTCCACTTTTGGAGTCTATGGTTTGTGTTGCCCCTAGACCTATGTTCTCCTATTGCAACCTATTGTAATTCTACAGTGTTTGCATTACTTTTCTGGCTCTTACTTACCTGATTTTGGTTTGTTTACATATAACTTGTTTATATTACTTACCTTCTTACTGAGGGTACTCACTGAGATACTTGTGGCATATTGTCATAAAAATAAAGTACCTTTATTTTTAGTAACTGTGTATTGTGTTTTCTTATGATATTGTGCATATGATATAAGTGGTATAGTAGGAGCTTTGCATGTTGTTATAAAGTCGAATACAACGCACAGTTCTCAGAAGTCAGACTTTATTTTCATCTCCACCGCTTCAATTCTTCCTGCCCTCTCCACAGCTCCTTGTTCACCTTCCTCTCACAGCCTCACCAACATTCTAATGCACCCTCCTGTCCTCAACATTCCGAAGCTACCATTCCAGAAGTAGGGGAGAAGGATCTACCATTATTAATAAACTATAATTTCTAACTATTACTACATATCCTCTAAATTATAGGTTACCCATAATTTACAACTATATTACAACACATCTTCCCTTCTAACAATTGATCAATGAGAAGATATAACAAATTGCATTGTTAAACACCTATACAAAATGTTTTCCCACAAAACATGAAAACATTTTCCGAAGGTTTACCAGAAATAACATTTTTGTGATAGTGTTTTCAAGTGGCAATGTTATAATCCCTATGCCATGTAGGAGGTCTGACTTGACGGCGACTTGATCTTCTTTGGATATCCCCTCGTAATGAGTCTTGTAATTTCTTTTCCCATGAAGATTCCTCTTCACGATTTTCATTCTTCTTTTCGTCATATATTGGTTTTTTGAGAATACTATCCATGCTCCAACATTGGCCATTTTCCAACACCACCACATTGTTTTTTACCATGTGAACCCGAAGCGGACCCATGAATTTAGTGTCTTTCATACCTGCCCTCACCCCATACCATGGTTTCTTTACATACACATGATCACCCACTTTCCACTATTGCTGTTTAACGCCATGTTTGTTATTATATCTATTCTTATACTTCTTTTGGTGTGCGGAAACTCTGAGTTTACTGCCTGAACTAGCATATTCACTCCTTCCTCCCCCACCTAACCAGGAGGGAAAAAATTTAGTGCATGGTTTTCTACCCTTCAATGCTGCAAATGGGGATACTTTTTTGTCTGAATTAGGGGTAGTATGGTATTCCCATAACATATCTCTGATCGCATCCCCTATATTTAAATGGTTGATACTAGCTAACTGAATACATTCTTTGAGCATGCGATTAGCTCTTTCTGCTAAACCATTCGCCCTAGGGCAATATAGAGCTATACTAAGATGTTTTACCCCAATAGAATTCAGAAAGTTCCTCATCACCGAGGAGGTTAACTGGACTCCATTGTCCGTGATGAGAGTTTCTGGAATGCCTTCCATAGCAAATATGTTTTTAAGGAAATTAACAACTGAATCAGTAGTTATTTGATTGACTAATTTGGTGGTTATCCAATGTGAATGGTAGTCAATCAAAACTAATGCAAATCGTTTAGGTACTCCAGTGAAGTTAATAGGACCAATAATGTCTAGTGCCAATTTTATCCAAGGTTTATCAGGGACCTCAACTGGTGATATAGGGGCTTTATGAACTATTCTACTCTTGTCACTGTGCGCACAGATGGAGCATCTTTTAACTTCCTGCGCAATCATGGAGTCCATGTTAGGGAACCAATATCTTTCTCTTACTCTAGATTTTGTACGACACCTGCCTAGGTGACCTTCATGGGCCAATGTAATGATTTTGTGTATTAGACTTTGAGGTGGTATGATTTTATCATTTCTAAACACAAAATTCTCATCCTTATTGATTACATATCTTACTTCCCAGTAGTTACTAATGATTTCTACGACATCCTTTTTATATGCTGGCCAACCTTCTTTGGCCTTTGCTTTGAGTAGTGATAGTGTATCATCTAATTGGCATGCAGATATCCATTCCTCCTTGCTGATTGAGGGTAAGTTAACCATCATTATAGGATGTTCGGTAATTTCATATCTAACGGAACTCTGGACAAAAAGTCAGTTGTGGTAATTTTAATTCCAGGTAGATAATCAATTTTGAAACAAAAGTTTTCTAAACCTAAAATCCATCTAGCAATTCTAGGAATGCTGTTGAAGGAACCTTTAGTGGAAAAGACATAAACCAGAGGTTTATGATCAGTACGAAAATCAATCTGTGTACCCCACAAGAAGAATTTGAAATGTTTAATAGCCCAGAAACATGCCAACGCCTCCCTTTATATGACCGAATAATTGGTTTCTGCTTTGCTTAAAGCTTGTGACGCAAATGCCACAATTCTTTCTTTACCATCTATTACTTGTGATAATGTCGCACCCAAACCTAATTTGCTAGCACCTGTGGTAAGAATAGTTTTCCTTTTATGGTCAAAATTACATAGATAAGGTGCTGTTAATATGGCTTTTTTATTTCTTTAAATGTGCAATCATGGTGTTCTGTCCATTTGTAGGGTATGTGATTTTTTAGTAATTCCCTGAGGTCGAACGATATTGTAGAAAAGTTCCTAACATACTTTGCCATAACCTCAGCAAGACTAAGGAAAGACCTCAGTTTATCTTTATTCTTGGGGCCTTCTGCTTTCTTTATAGCATCCACTTGTGAAGTTTTGGGTTTGAACCCATCTTTGGATATTATGGGGGTCATTACAACATTGGCGGTAAAAGCCTCTTACCGCTGTGCAGAAGACCCCCAACACACCGCCTCGGCCGCTGAATTCGGCCACAGCTATTATGACCCACATCTCGAAAGCCGACAAAATTCAGACACCCACACAAGTCAGCCACACCAAAGGTCAGTGATAAACTGGCGAAAACAAAACCTCCACCGTCATGCCAACAGAAATACGCCCACGCTATCACGACCCACGAATCCACGCAGCTGTCTTTCAACCGCAGTATTCCATTGGCGGTACACACCGCCGCGCTCAAAATACACACACTTATACAAAACACCGCCACATTGGACAATTCCAAATACACACACCTGCTACACATACACACACCACACCCACACACCCAATACAATATAAAACACACACCAACATCACCCACAAACCCCTACTACCAAAAATTCCGAAAGAAGGCCAGAGAGAGACACCACCATCCACAAACTAGCAGCCACAGGCACTCAACACCATCACCCACACAACTTCCACGCACAAAACACCACACACCACTACATATCACCACACTTATCACCACACACACCACCCCACACATCACCCCCACCACCCCATGGCACAGCAAAGACACCCCAGGTTCTCGTAGGAGGAGCTCAGGGTTATGGTGGAGGAAATGGTCCCGGTAGAGCCACAGCTATTCGGATCACAGGTGCAGCACACCTCCATAGCTATGAAGATGGAGCTATGGCGAAAAATAGTCGACAGGGTCAATGCAGTGGGACAGCACCCAAGAAATCGGGACGACATCAGGAAGAGGTGGAATGACCGACGGAGGAAGGTGCGTTCCATGGTCTCAAGACACCACCTGGCGGTACAGCGGACTGGCGGCGGACCCCCACCTCCTCCCCCACAACTAACAACATGGGAGGAGCAGGTCTTGGCGATTCTGCATCCTGAGGGCCTCGCAGAAGTCGGTGGAGGAATGAACTCTGGTAAGTCAAAACTTTAACTATCATATCCCCCGCCCTACCTGCATGCTATTACAGACCCCCACCCTCGCCCCCTCCCCTATCACTCCAACTCCTCACAAATGTACTAATAACACAAACCACACATCCCAACACCAAGCCCTGCATGACACAGCAAAGCATGGACATCCATCACTAAAGCATGCCCACTGCACATACCCATAACACCCCCCTCAACCATCACCACACAAACCCCCACACAGGAATACTAGCACTGGGGTACACGGTCACCCACCCATTGCACACCATGACACACACAGATGCAATAATCATGCTTTTACACCCCTGCAGGACCACTACCCAACGTCACCAGACAGGAGGGTCCAGACATCTCCACCCCACCCACAGAAGAGGCCCACAGTGATGACAGCAGCTATGTCCAACTGGATCCAGATGACCAGCCCGGACCATCGTGGGCCTCGGGACAGTCGGTTCTCCTCACACAGGCACAGCCCACCACAGACCTTCCACCCTCTGGTAACACCAGCACAGCACCCACCCAGCGGGCCCATACCTCCGTGCCCAGGACACGTCAATCAGCTGTGTGTCCACCACTACAGGGAACCCAGGATAACCCACCACCCCAACAACAACAGGGACCTGGGGGCAGTGGCAGTGGGCACACGGTCCAGGGGATGGAGGCACAGGAACACAGGGCAACTGGGAGGGCTGCCGTGCGACAGGGGGCGGACAGGCCAAGGGAACCCACTCTCCACGAGGCCCTCTCCTCCATCATGGGAGCCTACCACCATTCCCAGGAGACGATGGCAACGGTCCTGGCCAAGTTTCAGGAGACCCAGCGCATGCAGGAGGAACAGTATTTGGGGTTCAGGGAGGAACTCAGAACCATCAGCTCCGCCCTGGGCACCATTGTTGGGGTGCTGAAGGAAATATTTAACACCAGGAGGCACTACAAGGGGCCCCTGACACTAGCATGGACGATGAACTGACCACCACCTCTGCAGGCGCTAGTGGACAGGAGGCACCGCCACAGGACCACCACACCAGCACCCCACCCCCTGCAGATGGAGAACCACCCCGCAAGCAGTCCCTTAGATCCAAGCACTAGACAGAGCACGATGCCAAGACCCCCGCCAAGAAATGAGACCACCCTGATTGTCAAACCACTGTCCCACTTTGTAACCCTGTCTATATTGGAACTGCCCCAGCTCCACTTCCTATGCCCATATGGGCAATGCACCTGTGAGACTAATAGACTGGACTCTGCCATGGACATTCCTCCACCATCCCCCCTCACCATTTTACAACCCCCTCCAATATTGAGTACTTTAATAAACACCCTTGAAGCACAAAACAATCTGGAGTCAGTCTGTGATTTCGAAATTGTGTATTAGCAATGACAGTGACAAAATGCTTTTTCTAATGTAATGTCAACATACCTATGTCACACAGCTCAAGTCCATGAGGAATCTAAGCAGATGACACACGTTGGAAACCACACCTGTGAAACCGTAAGGGAAAATGACAACTCAGTGACCATACACTAGTTGAAATCGACAGACAGGATAGAGGTAGAAGTGTTAAAGTACTTGTAGTAGGCAGGAATGTTTTCTCACCTGTGTGTCACTGGAAATATTGCTGGATGACTTAGTCCCTGTTGTCAATGTCTTCTTCCTCTTCTTCCTCCTCATCACTGTCCACAGGCTCCATAGCTGCCACAACACCGCCATCTGGACCATCCTCCTGCAGAAAAGGCACCTGTTGTCGCAAAGCCAAGTTGTGAAGCATACAGCAGGCCACGATGATCTGGCACACCTTCTTTGGTGAGTAGAATAGGGAACCACCTGTCATGGAGGCACCTGAACCTGGCGTTCAGGAGGCCTAAGGTGCGTTCGATCACCCTCAAAGTCCGCCAATGGGCCTCATTGTAGCGTTCCTCTGCCCTGGTCCTGGGATTCCTCACTGGGGTCAGCAGCCATGACAGGTTGGGGTAACCAGAGTCCCCTAATAGCCACACCCGGTGCCTCCGGAGTTGCCCCATCACATAAGGGATGCTGCTATTCCGCAGGATGTAGGCGTCATGGACAGAGCCAGGGAACATAGCATTTACCTGGGAGATGTACTGGTCTGCCAAACATACCATCTGTACATTCATGGAATGATAACTCATCCGGTTCCTGTACACCTGTTCACTCCTGGTGGGGGGGGGGCAAAGCTACATGGGTCCAATCAATGGCACCTATGATGTTGGGGATATGTCCTATGGCATAGAAGTCACCTTTCACTGTAGGCAAGTCCTCCACCTGAGGGAAAACGATATAGCTCCGCATGTGTTTCAGAAGGGCAGACAACACTCTGGACAACACGTTGGAAAACATAGGCTGGGTCATCCCTGATGCCATGGCCACTGTTGTCTGAAATGACCCACTTGCAAGGAAATGGAGCACTGATAGCACCTGCACTTGAGGGGGGATTCCTGTGGGATGGCGGATTGCTGACATCAGGTCAGGCTCCAACTGGGTACACAGTTCCTGGATTGTGGCACGGTCAAACCTGTAGGTGATGATCAAACTTCTTTCCTCCATTGTCGACAGGTCCACCAGCGGTCGGTACATCGGAGGATGCGGCCATCTCCTCACATGTCCCAGCGGACGGTGCCTATGAAGGACAACAGCGACCACAGAGTCAAACAACTCAGAGGTATGTACCCACAGTCTACAGAGAACACCATTCATACACAAAATGTGGCCTGTATTTGTGTTGTGAGACAAGGCCTAGGTATGTGTGACGCAGTTGGTAATTAGGCCATGTGGGCCCCTGAAATGGCGGCTGCCTGACCTCTAAACTGGGACAATGGGATGTGAGGTAACTGCGCTGGCGTTGTACATCGTCGTGGTAGGCGGTCGAAGACCGCAGCGCAATGGTGCATTGGTTAACATTGGACCCTATGGGTACCAGGAGACAATGACGATGTAGGCCGGCGGTGATGGTACGCACCGCCGCGGACGTGACCGCCATTTTCTATCTGTTGAATTATTCGATACTTGATCTTCGACAGGAGAGGACCTACACTGTAAGTGCTGCTGTAACCTCGGTCTGGAAGAGACAATGGCTCGTGCGTCTGGGGAAAGGGCCCCTGCCTTCACTGCAGAGGAGTTGGAGAAGCTCGTTGAAGGGGTCCTCCCCCAGTACACACTACTCTACGGTTCTCCAGACCAACAGGTAAGTACACAGGGAGCATGTTGTATGGGCTATACCTGTGTGGAGAGGGCTGGTTGTAAGAAGGAAGGGGGCACAGTTCTGCGTGCATGAAGGACTGTGAATGCATGTGCCACATGGCAAGTGTAGGGATGTGGGCCACTCACTTTGATGGTGCAGTTGGTAATGACTTCTCGTCTTCCACTGTATATGTCATGTAGGTCAGCGCCCACCAGAAGGATATTTGGCGTGCCATCGCCAAGGACGTCCGGACCCTGGGGGTCCACCACAGACGGATCATCCACTGCCGTAAAAGATGGGAGGACATTCGCCGCTGGAGCAAGAAGACGGCGGAGGCTCAGCTGGGGATGGCCTCCCAACGTGGGAGGGGTGCCCGTCGAACTATGACCCCCCTGATGTTCAGGATTCTGATGGTGGCCTACCCTGAGTTGGATGGGCGCTTGAGGGCATCACAGCAGACACAAGGGGGTGAGTACACTATCATTCAGCAGACTTTGCGCGCAGTGAAGGTGTCTGGGTGGGGGAGGAGGGCTGTGGGTTTCCCTAGGCCAGGGCGAGTTCCGTAGGCAAGGCCATGCCGTAAGGCAGGCCATGTGGCACCCCACCCCACCTCTGTAGAGGGGCAAGTACAGGTGTTCATGCCCGTGTGTCATCTATGTGTGTGGATGTCGTCCATAGCCTTGTAGGCCATTTCCCAGGAATTGCATCTGTAGAGCCCAACAGCGCGACGTAGTGCAGGGGGCTGCTGTGTCTGTATTGTCCGCCAACGGTTGCGGTAAGCCATGCACTCAACCTGTCTTTCTTCTGTCGCCCCCCACTTTTTGTGGTCTCCCTGTTGTTGTGTGCATTAGCATCATCAGGCTGAGATACAGTGGCACCAGTGCACGAGGGAGCTGCATCCCACATGGCCATGGAGGGCCACACTACGGACTCAGAATACACCAGTGGGACGGAGGGTGAAGGGAGCACCACGGCGGTCACAGGATCTGCAACCAGCGACACGGACTCATCCTCCGATGGGAGCTCCCTTGTGGTGGCGGCAACATCTGTGCCCCCCACTTCAACATGTACAGCCGCCACCCCCCTACCAGCACTGCCCTCCCAGTAGCTCCTCAGCCTCTGCCCCGTGCCCGCTCACCCAGGAGGGTGGGCATCACCTTCGCCCCAGGCACCTCAGCCCCTATCCCTGTCACCTCTGCTGCCCTCAGTGAGGAGGCCATTGACCTCCTCAGGTCCCTCACTGTTGGGCAGTCTACCATTTTGAATGCCACACACAAATGCATTCCTGGAGGGCATTCATTCTGGTCAGGCTGCCCTTCATCGAACCGTTCAGACTCTGGCCTCAGCACTGATGGCAGCCATTGTCCCTGTGTCTAGCCTCCCCCCTCCAACTTCCTCCACCCAGACCCAATCCCCTGTACCTCTGCCTATCCCAAGCACACCATCAGACCAGCCTGCACACACCTCAACACACAAGGGTAGCTCAGGCAAACATAAGCACCACACATCCCACAGGCACTCACGTAAGCATCACACACATACAGACACACCAACATTCACTGCCTTCACTGTGTCCCCCTCCTCGTCGTCTCCCTCCTCCCTCCCAGTCTCGTCTACACTCACACCTGCATGCACTACCACTACAGCCACTACATCCTGCACCAGCACACCCACCACCCCGCTCCCGTGCACTCACCACCCCACTACCATTTCCACGTTCCCTGTGTCCTCTCCCAGTGTGTCTGTGACGCCCCCTCCGAAGATACACAAACGCAGGCACACACCCACCCAACAGCCATCCACCTCACAACAGCCTCCAGCCCATGCACCTGCACCCAAATCCACAAAAGTTACACCTCTTACAACCAGCACCTCTTCCTCCACTCCCAAACCCCCTCCAGCTACCCGTCCCAGTGTCTCAAAAAACCTTCTCCTGTCCACCCTTAACCTATTTCCCACCACCCCCCATCCAACTCATAGGTCCAGTACTAGCACCTCAAGCAAAAAATCTCCGGGACCAGTGGTGCCTGTTGTGAAAAGTATGTGGAGTGCGACGGCCACCAGGCCAGCCAGTGTGGCACGGAGCCACAGCACAGCCAGTCCCCCCTTGTGAAGCAACAGAAGTTGGACAGTGCCCGGCGGGAAAGGGGGAAGACTCCAGCCAGGCAAGCCGCTCACAGGGGTCCCGGGGGGAGTTTCTACTCAGCTGTGACTCCTCCCAAGTTGGGGAAGGGGCAGAAGAAATCTCCAAAGTCTGGGAGGAGCAGCACAACGGAGAAGACCGCCATCATCCCCGCTGCCCAGGAGGCCTCCGCCAGCCCCATCCGCACTGCCCAGGAGGCCACCGCCAGACCCATCGTCACTGCCCAGGAGGCCACCGCCAGAGTCACTGCCCAGGAGGCCTCCACCAGCCCCATCGTCACTGCCCAGGAGGCCACCGCCAGCCCCATTGTCACTGCCCAGGAGGCCACCGCCAGAGTCACTGCCCTGGAGGCAACCGCCAGAGTCTCTGCCCAGGAGGCCACCGCCAGCCCCCTCGTCACTGCCCAGGAGGCCACTGCCAGAGTCACTGCCCAGGAGGCCACCACCATAGTCACTGCCCAGGAGGCGACCGCCAGCCCCATCATCACTGCCCAGGAGGCCACTGCCAGAGTCACTGCCCAGGAGGCCACCACCAGAGTCACTGCCCAGGAGGCCACCGCCAGCCCCATCGTCACTGCCCAGGAGCCCACCCCCAGAGTCACTGCACAGGAGGCCACCGCCAGCCCCATCATCACTGCCCAGGAGGCCACCGCCAGCCCCATCGTCACTGCCCAGGAGCCACCGCCAGCCACAGCCCAGCTGGCCAGGAGGGCCCCGCAAGCCACAGCCCAGCTGACCCATGAAGGACCGCCAGCCACAGCCCTGCTGGGCAATGAAGGACCGCCTTGGCAAGGACTGCTGAACAGGGCAAAGACCGCCATGGCAAGGACAGCTGAACAGGGCAAAGACCGCCATGGAAAGCACCGCTGAACAGGTCTGACACTGGCAACTCAAGCACCGCTGTACAGACCAAGGACCGCTGAACAGGGCAAAGACCGCCATGAAAAGCACAGCTGAACAGGTCTGACACTGGCAACTCAAGCACCGCTGAACAGGCCAAGGACCACTGAACAGGGCAAAGACCGCCATGGCAAGGACCGCTAAACAGGGCAAAGACCGCCATGGCAAGCACCGCTAGCCCATTTGCGGCAGGGGCAGTGACGCAACTGGGACCGTCACGGGGTGAGTGATGCACTCTGGGCACCAGTCTCCCTCCAGAACCAGTGGAGACATGCATCCACTCCGTCTGTCCTGCACAGGATGAAGCACTCTGGGCACCAGTCGCCCTCCAGAACCAGTGGAGACATGCATCCACTACCTCTGTCCTGCACAGGATGAAGCACTCAGGGCCCCAGTCCCCCTCCAGAATCAGTGGAGACCTGCATCCACTTGAGAGACTGTGGCTTTGCACTCCTCAGGATGGAACAGTGGGCAATCCACCCACTGTAGAGACTTGAGAGACTGTGGCTTTGCACTCCCCAGGATTGAACAGTGAGCAACCCACCCACCGGTCTTCGCTGCCGGCGTTAATGATCCTCGTAGAGGAGCAGGAAGACTAGCACTGGCAGAATATGAAGTTCCGGCTCCATGGTGCCCTCCTTCCTCGTGGAGTGTGTAGAGGTGAGCGTTTTCCCTTTGAAATGGCTGTTTCCGCCGTGTTTTTATCTGTGGTGAATCCGCCCCGGAAAAGGTGGCGGATTGGTAGGTTGTGATACTGTGGGCGGTACATTGTCTTCCGCCTGTCTGTTGCCGGTGACCGCTGCGCTGTTTGTTTGTACCGCCGTGGCGATCGGAGTGTTAAAGTGGCTGTCTTTGTTGGGGGTTTCCGCCACTGTCATAATTCCAATTTGTTTACCGTTGGCCTGTTGGCGGTCTTACCGCCGCTTTAACACCGTCCGCCAGGGTTGTAATGACCACCTATGTGTCCTAGATATTCCACTGAGCTTACACCAAAGCGGCATTTCTCTTTTTTCAGAGTGAGACCTGCTGTCCTCAATTTGTTTGGAACATTTCTTAGATTTTTACTGTGTTCTTCCTCTGTGGCTCCATAAATTAGGATATCGTCCTGGAAGCAGAGAGTTTTGCTAGTCTCCCCCAGAATATGCTGCATGATCTTCTGGAATACAGCAGCTGCTGACGCAAGCCCAAAAGGCATTCTATTAAACATAAACGAGCCCAGACGAGTAGTAAATGCTGTAAGCAGTTTAGACTCTGGATGCAATTCTGAAAAACAAAACTCCAATAATGGAGAGGGTCCAAAGTCACTATTCTCCTGTGTAAAGTGCCTTATTCATAAGGTGGGGGACTTGACCAGAGGACAGGGACCCAACGTCCTCTAAAAAGGGTGTGCAATGCAGAAAAAAGGTAAAGTCCCACTCAGAGAAATCTTGGGGTTATCAAGTTCGAAGTTTATTGCATTGCTATACAGACGTTCTACTTCCAAATGTTCAAAAGAGTCACTTTTTTTCCATAGCAAAGGCAACATCCAAAGTAATGACACGAGAAAAGAGAATCAGCCAACACGTGTTTCGCCCCCTCTGGCTATATAAGCCGGGGCTTCCTCAAGGCGTAGAAGTTAACAAGCATTTATAATTTGAATATTAAGTCAGTCATATTCTCAAGAATGCATAGAAGTCGGAGACGCCGACTGTCAACGGCACAGAGCCGTAAAAACGGAACAGGCTCATAAGCGTCGCGATCACAGTAACTCGGTTACACGGTTATTACTTTGGATGTTGCCTTTGCTATGGAAAAAAAGCGACTCTTTTGAACATCTGGATGCAATTCTACCTGGTGATATGCACTTGAAAGATCAAGCACTGAGAAGTATGCAGCTTCCCCCATTGTGCTTAATAATTCATGGATTCTAGGGAGAGGATGTCTCTCCACCCAAATATTTTTATTTAGGTCTCTTAAGTCTACACAGATCCTAATGTCATTGCAACCACTTTTTTTAGCAACAACAATGGGGGCCAACCACTCTGAGCATTCAATCGGCTGTATGATCCCTAACATTTCTAATCTTTCAAGTTCCTTCTTAATTGCATCCTTGAGTAGGTGCGGAATGGGTCTGGTTTTGTGTATTTCAGGTTTGAATTTGGGTTTCAATGTAATCTTATGTTGGAATTTTTTTTGCAGACCTAGTTTTTCACAAAAAACCTCAGGAAATACCTGGACCACCTGTTCGCCTAAAATAGATTTGTCTACTCTTAATACCTGTTCTGGGTTGTTTGGGTCTAGTTTTATACCTAATTTTCTTTGATGCTGCCATCCTAGTAAACTAGACCCTTCTTCTACTACATAGACCTTTCCTACTGTACTACGGCCCTTAAAAGATATGAGAGCTTTAAACATGCCTTTAAGGTGAATAGGATCCTTATTGTATCCTTTAGGGTTGTTGTCAGGACTTACCAAATTCATTTTATTATCACTCTCCACATAGCTGAAATCTGAAGCATTTATGATAGTAAATGGTGAGCAAGAATCTGCATATACTTTTGTCAATTTGTCATTAATAGAAATTGTGCATTCAGGGTATTGTGACGGATAATCTGTTTTCACCTGGAGTACAATTTTCTTAATTGATTGAGAACCGTCCTCTGACCTCTTATTGTCAGAACCTTTTTCATATCTGGGAATATCCTTGCACACCCTAGCAAAGTGGCCTCTTTTATTACACTTCCTGCAAATTGCCGATTTGGCTTGACACAACATTGATTTGGCCAAATGGTTGTTACTTCTACAATGGAAGCATGTTAAATTTGCTCTAGGATTAGTATGCTTTGAATCGACTTATCACCAGTTTTGACTTTAAGGGCTTTTTCATCCATTGTGTTATCTAGAACTTCATTTACCTGCTCATTTGCAGGTAAAGATCTGATTTCTTGTAGGCATAAAGCTGTGTGTTCAATGGATTTTGCTATCTCGAAAGCTTCCTGTAATTCAGGTTGCCTTTGAAGTAGTTTCTCCTGTATTTTGACATTATTAGTGCACCGAACCAATTGGTCTCTTATAAGGGAATCATTAAGATCCCCAAAATCACATAGAGAACTTAGACCCCTTAAAGCAGCAATATAATTAGTTACACTTTCTTGTTTCCCTTGGCTACGAGAGAAGAACTTGTGTCGTTCAAGTACTACATTAGTTCTATCGCCAAATAGTTTTTCCAGCTTTAAATAAGTGGTGACATATTCATCTTGTGCTTGACCTTCAGGCACATACGGGTCTGGTAGGGATTCATACATTTTCCTGCCATGTTTCACCAGATTGTGTAGTAAAATATGCTGTTTTCTGACAGGATTGAATTTATACCCCCCAATGGCAATTAGATATGACTCAAAAAAATGTATTCACTCCTTCCACGGGACATTAGGTTCCCCCACTTCATTTAAGAAGGGAATTGGTTGGGACATGCCTGCAGCTGCCATAGTATTTGTAAAAGCTGACAAGATATAAATTAATTGTAAACTATATGAATACAATTCCAGACAATAATGTCCTTGTATATTGGTTGCACAATATATACAGTAACACTGTTATAAAATTCCAGTTGCAATATGTGAATTAACTACTCTTACCTCCTGCTTTAGTATAAATAACAATCATGCTTACAAGAGTACATATATTCATACAGGATTACAGAACTTTAACCTTAGAACTCTCTTTCCCTCATTAGTACATAATATATGATAATTACAGTATTATTACCAGTTTTCTACCATGCCTCTTATGTAACATAAACGCCTTTTTTTCCAAATCACATGTATTTATTTTCCAGTTTCTTATAATTATTTTTAAATTGTCTGTCAGCGTACTGTCAATATTTGTATATTGCTTCTTACACTTAGCTGCACAATATGGTAAGCTGTGCCTGTCAGCGCGATCGTTGACAGGCCTCCATCCAAGTTCTCAAAGACTGAAAGTTTGGTTAGAGCTTTACCAGGTTTTCCAAATCTCTTGCTTCAAATCTCCCCAAGGTTAATTACACCGAGGGAGGTTCCCGAAACGTGGAATGAGCTGATATTTATCAGCGCGAGTGTTGACTGGAATCTCACCTCAGTAAAGCAAGCGCTTGTCTTTCCACCAGTTTTCAGAACGCTGACGTATTTTCACTGAGAGGTACACGTTGTTTTAGTCAGCACTTATTTTTATTTTGAAAATAATTCACTGTTAATATTACGGTGTGCCCATCAGCGAAGTTCACGACAGGCCAGAAGTCGGAATTATGGAATTTACAAATGCGCGCGTCTCTTTCTATACAGCAGATTTTGAAGGCTGCCAAGCCCGTCAGAGAGGTTACCGACAGGTCAGGAGTCGGATTTTATGAAGTTTACACATGCGCGCGTCTCTTTCTACACAGCTGAATTTGAAAGCTGCTACGTCAGCTAGGTTAACAGCAGGTCAGAATTTGGAATTTATGACTTGCACACGTCTCCTTCCTGATTTTGACAAGTGCTGTTTTTCACTGTGGGAGCATGCTGCAAGCTTTTTAAATAACTTAATTGAATGCGCGCTCTGCTCTCCTCTGTATAATAGGATGTATTGGAACACGTTCATATGAACAATCACATCGCGTAGCATTGAATACTGCCGCTGCTGTTTACATTTTATGTTTTGAGTCAGGTAATTCACAAACTGCGCATGCGTTTAAATCGGTAATGAAGACAAGGTAACCGCTACAGACTGGTATTAGATTTAGTTAATATCAGCAAGGAAGGTTATGCAGAGATTCTCCATATATTGTAGAGGATACTAGGACGATAATTGAAGCAATACCTTCAAAGGGGTAGAGATGAAAGTGCCCCCTTACGCACCAACTCGTCGCCAGTGTTATAAAGTCGCATACAACGCATAGTTCTCAGAAGTCAGACTTTATTTTCATCTCCACTGCTTCAATTCTTCCTGCCCTCTCCACAGCTCCTTGTTCACCTTCCTCTCACAGCCGCACCAACATTCTAATGCACCCTCCTGTCCTCAACATTCCAAAGCTACCATTCCAGAAGTAGGGGAGAAGGATCTACCTTCATTATTAATAAACTATCATTTCTAACTATTACTACATATCCTCTAAATTATAGGTTCCCCATAATTTACAACTATATTACAACACATGTCTCCTAGTTCAGACCTAAGCTGCTTTGCCATAGCTACCTTCTATCAGTCTTAGCTGCTAGAGACACCTCTATTCTACTAATAAGGGATAACTGGACCTGGCACAAGGTGTACGTACCTTTGGTACCCACTACAAGCCAGGCCAGCCTCCTACAAGCTCATCACCAAAATGTGTTGTAAAGTAGATTACAAGTATCATATATGTAATTTGAATAATACATATTTATTCTTCAGAAACACTGCAGAGCAGACACTCCCTTGCTGGCCAGGGTCAGAGTTAGCACCAAAGAATGTTTGTCCTTTCAACAAACACATGGAATCCCACAGCAGTGAAATTCCATCACACAAACTGTGCGGCCCATTGTAACAAGAACTGACAGTTGGTTCCTTGGGTCTGGATGGTTGATTCTAAGGTGCCAACATGTCGGTGGAAACTAAATTGTCACAATTGGATCATGTGATTTGACAAATGAGTCCTGGGACCAGATGGTGGGAGGGAGCTGAGGTCCAGCTGGTGGACGCTGAGGTTTACCTACAATGCACTGAGGCCCAGGGGCAGGATTTTGGTGTCCATAGGTGGGTCATGACATTTAGCTGGTTTGTCCAGCTAGTGGGCAATCAGGTCCTTTGACTCACTTTGTAGGTCCTAGGTTCTAGATATTTAGTCCTTATCTTGAAATAAGGACAGGGAGAAATCTCAGAACAGAATAAGTTGTCCCAATATGTATCAATATTAAATATACAGTTCTAGTAGGAGTCCTGGGTGATGTATTAAATACCCAGAACCAACTAGTCAATGGAAGCATAAGTTAATTGGAATACAAGCTCTCATCATCCGGCCATGCTCCTCGTTGAGCTGGTGCTGCAGTAGTCAACGGGCCCTTCTAGGGAGTGATTTGCTGGAGATATTTTTAATGTCAGCTGGGTTGCAAAACTGTAACTTGGGTGCCTCCGATGTTGAAAGGTACTTGCAACTGAATGGGAAGGTTTGTGGATAGTGGACAAAACTATAGACACCTAATAATCTCATTTAATCATTATCAGAGTCTATGTTAAGGGTAAAGACAGATCTGAGAATACACTGGAAGTAACGTCCCATGTGTTCTCCCTAAGTGATTATTGATGGTAGATTGTCTAATGAGATTTGGTCAAGAAAATGGTCAACATGTTTCACACCTTCTATGTCTCGCAGAATCAACACCAGTTCATGAGGACCTAACATCAGCTACCTAATCTTCTCTTTTGGGCGGAGTTCCTACATTAATCACCAGACAAGTGAACCCCACCTCTGTGACGAACAGCAGTGACGGTTGTCCCCAAGACTTACATCCCCTGTACATGGATTGTAGTCATATTGATAATGACCTAGTGATTATAAACAGAAAACACAGACATGAAAAACAAACCATTATAAATGAAATATATGGAGTAAGCAATATTTTGCTGAAATCTCCAAAACTATCCTTAAATCAGGCTTGTGGGTCAAGAAGTTAGGCTGGTGGGTCCTGGGGTTTGGCCGGTGGATCCTATGATTAGGTAAATCAATCGTAAGTCCCATGTGGTGGCAGCTGAGGTCCGCCCAGAGGAGAAATTGGGGGAGTGAAGGTTTGATGCGGAGGCGAAGGTCTGGCTGGTAAGTTGTGAGGCCTGGCTGGTAAATCCTGAGGTGCTGTTTGTGGTTTCTGAGTAGAGGGCCCTAGGCTCTGACTGGTGGGTGCCAAGGTCCTGCTAGAAGGTCCCAAGATCCAGATATTTCTGAGTTTAGAGGTCCTGAGGTCAGTCTAGGAGGCCATGAGGTTTGAGCTGGCGGGTCCCGACATCAGGCAATGGATCACTGTAGGAAAGTACCATCTTGCCTGGCATGTTACCCCCATTTTTCACTGTATATATGTTGTTTTAGTTGTATGTGTCACTGGGACCCTGGTAACCCAGGGCCCCAGTGCTCATAAGTGTGCCTGAATGTGTTACCTGTGTAGTGACTAACTGTCTCACTGAGGCTCTGCTAATCAGAACCTCAGTGGTTATGCTCTCTCATTTCTTTCTAAATTGTCACTAACAGGCTAGTGACCAATTTTACCAATTTACATTGGCTTACCGGAACACCCTTATAATTCCCTAGTATATGGTACTGAGGTACCCAGGGTATTGGGGTTCCAGGAGATCCCTATGGGCTGCAGCATTTCTTTTGCCACCCATAGGGAGCTCTGACAATTCTTACACAGGCCTGCCACTGCAGCCTGAGTGAAATAACGTCCACGTTATTTCACAGCCATTTTACACTGCACTTAAGTAACTTATAAGTCACCTATATGTCTAACCTTTACCTGGTAAAGGTTAGGTGCAAAGTTACTTAGTGTGAGGGCACCCTGGCACTAGCCAAGGTGCCCCCACATTGTTCAGAGCCAATTCACTGAACTTTGTGAGTGCGGGGACACCATTACACGCGTGCACTACATATAGGTCACTACCTATATGTAGCTTCACCATGGTAACTCCGAATATGGCCATGTAACATGTCTATGATCATGGAATTGCCCCCTCTATGCCATCCTGGCATTGTTGGTACAATTCCATGATCCCAGTGGTCTGTAGCACAGACCCTGGTATTGCCAGACTGCCCTTCCTGGGGTTTCACTGCAGCTGCTGCTGCTGCCAACCCCTCAGACAGGCAGCTGCCCTCCTGGGGTCCAGCCAGGCCTGGCCCAGGATGGCAGAACAAATAACTTCCTCTGAGAGAGGGTGTGACACCCTCTCCCTTTGGAAAATGGTGTGAAGGCAGGGGAGGAGTAGCCTCCCCCAGCCTCTGGAAATGCTTTGTTGGGCACAGATGTGCCCAATTCTGCATAAGCCAGTCTACACCGGTTCAGGGACCCCTTAGCCCCTGCTCGGCGCGAAACTGGACAAAGGAAAGGGGAGTGACCACTCCCCTGACCTGCACCTCCCCTGGGAGGTGTCCAGAGCTCCTCCAGTATGCTCCAGACCTCTGCCATCTTGGAAACAGAGGTGCTGCTGGCACACTGGACTGCTCTGAGTGGCCAGTGCCACCAGGTGACATCAGAGACTCCTTGTGATAGGCTCCTTCAGGTGTTAGTAGCCTTTCCTCTCTCCTAGGTAGCCAAACCCTCTTTTCTGGCTATTTAGGGTCTCTGTCTCTGGGGAAACTTTAGATAACGAATGCATGAGCTCAGCCGAGTTCCTCTGCATCTCCCTCTTCACCTTCTGATAAGGAATCGACCGCTGACCGCGCTGGAAGCCTGCAAACCTGCAACATAGTAGCAAAGACGACTACTGCAACTCTGTAACGCTGATCCTGCCGCCTTCTCGACTGTTTTCCTGCTTGTGCATGCTGTGGGGGTAGTCTGCCTCCTCTCTGCACCAGAAGCTCCGAAGAAATCTCCCGTGGGTCGACGGAATCTTCCCCCTGCAACCGCAGGCACCAAAAAGCTGCATTACCGGTCCCTTGGGTCTCCTCTCAGCACGACAAGCGAGGTCCCTCGAATCCAGCGACGCTGTCCAAGTGACCCCCACAGTCCAGTGACTCTTCAGCCCAAGTTTGGTGGAGGTAAGTCCTTGCCTCACCTCGCTGGGCTGCATTGCTGGGAACCGCGACTTTGCAGCTACTCCGGCCCCTGTGCACTTCCGGCGGAAATCCTTTGTGCACAGCCAAGCCTGGGTCCACAGCACTCTAACCTGCATTGCACGACTTTCTAAGTTGGTCTCCGGCGACGTGGGACTTCTTTGTGCAACTTCGGCAAGCACCGTTTCACGCATCCTTGTAGTGCCTGTTTCTGGCACTTCTCCGGGTGCTACCTGCTTCAGTGAGGGCTCTTTGTCTTGCTCGACGTCCCCTCTCTCTGCAGGTCCAATTTGCGACCTCCTGGTCCCTCCTGGGCCCCAGCAGCGTCCAAAAACGCCAAACGCACGATTTGCGTGTAGCAAGGCTTGTTGGCGTCCTTCCGGCGGGAAAACACTTCTGCACGACTCTCCAAGGCGAGAGGGAAACCAAAGGGGAAGTCTCTAGCCCTTTTCGTTCCTGCAGAAACCTCAGCTTCTTCCGTCCAGTCGAAGCTTCTTTGCACCCGCAGCTGGCATTTCCTGGGCATCTGCCCATCTCCGACTTGCTTGTGACTTTTGGACTTGGTCCCCTTGTTCCACAGGTACCCTAGATTGGAAATCCACAGTTGTTGCATTGCTGGTTTGTGTCTTTCCTGCATTATTCCTCTAACACGACTATTTTGTCCTTAGGGGAACTTTAGTGCACTTTGCACTCACTTTTCAGGGTCTTGGGGAGGGTTATTTTTCTAACTCTCACTATTTTCTAATAGTCCCAGCGACCCTCTACAAGGTCACATAGGTTTGGGGTCCATTCGTGGTTCGCATTCCACTTTTGGAGTATATGGTTTGTGTTGCCCCTATCCCTATGTTTCCCCATTGCATCCTATTGTAACTATACATTGTTTGCACTGTTTTCTAAGACTATACTGCATATTTTTGCTATTGTGTATATATATCTTGTGTATATTTCCTATCCTCTCACTGAGGGTACACTCTAAGATACTTTGGCATATTGTCATAAAAATAAAGTACCTTTATTTTTAGTATAACTGTGTATTGTGTTTTCTTATGATATTGTGCATATGACACTAAGTGGTACTGTGGTAGCTTCACACGTCTCCTAGTTCAGCCTAAGCTGCTCTGCTAAGCTACCATTATCTATCAGCCTAAGCTGCTAGACACCCTATACACTAATAAGGGATAACTGGGCCTGGTGCAAGGTGCAAGTACCCCTTGGTACTCACTACAAGCCAGTCCAGCCTCCTACAATCACAAGGTCCATTTGGTCAGAGCTGATGACTGCCTGGTGGGAACAAGGTCTGGAAGGTAGAAGTAAGGGTCTGGCACGTGAGTCTGTGGTCTAATTGGTGGGATGTGAAGTCAAGGTGAAGTCTGGTCCAGGGCTTGGTGCTTGGGTCCAGAGGGCAGGGTTGTGTTTCTCGACATCTGGCTGTTGGGTCCTGACATCAGGCTATGGATCATGAGGTCTACATGGTGGCAGCTATCATCCAGCTGATGCAAACAGTGGACCAGTTGGTGGGAGCACGGGTGCAGAAGGTCAGAATGAAGTTTAAATGGGGATTTATGAGCGCTGAATGGTTATTTTCAAGATTCAGCTGGTGGATCAGTAGATCCAGCTTGTGTGTCTCCAGGCCTGCTTAGGGTCTGGGCTTTAAAATTCGTTTTTTGGAAGCCAAGATCCAGATTAGGAGTTTTTGATAAGCAGGTTTTGGTCCCAAGGCCAGGCTATATTGTGCCAATACAACAGAAGTTTGTCCAAGAGTCAGACTGCTTATCACGTTTTGCTGGTAGATGCTAATGTCTGGCTGGTGTGTGTAGAGGTTTCACTCTGTTGCACTGATGTCTAGCTGGTGGATCATGAAGTCTGTCTTTTGGAATACGAGGTCTCACTGGCAGATTGTGAAGTCTGGCCACTGGAGCTCAAGGTCTGGCTGGTTGGCTATTAGGACTGGCTAGTGGGATATAAGGTCCATCTGGTGGGACATGAGGTCCACTTGGTTGGAGGTGAAGTCTGCCTTGTAAATGCTGATAGCCTGCTAGAAGGAGCTGAGATCCAGGTAGTGGTTTTGAGATCTGGCAGGTGTGTCACAGGGTCTGGTACCTGGGGCATGGCCAATGGCTGATGGAAGCCATAGTCTGGATGGTGGAAGATGAGGTCTGGCTATCAGAAGATTAAGGGGCATATTTATACTTTTTTGTGATGAATTTGTGTTATTTCTTTTTTCGGAAAGTCAGTGCAAAACAAACTCCATATTTATACTTTGGTGCTAGACCTGTCTAGTGCCAAAGTTATGGAGTTAAAGTCATTTTTTGGATATGGAAACCTACCTCAAGTCAACGAGATGCAAGGTAGGCGTTCCCGTGCACAAAATAACTCTATGGCCTTAGCTTCATATTTATCCCCCATGCTAAAATCACGCACAGGGGGGAGAAGGGGGTGAAACAATGGTGCAAAGCTTGCTTTGGGCTGGTGTTAGGGGACCTGTGGGCATATGTCAATGGCGGAACACCATGGAATAAGCCCACAGGTGCCCTCCCCAGGCCCCAGGGACACCCCATCCACACCAGCGGGACAGCAGAGGATGGGGGCCCCTATCCCAGGTAAGTATAGGTAGGTACAGGTAAGTATTAGTTTTTTAAATGCCATTGGGGGCCCTGAAATGGGCCCCCCTACATGTCACTGGGTGCAATAACCATGCCCAGGGGACCCTGGTCCCCTGTGCTGGCCATTGGGGTGGTGGGCACAACTCCTGTCTTTTTCTAAGACAGGATTCATGTGGTATGGATGGTTTTGGGTCAGAAAATGATGCAGGGCAGGTTAGAGTAATTTCTTTTTACTCTGACCTGCCTAACATCATTTTTGGGTGTAAACCCCCTTTCTCCCATTACACTAGCAAACCCTTTTCGCCGGCTTGCACCATTCCATAAATATGGTGCCCATCTGGTGCTCAAGAATGGTGCAAGCCAGTGCAAAACGTTTTGATGCAAAACTGTGTTTGCGCAGTTTTGCACCAAAAAGTATAAATATGCCCCTAAGTCTGGCCAGCATTTGCTGAGGGCTGGAAGGTAGGTCGCTAGGTTTTCCGGGTGGGCCATATTCTATCCAATGTGTTCCAATATCAGGATGTTAAATGTTGATGCCTGGTTGTTGTGTCCTGAGGCCTGGATGCTGAGGGGAAGGTCTGGGTGGGACAGAGCAATCTCTGGCTGGTGTGGCTGGTATGGAACAAGGACTGGTTGATGGAAAAAAGGTTTGGTTATGGGATGATGAGGTCTCATTGGCTGATGAGTTTGGTTAGTGGTAAAAGGGTCTGATTGGTGGGTGAGATCTAAATGATGGGGTTAGAGTGCATTGAGTAGGGGCAGTTCAACTGGAGGTGTAGAGGGTTTGAACACATTAGGTACAGGTATTTGTTTCTGATGATGTTAATCTAGTTAAAATTGACTGGGCTGAGCTACTTCTGATGGGTGTTATTTGGACTAGAATGAACCATATAGTTAGGCTAGTAATTCTCATTGGTCAAACAGTGGTAACTTCTGATATTCAGCTCTTCATATGGACTTCATTGGTTGCTTTTACTCACGAGACGTGTCACACATTAGGTATCAGAATGCATAAGCGCACTGAAACCATGCGATCTGAAAACTTGGGAGCTATGTATCACAGTGATTGGAAGAGGGGCAGGTGGCGGGCTGTATTGTTTAGTAACTAAACAACATTCCTACAAATTATGTTCAGTGGGCAAGCTACGAGGTGATAAATTAATTGGCCTGAAGCCGGGTCTATCAACAACTGTCGGAAAGGAAGGGTGGAGCCTGTGCGCTTATATTTATGGTGCACAGCGCTGATGAAATCGAAGTGGGTAGGACTCCTGCTGTGTGAGTGAGGGGGCTCGCAGAATAACTGTGTAATAAAAACGTAGCTGTACCCAGGCACTCGCCATAGCAACTCTCACGACCTGGGCCCAGCTGTGTTTTGCCTGAGGCAGGAGTGCCTAGCATGTGCTGCTGGCTGAATAATGTATTATTCCACAGAGCTGCCTGTAGCACTTCGTCATGCAGCTAGGAGATACCAATTGTGCATGGCTAAGCATTTTAGTGTGTTGATGCGGACAACAGCACTAAAATGCGTTAGTCTAACCCCTTTAGCGTGTTCCTGAACAGGGCTGCCACTTGAGAATCTCAGATGTGAGTTTGACGTTTCTGTTAGACCTGTCTCCTCTTGGCATGGTTTCCCCTGTACTATTTGCTTCTGACCTCCTGTTTCTGATCCCGTGCTGATTTTTTTTTGTTTGCTGGCCTTAGTACTCTGGGCACTTTACCAGTGCTAAAGTGAAGTGCTCACTGTCTAAATTGGACTGGTTTCTCCATGATTGGCCTATTTGATTTACTAGTAAGTCCCTAGTAAAGTGCACTAGAGGGACTGTAAATCAAATACTTCTAATGGGCCTGCAGCACTGATTGTGCCACCCACATGAGTAGCCCTATAAACATGTCTCAGACCTGCCACTGCAGTGTTTGTGTGTACAGTTTTGAATTGCCATGGCCAAACCTTCCATTTTACTACATGTAAGTCACCCCTAAAGTAGGCCCAAGGCAGCCCCATTGGCAGGAAAAGTGTACTTAAAGGGTAGGACATGTACTAGTGTGTTTTGCATGTCCTGAATTCTGCTAAATGTGTGTTTCACTATTGCAAGGCCTATCTCTACCATAGGATAACATGGGGATTGCCTTACAAGTGTAATTTCACATTGATAGTAGATAGAGATATGACGTTTGGAGTCTCTGAACTCACAATTTAAAAATACTTTTAATAAAGGTGTTTTTTGGATTGTAAGTTTGAAAATACCACTTTTAGAAAGTGGGCATTTTCCTGCTTCACCATTCTGTGCCTCCGCTTGGCTGCTGAATCCACATCTGGGTTAGAGTGACAGTTGGGTTGTTTATAAATCCACTCTATATAATCACACAAAGGGAGCCGAGGTGTTTCCTGCATATCCTGGTGGGTCTTCTGGGGCTAGAGTGATGGGAGGAGCTGACACCTGTGCTTGAATAGGGATGTACCTGTCCTCACACAAACCAGTCTCCAACACCCTAGAGTGTGTCTGGGGCTAGGACAGGGAGAGGCAGGGTCTTGTGGCCTGAGGACATTCTGCCGGGGAGAACAGCTGGATGCTGAAGAAGGACCTGCCGCTCTGCCTGCTGCTGCTGCTGCTTCTGCCCTGGGAGTCAAAGGCCTGGACTTTGCTTTCTGCATCCTGCTTTCCAAGGTTCTTCAAGGGTCTGAACTGAGCTTGCCTGCTGAAGACTCGGGTATATCAAAGACTTCATCTGCCAGTCCCTGGTCTCTTTTGCTGAGAGTCCTGACTTGCCAAGTGGTGCCAAATCCAGATCCTGGGCCCTTGGAAGTGGAAGCTGGTCACCTGAAGTAAAATGTACACACCGAGCCTGCAGTGGCAGAAGAATCGAGGCGGCGCCTGTTCTGCGGCTAAAAAAATTGAAGCAGCGCCTGTCTCGCAGCTGCAAAATCGATGCATCGCCCGCTTCAGCGCAGATTCATCGTTGTTGTGCTTCTAGATTTTCCACTCATCATCCCTGGGTGTCATTTTCTGCATCAACGCTGCACCGCCATAAGGAATTGACACATCGCCAGCCCGGCGGGAGAAGAATCCATGCATCGCCAGCCGGGTGGGAAAAGAACCAGCACATTGCCAACCAGGTGGGTAAAGAATCCACACGTTGCTTGCTTTTCCGACACATCACCTTCTTTGCGGCCGGCATCATCTTTGTTTTTGACGCATCCAAGGTACTGTGTGTTATAAGGATACAACCACTGATTCTTCAGGATTGAGACTCTTTTATATCTTTATAAAGTGCTATCTCTACTTTTAGATTTTTGTTGTTTTTGTCTTGTTTTACTCATATAAATATTGGCTATTTTTCTAAACTGGTGTTGAGTATTTTTGTGATGTTTTCACTGTGTTACTGTGTTGTGTACAAATACTTACACATGGCCTATGAGACAAGCATGACTGCTTGAACCAAGCTACAAAGTGGGTGAGCAGGGTTTTTCTTAGGTATGTGACTCCCTTGTTTTGACTACAGTGAGGCTTCCTACTTGGACAGGTTGCAAACTAGTTGCCAACTACAGACCTCATTTCTAACATCGGTGATCAGCGGTGTGGATAGGACTTCTATTTGTACTTTGTATACAGTGATTGGTGTACACTACTGTCTTGTTGCAGACTATAATGCAACCACATACAGTTTTTTTCTCGCCATCAGAAGTTGCTGCAAATGTGGTGTTTGAGGTGGAGAAGTTGGAGACATACCCAGTGGCTCTGCTCAGGAAATGTGGTAAAGAGCTCCAGTGTCTATTAAAAGGCCTCACCAAAAAGGAGGAGCTGCAGAAGGCGCTGAGGGCCTGGTTTGCAGCAAGGGAGGCTGGTGGGCCCGCAGAGGAGGTTTTCTGTAGATAAATTGAGACAGTCCTACTGCATCAACCACATACTACAAGACTGCAAGAGTTGATGCTACAACTACTGCTCCAAGGATTCATTCAACCACTCTACCTGGGCATCGCCTGGCAAATGCCAACTAGTGAATAAAGGCACTGGCTGTACCAGCACAGTGCAGAAAGCCTTTACAGAATCTCGAAGTACATTGGGCTCTTCTATCCTTTGTAACTGACAATGGTAATCCATGTCATCTTTGAACAAGGTCCTTCATTTTGCCACTAGAATCATATTCAGCCTTCCCAGTAACACACCATCAAGTCAGTGTCGCATGAAGCTGGGTGGCTGGGAGGACCTCTATAAATTGCTGACATTTGCTCACACAATTCGGACAGCCGTGTCAACACACTGACACACTACACACCCGCCAGGCATTACTAATCCATCTACTAGAACTTGCTGTTCTATTCCAGACTCCAATCTTTCAAACCATCTACCAGCATCCACAATCAAATCTTTCATCCTTCGATGTTCCCATCATCAGAACTCCTGGTCCTTGGGATTGGTGGATGCTCCACACTCAGTGAGCTCAGAGTTATCATGTAACGCCATCTCATGAGACAGGAAGACAAGTGTAGTGATCAAGACTACAAGTGTAGGTAAAGTAAATATCTTTTAATCTGTAAATAGACCGCTGCGATGTCGCAGCTACCGCCTCAACCGTCCTCTTGACTCCGAGTGTCTCGAGCTCTCTCTAACACGAGCTCGAGACGTAGAACAGGAGTCACGAGGACGCGGCAATACTACATTATCTTCTTCCCTTACAAACGAGGAAATAACAATTTAACCATTACTCAATAAGACAACAGTCTACAGAAAAACAATAACAACAAAAGAAATAAAAATAAATTTAAAGATACAAATTATAAAGAAAGATGAAATCAAAATCATAACTCAAATACATGACACAGAATTAACGGTATCTCAAAGGTTTCACTCTTTGTCTGCCACTCCTGCGTACATAATGTTCAAAAACAACTTTATCAACATCCGCAGGATTCATTTCATCAGTAACTGGTTCACTGTGAGAAGGTTTGTTGAGACATTCCATAGAAAGATCAGACTTACACATTTTGTTAGGAATTTCCTTAACTTTAACTACCCTGTCAACATTCCACCAATTCCGCAAATTAACCCTAACAGCATTACCACATACTTTGTCAATTATCAAGGGTTCTGAAAATCTCTTTTCTCCTTTCTTCCTGTGAACAGGAAGTTTGATTCTAATCTTGTCCCCTACTTCAAATTCATGGGAGTAGACCCTCTTTGATAAGTCAAAGTATTCCTTCTGCTTAGTTTGTGCCCTCCGGACATTATTTCTGACAGTATCATCAATTACACTCCAATCACTTTGTTTCACCCACTTAGACATCCAACCGGGACAGATCCTTGAAGATGGTTTCCTTCCACGCAACAGTTCAAATGGAGAAACACCTGTAGAAGAATGGGGGGTTGTGCGATAAAACCAAAGCATAGTACGTACAGAAATGTGAACATTTGACTTGTTAGCAATAGCCCATTGTACACAATTTCCCAACACTCGATTCATGCGCTCTACAAGGCCATTGGTTTGAGGATGATATAGTGAACTCCTTATGTGTTTAACATCACCTTCTAGTAAAAATTCTTTAAATTCCTGACTAACAAATTGCACACCATTGTCAGAAACAATGGCCGAAGGGAACCCCTCCCGTAGAAATACATCTCTCAAGAATTCAATCACATTTTTTGATGAAGGTTCGCCTATAAACTTGATTTCAGGCCACTTAGAATAGTAGTCAATTAAGACTACAGCAAATCTACATGGACTTGGCAAAGCATAGAAAGGACCAATAAGATCAATTCCCAGCTTTTCCCACGGCCTAGTGGGTAGTTCAATAGGTTGTAACGGTGGAGTCCTCACCTTGAGCCCCTTTTCACAACTGTTGCAAATCACACATTCATCCACACAGACATCAACACATTGGTCCATTCCAGGCCACCAAAACGTTTCACGTAATCTGCGCTTGGTAAGTGTCCTACCCAAGTGTCCCTCATGCGCAGCAGCAACTATTCTTTTCCTCAGGCTCTCCGGGGGAACAAATCTCTCACCCCTCATCAGAACGCCATCCTCAACTGACATTTCACCTGACACCTTGACAAAAGTTTGAAATTGAATAGGTACATTTCTTTCTCTGGGCCACCCTTCTTTTATAAATTTCACAATTTGAGCCAACACCAAGTCTTTCGCCAATTCCCTTTTCCACTCACATTCACTTATTGCGCACATATCTTCCAGATCAACAGCTGCTATAAAACAATTATCAACATCATCTTCATCTTCATCCTCACCAACACCCGCACCCTCAACCAGAGGAAATCCGGATAGAAAATCTGCTCTAACATTCTTGTTACCTGGAACATAACGGACTTCAAAATCATATTGCAATAATTTTGTGACCAATCTACAAATGCGAGGTGTTGATTCTCTGATTTTGTCTCCAGTCAGAATAGGAATAAGAGGACTATGATCTGTGCACAACACAAACTTGTTTCCCCAGACATACGGATGAAACTTCCTTATAGCCCACCAACATGCCAACAATTCTTTCTCAATAACAGAAAAATTAAATTCAGACCCTCTCAAAACTCTTGAGGCATATCCCAAAGTTTTTTCCGTACCTTCTTTCACCTGAGTCAACACAGCACCCACACCGAAACTGCTTGCATCAACAGTTATGATACACTGCACGTCTGGATCAAAAGGTTTCAGGATTTTAGGCCCAACTAGTTGCGACTTAATCCACTCAAACGCTTCCTGACAATCCTTACTCCAAACAAAAACAACATTTTTCTTTAACAAATTCGTTAAGGGTTTAGTTTTAGTAGCGTAATCACTCATGAACCGTGAATAAAATTCACACAAACCAATAAAAGACTTCAATCCTGTTTTGTCTGATGGTGGAGAAGCATTCATAATCGCTTTGACCAACCCTGGTTTGGGTTCAATCCCTTGTTCAGAAACAACATGTCCTAAATATTCGACTCTATTACGCAAAAATTGGCATTTATCACTTTTTAGGACCGCTCCTTTCTCCTGCATGATTCTTAACACTTTCCTTACAATGTGATCATGTTCCTCTTTGGACGCTGCATGGATCAACACATCATCTTGAAATACAGCTACCCCTTTTATGTCCTTTAATATCTGAGACATTACTCGCTGAAAAACAGCTGCTGCTGAGGCTAACCCAAAAGGCATCCTGCAATACTGAAATGTGCCTAAAGGTGAAACAAAAGCAGTAAGATGCCTTGAGGCCGGGTCTAGAACAATCTGATGATATGCTGTAGCTAGATCCAACTTCCAAAACCATCTTGATTCACCAATAGTAGCCAGCATTTCCGTAATATTAGGTAAAGGATGCGAGTCTACCCAAATATGTTTATTCAAACTGCGCAAATCCACACATACCCTCAAATCGCCATTTTTCTTCCTTGCAATAACCAAGGGAGACAACCACAAAGAGGAATCTATAGGTTCAATGATACCTTTCATACACAAGTCCTTCAACTCCTTTTCCAATTTGTCCCTCACACTGAATGGTACACTCCTAAATTTGTGTTTCACTGGAATGGCTCCCTCTTTTACTTTTATCACATGAGCAAATCCTTCAATGGTGCCCAACGTTTCAGAAAACACCAAAGGAAAATCCTTTATCAGACTGGCTGCATAATCGTCTGATTCTACAACAGATACCTGTTCCTTAGTGCCTGGCCTCAAAACCATTTGGAATAAACCTTGATGGAACCAACCTAAAATGTTTAGTCCCTTTATCGCCACATAAACCTTGCCAAAAATTCTTCTTCCCTTGAACTCAAGTACATCTTCGAAATAACCAGCCAATTCAATCTTTCTCCCTTCATAAGAGACAGGTGCTCTGTCAGGTGCACAGAGCGTTCTCTCTCCCCAAACCTCCTTGCACAGCTCTTGAGTAATCATTGTGATTCGAGCTCCAGAATCCACCAAAAGTTTGATCACTTTGTCACCAACACCAATTTCAACATAAGGATCCACACACCTAGTAGGATCTCCAGTTACTATGTGATCCTCAGTGACAATCATCACCATGTCTCTGAATTCTTCTTGGATTCTATCTACATCATTATCATCTACTTCTGTAACATACGCCACCCCTGAACTATTTGAAAACCTCCCTGAACCCTGTTGATAACCAACACTCATTGTGCCACTCTGACACACTTTGGCAAAGTGTCCAACTTTGTTGCACTTCCTGCATGTGGCATTCTTAGCAGGACATCCTCTGCCACTCTTAATATGGTTCTGATTACCACACCGAAAACAGATGTTGCTTTGCTTAAAAAATGGTTTGGAAAAAGTCTTAGTTGATTTTAAAAATTTTCCATCCTGAGAATTCACTAATCCTATATTTTCTGTCGTTCTGGATTCCAGTTCCTTCACAGACACTTTAGACGTCTCAATACTCTTTGCCAATCGTAATGTCTCATCCAGTGACGGATTGCTCAAAGAAAGAAGTTTTTGTTGGATAGTCTTGTCCGTGCATTTAGCAATAAATTGGTCTCTGACCAGCTGGTCACTAAACGCCTGAAATTGGCAATCAGCTGCAAGTTTTCTCAGTGCTGATACAAAGGTATCCACGTCTTCACCAGGATTTTGTTCTCTTTTGAAAAACTTGTGCCTAATAACGACTAAACTGGGTTGTATGTCAAACCTCAGTTCCAATTTTTTTACTGTTTCGGCATACTCATCAATCTCTTCTCCTTCTTCCAATACCAAGGCAGGAAGATATTTAAAAACAGATCTCCCTTCAAATCCCAGGGAATGGAGTAAAAGACATTTTTTTCTTTCAGGACGGAAGCGTGCTGCACCAATTGCTCCTAAGTACATCTCAGATGCATCATAACAATTTTTCCATGGAATTGGAGGGTTACCCGGTGTTTCCAAAAAAAATGGAGGTGGATTCACAGACTGCATTCTTAAAACAGTACAAGTGCAGAAGGTAAGTAATATCACAGGGTGTGTGACGCAGAGGACAATGAAAGCTGAAGAAACCCAGTCAGAATTTTTACTTAACTTCCTTTACTTTTACGCCAATATCAATATAAGATCCACAGCAGATCACAGTTAAAAAAAAACGCTGAAGTTTCCTTGTAATATAAGCAGCAAACAAAAAAACGAACTGTCAAAATTAATTTCCTTCATAAAATCAAAGTGCAGTACCTCTTAAATCCATGAGATGGCAGAGTTGGACCAAAAATTCAAACTAACTGCTTCAGTTCTTCGTGAAAACAGAAAATAAGTAACCAATCATGAACCTAGATTGACGTTATTATTAGCTGTACTTCCTGCTTTGTTTTGACGAGGAAAATGGGTCCGATGCAGCGGTCTCCTCGTCGCCATAAATACTTGTAGTGATCAAGACTACAAGTGTAGGTAAAGTAAATATCTTTTAATCTGTAAATAGACCGCTGCGATGTCGCAGCTACCGCCTCAACCGTCCTCTTGACTCCGAGTGTCTCGAGCTCTCTCTAACACGAGCTCGAGACGTAGAACAGGAGTCACGAGGACGCGGCAATACTACAACAAGAACAGTGACACACTGCACAAAACTATATATATATATTGCCAGGTTAACATAGTACGTATCGTTGCCTTACTGCTGTTATTTCAACTGATGTTTTCTTGTGTTTTCATCGTAAAAGCTTCTTCATTTAAAGTCTTACTGCGTTTTCCATCATAGCTACTTACTTTTCTGACCTTAATTAAGACACCTCTGGTAGAAATGTCATGCTGCCTGTCACTACATTTCAGAACCCCTTTCAGAGGGCCACAGAGTAAGCAGAGGTTTCTGGGACCAAATGTGGTGACTGAGAACTTTTGCTCCTGATGTCTCAGAGCTTGCCCTACTTCTGCTTGCTCTGGAAGAGCGCACCTCCTGCATGGTTGGTGCATTCCTTCCTTCTCTCAGGAGGCAGGTCTGGGACATCAAGACAGGGAGACAGCAATTCCTTCCAGGTCAGTATCCAGCTAATGTGCCTTCTGCTCTGGGAAACTGGCTGTTCAGTACCCACCAGCTGTGGTTGCACAATGGTCCTCTGAGTACTTTGCAGAATACTCTCTTCCAGCGAGTGGATCAGTAGCTCCCATTCTCATACATTTAAAGCAAGCAAGGAATGTGGAATCTCTGTCTGCACTCTCAGGAACAGTTTGGGTTGGTTCTTCTCTCGTGTCCTTTCCAGGCTGTGTGCTGGACACCGCTTTGTGTACAGTGATTCTCCTCACAGCAGGACTCTCTCCTGTTTGGACTACCTACAAGAGGGGCACAAAGAGATGTGAGTTTTCTGCATCTAGCTAACAGTAGCCACACAGAACAGTGATCAGGAAACAAAGGATGGCCTTACCTGAAGGATCTGGAGCGGGGAATTCTATAAACTATATTTTGGACTATCTATAAGTTAATCCATTTGCAAATGTATGACTAGATTGTAGGAAAGTACCATCTTGCCTGGCATGTTACCCCCAATTTTACTGTTTGTATGTTTGTTTTTTGCCTATGTGTCACTGGGATCCTGCTAACCAGGACCCCAGTGCTCATAAAGTATGCCCTGTATGTGTTCCCTATGTGGTGCCTAACTGTATCACTGAGGCTCTGACTACTCCAGGAAGCCTGCATAACCGCAACAAAGTAGCAAGAAGCCTACCAGCAACATTGTAGCGCCTCATCCTGACGGCTTTCTCGACTGTTTCCTGGTGGTGCATGCTCTGAGGGCTGTCTGCCTTCACCCTGCACTGGAAGCCAAGAAGAATTCTCCCGTGGGTCGACTGAATCTTTCCGCTGCTAACGCAAGCACCAAACTTCTGCATCACTGGTCCTCTGGGTCCCCTCTCATCCTGACGAGCTGGGTCCAAGTGTCTTCAACAGTCCAGTGGCCCTTCTGTTCAAATTTGGTGGAGGTAAGTCCTTGCCTCCCCACGCCAGACAGTAATCCTGTGTACTGCGTGAACTGCAGCTGCTCGGGCTGCTGTGCACTTATGCAAGACTTCCTTTGTGCTCAGCCTAGCCCAGGTCCCCAGCACTCCGTCCTGCATTGCCCAATTCGCTGAGTTGGACTCCGACGTCGTGGGACACTCCTTTGTTGCTCTGAGTCGACCGTCATCCTCAGATCTTCTAAGTGCCTGTTCAGGTGCTTCTGCGGGTGCTGCCTGCTTCTGCCTGGGCTCTTCATGTTGCTGAGTGCCCCCTCTGTCTCCTCCTCCAAGGGGTGACCTCCTGGTCCTTCCTGGGCCCTGGCAGCATCCAAAATCCTCAACCGCGACTCTTGCAGTAAGCAAGGATTGTTTGCGGTCTTTCTGTGTGGAAACAACTCTGCATCCTCCAGCACGCCGTGGGACATCTTCTGACCAAAGGAGAAGTTCCTGGCACCTTCCATTGTTGCAGAATCTTCGGCTTCTTCCACCCAGAGGCAGCCCTTTTGCACCTTCATCTGGGGTTTAGTGGGCTCCTGCCCCCGGACACTTGCGTGACTCTTGGACTGGGTCCCCTTCCTTTACAGTCCTGAGGTCCAGGAATCCGTCTTCAGTGTTTTGCAGTCAGTTGTTGTCCTTGCAGAATCCCCTATCTCGACTTTACTGTCTTTCTGGGGTAGTAGGGTAACTTTACTCCTATTTTTCAGGGTCTTGGGGTGGGGAATCTTGGACACCCTTAGTGTTTTCTTACACTCCCAGCGACCCTCAAAACACTACACTAGGCCTGGGGACCATTTGTGGTTCGCATTCCACTTTTGGAGTATATGGTTTGTGTTGCCCCTAGGCCTATTTCTCCCTATTGCATTCTATTGTGTCGTACAGTGTTTGCACTACTTTTCTAACTGTTACTTACCTGATTTTTGGTTTGTGTGTATATATTTTGTGTATATTACTTACCTTCTAAGGGAATATATCCCCTGAGATACATTTTGCTTATTGTCACCAAAATAAAGTACCTTTATTTTTTAGTAACTCTGAGTATTGTGTTTCTTATGATATAGTGCTAAGTGATATAAGTGGTATATTAGGAGCTTTGCATGTCTCCTAGTTCAGTCTAAGCTGTTCTGCTATAGCTACCTCTATCAGCCTACTAATAAGGGATAACTGGACCTGGCACAAGGTGTAAGTACCACAAGGTACCCACTATAAGCCAGGCCAGCCTCCTACATAGATACGTATAAAGAAGCTGCAATTTGTGAACTAATGACTATCCTCGATTATACAATGTATTCACGTTTAACCAAATATATTTTGTTAAGTTAGCCTCAGTAAAAGAAGGCCTCAAATGCTTTTCCATGATTAAGTGTTGTTTGTATTTGCTTACACGTTTTCCTTCTTGTTTCCGGAGTGATAACGTGCTAGTAACAGGAGTGGGTCATTGTTTGCTTTTAGAGAACCTTAGAGGAGATTAGAGTTAATTGGCAGTTAGTTGTGATTTGCAGCATGTGTGGGGATGAGAAGACCACTCCTGTACCATGCTGTCCGGACCAGTGATACACTCAACGTTGTGCAGCTGGTGCACCTCTGTTCAACAATGGGAAACAAGGGAGTCAGACTGCCCCAGAAAGATTTTGTATTTGGTTTGTCTCCATCTCTGGGGTGTTGGTGGGAAGACATTGTGGGTGAAATGGAATGTAATAACTGTGTGTTCTTAGAATATGCAGATCTGATCCCTTCCTGACTCTCCTGAAAGAAGACCCATCCCTGAGTCTGCTGTAGATCTCTCCTACCTGGGAGTTTATGTTTCTTGACCTTGAGTTAACTTTTGAATGAATATGCCTTCCCTGCTCTGAACCTTCATTGGGTTCAACTTTAGAATTACACAGACTGACGCCTATTACTTAGAATCTCCCCATTCCAGACACTTCTAGCTGAGTTTTTGGAAACTGGCTCAAATGCTGCATGCTTTCCGCTGTTCATTTATACTCTGTTGAATTTATTTCTTTGTTGAACTCTGAAGACTGACTGAAAAACTGAAAATATTAAGGGGCAGATTTAAGAGAAGTGCAGATGCAGCGCCGCTTCCCTTGCACAGGTACGGTTGTTATAGATGCCACGCGCCCTGGTACCCAGCAGATAGAGCAGCACCATATGAACCTTACAAAACATCAAATCATTTTTTAATTTAAGCCTCTTGTGGCAGAATCATTTCATGTGTGAGTAGTAAAGAGTAGGATCAGCACTCGAATGTCGCCCTCGTTGGTACTTATGACTCGCTCTCTGACAGTGGACAGCAGGTGGTATTTATAAGGATTATGAACAAGAGGCATGCCACAACATGTGTTAGTAGTAAAGATTAGGATCAGCACTCGAATGTCACCTTGTTGGTACTTCTGACTCGCTCTCTGACAGTGTGCAGCAGGTGGTATTCATAAGGATTATGAACAAGAGGCGTGCCACAACATGTGTTAGTAGTAAAGATTAGGATCAGCACTCGAATGTCACCTTGTTGGTACTTCTGACTCGCTCTCTGACAGTGTGCAGCAGGTGGTATTCATAAGGATTATGAACAAGAGGCGTGCCAGGACATGTGTTAGTAGTAAAGAGTAGGATCAGCACTCGAATGTCGCCCTCGTTGGTACTTGTGACTCGCTCTCTGACATCCACAGCGGGTGGTATTTATAAGGATTATGAACAAGAGACGTGCCAGGACATGTGTGAGTAGTAAAGTGTAGGATAAAGAGTCGAATGTCGCCCTCGTTGGTACTTGTGACTCGCTCTCTGCCCCCTGCAGCAGGTGGTATTTATAAGGATTATGAACAAGGGGCGTGCCAGGACACAAATAGGCATTTCTGAGCTTTCCGACATAAATCAGGTTTTGATTGGATAAAAATGAATGAATGAATGAAATTCACTCATAGGAGTGAAACTCAGATCCAAGGATTACTTTTTGCAAGTTCTAGGGTATGTGATCTAGGCCCGGAACTTTACCTACTCACAGGCGTTAGTGCACGAAGTCACCGTGGTTTGCTAACTAACACCCACCTTGATTATTATACGTTTATTCAAAGTGGCTGTGCTGCTTCGTAGCACTCCTCCCTCCATCATCCTAGAAAGAGAGTGAATACCATCTGGAGCAAAAAACCTGTTTTCATTCCTAGAAACATCTAAAGAGGGGTCCTTCTCAGAGCAGTCAAGCTATGCACACTGCACACCTCTAATGTAACTTATAACTGACTGCCTGCTGCTGGAATTCAAGCTATCGAAAATTGACCCCCTCAACGCCTCCTGTTCTAGGCTTCTCCTGAGGGGTTTGAGCTACACAGACTCAACCCTTCTGCTTCACCACTTTCAAACACCAGAAACAAGTACCCACAACTAGCTCCAGCTAAGCGCTGTCACTCCATTGAGACTGGACAAGGCCTCTCCCTGGTGAGAACAGTAACATTATCGAGACTGCACCCCTTTCTAACGCCGCCTACGCCAGTTCGCAGCCCCGTCAAAATACTGACTTCAGGTGTACAGAAACAAACATTCATGACACTTCTGAACTCACCTGTTCCAGAATTACAGAGAACAGTCGTGCTATTGCGGCTGGAACCCTTCTAATGCCACCTGGACCACGCTCGCAAGTGAGAACGGGCACGCTGGCGACACTGGACCCTCTAATGCCACCTGGACCAGGCTCGCAAGTGAGAACGGGCACGCTGGCGACACTGGACCCTCTAATGCCACCAGTACCAGGCTCCCAAGTGAGAACGGTCACGCTGTCGACACTGGACCCTCTAATGCCACCAGTACCAGGCTCCCAAGTGAGAACGGTCACGCTGTCGACACTGGACCCTCTAATGCCACCAGTACCAGGCTCGCAAGTGAGAACGGGCACGCTGGCGACACTGGACCCTCTAATCCCACCAGTACCAGGCTCGCAAGTGAGAACGGTCACGCTGATGGCACTGGTCCCTCTAATGCCACCAGCACCACGCTCGCAAGTGAGAACGGTCACGCTGATGGCACTGGACCCTCTAATGCCACCAGCACCAGGCTCCCAAGTGAGAACGGTCACGCAGGCGACACTGGACCCTCTAATGCCACCAGCACCAGGCTCCCAAGTGAGAACGGTCACGCAGGCGACACTGGACCCTCTAATGCCACCAGTACCAGGCTCCCAAGTGAGAACGGTCACGCTGGCGACACTGGACCCTCTAATGCCACCAATACCAGGCTCGCAAGTGAGAACGGGCACGCTGGCGACACTGGACCCTCTAATGCCACCAGTACCAGGCTCGCAAGTGAGAACGGGCACGCTGTCGACACTGGACCCTCTAATGCCACCAGTACCAGGCTCGCAAGTGAGAACGGTCACGCTGATGGCACTGGACCCTCTAATGCCACCAGTACCAGGCTCCCAAGTGAGAACGGTCACGCTCTCGACACTGGACCCTCTAATGCCACCAGTACAAGGCTCGCAAGTGAGAACGGTCACGCTGGCGACACTGGACCCTCTAATGCCACCAGTACCAGGCTCGCAAGTGAGAACGGTCACGCTGTCGACACTGGACCCTCTAATGCCACCAGTACCAGGCCCCCAAGTGAGAACGGTCACGCTGTCAACACTGGACCCTCTAATGCCACCAGTACCAGGCTCGCAAGTGAGAACGGGCACGCAGGCGACACTGGACCCTCTAATGCCACCAGTACCAGGCCCGCAAGTGAGAACGGTCACGCAGGCGACACTGGACCCTCTAATGCCACCAGTACCAGGCTCGCAAGTGAGAACGGTCACGCAGGCGACACTGGACCCTCTAATGCCACCAGTACCAGGCTCGCAAGTGAGAACGGTCACGCTGGCGACACTGGACCCTCTAATGCCACCAGTACCAGGCTCGCAAGTGAGAACGGGCACGCTGGCGACACTGGACCCTCTAATGCCACCAGACCAGGCTCCCAAGTGAGAACGGGCACGCTGGCGACACTGGACCCTCTAATGCCACCAGTACCAGGCTCGCAAGTGAGAACGGGCACGCTGGCGACACTGGACCCTCTAATGCCACCAGTACCAGGCTCGCAAGTGAGAACGGGCACGCTGGCGACACTGGACCCTCTAATGCCACCAGTACCAGGCTCGCAAGTGAGAACGGTCACGCTGGCGACACTGGACCCTCTAATGCCACCAGTACCAGGCTCGCAAGTGAGAACGGGCACGCTGGCGACACTGGACCCTCTAATGCCACCAGACCAGGCTCGCAAGTGAGAACGGGCACGCTGGCGACACTGGACCCTCTAATGCCACCAGACCAGGCTCGCAAGTGAGAACGGGCACGCTGGCGACACTGGACCATCTAATGCCACCAGTACCAGGCTCCCAAGTGAGAACGGGCACGCTGGCGACACTGGAGCCTCTAATGCCACCAGTACCAGGCTCCCAAGTGAGAACGGGCACGCTGGCGGCACTGGACCCTCTAATGCCACCAGTACCAGGCTCGCAAGTGAGAACGGGCACGCTGGCGACACTGGACCCTCTAATCCCACCAGTACCAGGCTCGCAAGTGAGAACGGGCACGCTGATGGCACTGGACCCTCTAATGCCACCAGCACCAGGCTCGCAAGTGAGAACGGGCACGCTGGCGACACTGGACCCTCTAATGCCACCAGTACCAGGCTTGCAAGTGAGAACGGGCACGCTGGCGACACTGGACCCTCTAATCCCACCAGTACCAGGCTCGCAAGTGAGAACGGTCACGCTGATGGCACTGGACCCTCTAATGCCACCAGTACCAGGCTCCCAAGTGAGAACGGTCACGCTGGCGACACTGGACCCTCTAATGCCACCAGCACCAGGCTCGCAAGTGAGAACGGTCACGCTGATGGCACTGGACCCTCTAATGCCACCAGCACCAGGCTCGCAAGTGAGAACGGGCACGCTGATGGCACTGGACCCTCTAATGCCACCAGCACCAGGCTCGCAAGTGAGAACGGGCACGCTGGCGACACTGGACCCTCTAATGCCACCAGTACCAGGCTCGCAAGTGAGAACAGTCACTCTGGCGACACTGGACCCTCTAATGCCACCAGTACCAGGCTCGCAAGTGAGAACGGTCACGCTGGCGACACTGGACCCTCTAATGCCACCAGTACCAGGCTTGCAAGTGAGAACGGGCACGCTGTCGACACTGGACCCTCTAATGCCACCAGTACCAGGCTCCCAAGTGAGAACGGTCACGCTGTCGACACTGGACCCTCTAATGCCACCAGTACCAGGCTCGCAAGTGAGAACAGGCACGCTGGCGACACTGGACCCTCTAATCCCACCAGTACCAGGCTCGCAAGTGAGAACGGTCACGCTGATGGCACTGGTCCCTCTAATGCCACCAGCACCACGCTCGCAAGTGAGAACGGTCACGCTGATGGCACTGGACCCTCTAATGCCACCAGTACCAGGCTCGCAAGTGAGAACGGGCATTCTGGTGACACTGGACCCTCTAATGCCACCAGCACCAGGCTCCCAAGTGAGAACGGTCACGCAGGCGACACTGGACCCTCTAATGCCACCAGTACCAGGCTCCCAAGTGAGAACGGGCACGCTGGCGACACTGGACCCTCTAATGCCACCAATACCAGGCTCGCAAGTGAGAACGGGCACGCTGGCGACACTGGACCCTCTAATCCCACCAGTACCAGGCTCGCTAGTGAGACCGGGCACGCTGTCGACACTGGACCCTCTAATGCCACCAGTACCAGGCTCGCAAGTGAGAACGGGCACGCTGATGGCACTGGACCCTCTAATGCCACCAGTACCAGGCTCGCAAGTGAGAACGGTCACGCTGTCGACACTGGACCCTCTAATGCCACCAGTACCAGGCCCCCAAGTGAGAACGGTCACGCTGTCGACACTGGACCCTCTAATGCCACCAGTACCAGGCTCGCAAGTGAGAACGGGCACGCAGGCGACACTGGACCCTCTAATGCCACCAGTACCAGGCTCGCAAGTGAGAACGGTCACGCAGGCGACACTGGACCCTCTAATGCCACCAGTACCAGGCTCGCAAGTGAGAACGGGCACGCAGGCGACACTGGACCCTCTAATGCCACCAGTACCAGGCTCGCAAGTGAGAACGGGCACGCTGGCGACACTGGACCCTCTAATGCCACCAGTACCAGGCTCGCAAGTGAGAACGGGCACGCTGGCGACACTGGACCCTCTAATGCCACCAGACCAGGCTCGCAAGTGAGAACGGGCACGCTGGCGACACTGGACCCTCTAATGCCACCAGACCAGGCTCGCAAGTGAGAACGGGCACGCTGGCGACACTGGACCCTCTAATGCCACCAGTACCAGGCTCCCAAGTGAGAACGGGCACGCTGGCGACACTGGAGCCTCTAATGCCACCAGTACCAGGCTCCCAAGTGAGAACGGGAACGCTGATGGCACTGGACCCTCTAATGCCACCAGTACCAGGCTCGCAAGTGAGAACGGGCACGCTGGCGACACTGGACCCTCTAATCCCATCAATTCCAGGGTTTCTGCAGAGAGCGGCCACATCATCAAGACTGGAGCCCTCCGGTGCCAGGATGCCAGATTCCTACTGACAGCACAAATTATCCTGATAGTTTAGGGGGCAATTTCATTTAACATCACTTTCTATGTAATCACCAGCCAAATACCATCAATTCAAATCTGTTTTTATTGTATTACATTTCTTATTAACATGTACATTCTAATCATTATTTTGTACATTTTATATCATGATTGGTTCTAACTGTATCATATTTTAGAAATTATCAATCTCTTTTCCTCATTTCTTATGTTGAACAAGCATTTCAAAATTGGACTGTGTGAGCCATCTGCCCTCTATAATCCAGGATTTGTAAAGTGCAGCTAATCACCTGTGAGGGTCTCACGGCGCTGAATTGTGGACACGGGAGATTAAGTGATATGCCCAGAGTCACAGGCTGTTGACCCGCTGAGGTTCGAACCTGGTACCCTCATCTCTGAAGTCAGCAGATTTAGTTTGCTTTGTGCTTGGCCTGGCTATCATTCAGTGTGCGGGTCAATGACCTCTATTAATGATCCCTCACTCTTCTGGAGAGAAGCCTTGTCCTAGGCCTGGTTATCACACAGTGTGTGGGTCATAATGATCCCTCACTCTACTGAACAGTAGCCTTGTCCTAGGCCTGATTATCATAGTGTGGGTCACTGTCTTCCATTAATGATCCCTCACTCTTCTGGAGAGAAGCCTTGTCCTATCACTGATTATCACACAGTGTGTGGGTCAATGACTTCCATTAATGATCACTCACTCTTCTGAAGAGAAGCCTTGTCCCAGGGCTGGTTATCACACAATGTGTGGGTTAGTGACTTCCATTACTGATCCCTCACTCACATTTGCGGTACCACCAATGGTCACACAAATCACATGTCCACAGATATGAAATGTGCTGTTAAGAACTGGTTTGTGTTTGTTTAAAAGTCAAAGGAATTTAATTCTCCCAAAGTTTTGTGTGTTGTTTTATGTATAAGGATGTGTCTGTGGAAGACCAGTCTGTTTGCTGGTTCTCACCGGCTGGGTGGTGGTGGTTAATGGTAGGGAGAACTTGCAGGACTCAGCACTTGAATAAAATTAACCCATGGAATGGATTGCACTGTTTCGTACCAAAGTCACAAGGTGACACTTCCAGCGGGATGAATCTGGTCCTTTATCCGGCCCATGTTCCATCGTGGTCAGCCTGAACGTGTGACTTTGTTGTGATGTGCTGCAATAAGATACCCACAACTGATGCTTCGCACCTTTTGCTGCTATTTTAGACAAGAACTGTAAAAACATATAACATCAATTCTACTGATTTGATTTTTGTTGTTACGATACCAGTTTAGTTATTAAAATATCTTCTCTTTTTCTAAATTGGTTTAGGATTCTTATTTTTCTTGTGTTGTGTTTTCACCTTATTACTCTTAGATTGCTACATGAGTACTTAACACATTGCCCATAAATTAAGCCCGACTGCTTACCAGGGGGTTACCTTGACAAGGACTGTGATTATTATTAGACATGGTACTCACTCCGTACCAACGATAATCCAATTTTGTACAGGCACTTTTAAAATCCTACAAATATGTCTTCTTTTCTTCATTACAAATAGACAGTTTTTCCACCATCTGGTATTCAACATCTGGTATTTGAATGTTCCACATATTTGTAATTTTATCATTTTCTGTAATTCCTTCATCTTAGAATAACTGCACATTTTAACTCCTGAGTATATCCACATATGGGTCAATATTATTGTTGATGTACTTAAATTCTTGCCAAGTTTGCTGGATCTCCATAAATTATTTCTATGTCTGTTCAGTGATATTGTGAGTTCGCTGATGTTTTTGTAGGATTGATAATTGACTAATGCTGTTCAGACATTAACTGCAATGGTAGGTTTATTACTCTGTGTTTTAGCTGATTCCTTAATGCTGAAGAGTCAACAAAACTTTCCCACATTCACTGCAATGGTAGGTTTATTACTCTGTGTGTTCACTGATTCCTTAATGCTGAAGAGTCAATAAAACTCTCCCACATTCACTGCAATTCTATGTTTTTTCCTCTGTGTGTTAGCTTATGTTTTCGGAGAGATGATACAAAACTGAAGCTTTTCACACATTCGCTACATTTGAATGGTTTTTCTCCTGTGTGTATTATTTGATGTGACCTCAATGTTGCGGAACAATTAAAACTACTCTTGCATTCACTGCAATGGTACGGTTTTTCCCCTGTGTGTGTTCGCTGATGTTGTTTTAGGCTTGATAATAAACTAAAGCTCTTCTCACATTCGCTACATTTGAATGGCTTTTCCCCTGTGTGTGTTCGCTGATGATTCCTTAATGCTGAAGATTCACTAAAGCTACTTTCACATTCACTGCAATGGTGTGGTTTTTCCCCTGTGTGTTTTCGTTGATGGCTTTGTAAGTGTGATAACTGACTAAAGCTCTTCACACATTCACTGCACTTGAACGGCTTTTCCCCTGTGTGCGTTCGCTGATGAATCTTTAATGCTGAAAGGTGATTAAACTACTTTCACATTCACTGCATTTGAATGGCTTTTCCCCTGTGTGGGTTCGTTGATGGGTTTGTAAGTTTGATAACCGACTAAAGCTCTTCCCACACTCACTGCACTTGAACGGCTTTTCCCCTGTGTGCGTTCGCTGATGAATCTTTAATGCTGAAATGTGATTAAAACTACTTTCACATTCACTGCACTTGAATGGCTTTTCCCCTGTGTGTGTTTGCTGATGGCTTCGTAGGCCTGGTAACTGACTAAAGCTCTTCAGACATTCACTGCACTTGAATGGCTTTTGCCCTCTGTGTGTTTGCTGATGCTTTTTTAGGAGTGATAATCGACTAAAGCTCTTCACGCATTCAGTGCAATGGTATGGTTTTTCCCCTGTGTGTGTTTGCTGATGTCTTTGGAGATCTAAGAACCTAATAAAGCTCTTCACACATTCACTGCACCTAAATGGTTTTTCCCCTGTGTGTATTTGCAGATGACTTTGTAGGTTTGACAAATGCCTAAAGCTCTTCACACATTCACTGCACTTGAATGGCTTTTCCGCTGTGTGTGTTCGATGATGCTGTTTTAGGTGTGTTGAGTAACTAAAGCTACTTCCACATTCACTGCACTTGAATGGCTTTTCCACTGTGTGTGTTCGCTGATGGCCCTTTAGGTGTGTTGAGTGTCTAAAGCTACTTTCACATTCACTGCACTTGAATGGCCTTTCCCCTGTGTGTGTTCGCTGATGCTGTTTTAGGTATTTTGAGTGACTAAAGCTACTTCCACATTCACTGCACTTGAATGGCTTTTCCCCTGTGTGTGTTCACAGATGGTTTCGTAGGTTTTCTAATCGACTAAAGCTCTTCAAACATTCATTGCACCTGAATGGCTTTTCCCCTGTGTGTGTTCGCTGATGGCGTTTTAGCTGTGTTGAGTAACTAAAGCTACTTCCACATTCACTGCACTTGAATGGCTTTTCCCCTGTGTGGGTTTGTTGATGTTTTTTTTGGAATGATAATTCCCTAAAGCTTTTCACACATTCACCGCAATGGTATGTTTTTTCCCCAGTGTGTGTTTGTTTATGATCTTTTAGGAGTGCTGATTGACTGACGCTATTAACACATTCAGTGTAGTTTAATTTTTTTTCACATGTGTGCGTTTGCTGAGGGTGCTTTAGTTCTGATGACAAACAAAAGTTCTCGCTGCATGTGAATGTTTTTTCTTTCTTGGTTAGTGTCTCAGGATCTGTTATATATTTATATACATTCCATGTCTGTGTTTCCTGATGGGCCGACATGGCTGATAAAGCCCTCGTGTAATTCTCACATTGTCTGTATGTGTGTAGTATTTTGGACATTTGATTTCCTATTTAAATAAAGTAGAATAATTATTAAATTCTTATCATACGCAAAATATGTGTGAGGCTTCTTTGGGGGTGATTTTGACTTTAGTTTGGATAATGGTTTAGCACACTTGCGGGAAACATTCACCCCCCTTTTGGTCAGTGTAAATTGGGACAGCACTCTGTATTTTAGACAGCACAATTTTTCTTTCCTTTGCCCTTCAGTTGTCTGGCTCCATTGTGCCTTTCTCTGGTTTCTGTGGTTTTGACAGAAAGAGTTTAAAATACACGTAGAGGACTGAATAGTGGTGTATTGTCATTTTAGGAAACAGGGCACTGCTGTGAACACATCATACTGATCTCAAGATCAAACCTAGTATTGCACACGTGTTTACACATGAGGAAGTCTGTCAGAGTAGTTGCCTTAGTTTTCTAGAGGTCATTTCTTAGTCTTGTGGCATGGAGGTGCACAGCTCAGACTCACATTCACTGAAAGGCTCTTGACTGCTTCTTCCAGGATCCCTCAGTATTGTTCAGGTTCCTCTCTCGCCGACAGCACTGATGTTTTCCTGACATTATTTATGACACTTTTTTCAGATTTACAATATTATCTTCATTATTCCTTATCATTTTCTGCAATCAAGGCTTGTTTCCTGTTGATGTAAAGAGATTGAAAATCGCTAAATGGAAACGTAATGGAATGTGAATACACAGTGTTTATCTGGTTGTAAAAGTAATCTCTTCTTCATTATTTCTGAGACTTATCAAGGGACGTTTCACCGTACACAAATATTTAACTAAAAGTTCTGTTGAACACGTCACATCTTCTTTAGTTCAAAAAAGTGGACATTCACCAGTGTTCACAGAGTAACGTAGTAAAGAAAGGGCACTCACGACCACCCACATGCTTTGGGAAAATCTTTAGGAATATCACGTGGACAAGATTTCATTTAAACAAGAACAGATTGTGGAAACAGAGATGGATCAGGACAGGATGCTGTTTAGTTTGAGGAAGCATAGAAGAAAGGTAACTCTTGAGGAAGTATAAAATAAAGGAAACTCTTGAGGAAGTATTTAATAAGGGTATCTCTTCAGTGAGTACATAACAAAGGTAACTCTTCAGGATATATATAACAAAGGAAACTCTACAGAAATGATATAATAAAGATAATTCTTCTGAAAGTATATGACAAAGGGAACTCTTCAGGATGTATATAATGAAGGGCTCTCCAGGAAGTATATAACAAAGGAAACTCTTCAGGATGTATATAATAAAGGGCTCTTCAGGAAGTATATAACAAAGGTAACTCTTTAGGACATATATAATAAAGGGCTCTTCAGGACGTATATAACAAAGGTAACTCTTTCACACTCTTCTTTACAATCCTTTCCTGTTCACATTGGATCAGCTGGTGTGCCAACTCCTGTCTTTAAACTGTTGTTTGTTATCTTTGCTACTTTCCCAGTCACCCTAGGGTGGGTCATGCATTTCTGCTTTCTGCAAACCTGAAAGACTGGTGCATTTTTGTGAGTTAAGGTGGATTATCTATCGCAATAATATCCGTCCATCTGGCCCTGACACTAGGCAGCTTACACAGCCTAGCTCTGGCCCTGACACTTTACACAAACAAGACATTCTTTAGTTCTTCCTAAAGCAGATAGAGTTTGGATCCTGTTGCACCTTAAGCTTCAGCACCTTTCAGAATGAGGGATTCATTAAAATACCTACCTTTACATAATGGATGCAGACAAGGCACACACACAACAGCAATATCAGTCATTTAGCTCTTAATAGAGGGAATTAATCACAATCAATAATTGACCTGACATATCCCCGCAGCCAACAGTGGTGGTCATACTGAGGGCCTGATTTTGAGTTTGGAAGGCAGGTTACTCTGTCACAAATGCGACAGATATCCTGTCCGCCATAATACAATTCCCGTAGGGTATAGTGGGATATCTGTCATGTTTGTAACGGAGTAACCCCATCCACGAAGCTCATAATGTTGTCAGTTTAGTGCTGAGGAGGCTGCTCTGTGGCTGGAAGGGCATTTGGTAGAGCAGGAGGAAGGGTCCATTGTCCAAAGGTGATTGCAGCATTTCTACCCTTAGGCATTTCTTATAGCCAGGTTTACCTAATTTCCTTTATATCCCCTCACTCTCCCCACACACACACACACACTCTCCCATATCTGCATACTTACTCTACAGGGCTCACTGTTAGCCAAAGCAGAGGAACAACTCGATGCCTGCACAGAGCAAAAACCAGGTAATAGTCTGAAAGTCAAATGGCCATGGTTGGCAGTACGGTGATCACAAGCTTCTTTTTTAGAAGCTCGCCTGGAAGGTACGAATATAAAAGGTGTACAGGTAGGTGCTTATGAGATATAAACATAGGAGTTGCAAAGGGCGGTGCTTATGGGGTACAAACAGAGGAGGTGCACAGGTAAGTGCTTATAAGATACAATCAGAGGTGCACAGGTAGGTGCCTATGAGGTATCACCGGGAACAGTGCACAGGTAGGTGCTTGTGAGGTACAAACAGACTGGGTGCACAGGTAGATGCTGTCCTGCCATTTGATAAAGTGTTGTTTTGACCAATGACTTTGTGTTTCACCACTGCGCATATTAGTTGCTCAATGTTCACCAGTAGCACATGGTATGTTTTGTTCAGTTGAGCCGCCTATTGGCTTTGACATGGCATTAGCCATTACTTTCTGTATTCAGTTTAGCCGCCTATGGGCTTTGACATTGCATTAGTCAGTTGAGCCGCCTATGGGCTTTGACATTGCATTAGCCATTACATTCTGTATTCTGCCTATTGGCTTTGACATGCTGTATCCAGTCTAGCCGCCTATTGGCTTTGACATTGCATGCCTATTGACTTTGACATGATGTATTCAATTTAGCTGCCTATTGACTTTGACATGCTATTAGATATTCTGCCTATGGGCTTTGACATGATATTATATATTGCATTTTGTATTCAGCTTAACTGCCTAATGGCTTTGACATGATATTCAGCTCCGCTGCCTATTGGCTTTGACATGATATTATACATTGCATTTTGTATTCAGCTCAGCTGCCTATTGGCTTTGACATGATATTATACATTGCATTTTATATTCAGCTCAGCTGCCTATGGGCTTTGACATGATATAAGACATTGCATTTTGTATTCAGCTTAGATGCCTATTGGCTTTGACATGACACTAGACATTGCATTTGATATTTAGGTTAGCTGCCCATTGCCTTTAACGTGGAGTTAGACATTGCAGTTGAGAATAGTTCTGTATTTTTCCAAGCTGTGTTTTTGCACCAGAGAACCAAAATGTTTTGCTCTCACAGTAGACTAGACCTGATAAGAGAGAGTACATGGGCGTCGTTTCTCTTCCCTTGAGCTTGGGAACAGGAGTAGTCTTGGAGACCTGGCCAGTCTCCAAAAGGCTTGCTCAGTTTCCCAGGTCTGAGAGGAGGGGGCACACCTTTGTAACGAATGTAACAGGCTGCAGAGAGTCAGATTTGAATCTGCCGGACCTCGTGCTGGAGCTTGGCGCAGGCTGCCAGCAATCCCGTGTGGGTAGATGAATCTCTCTTTCTCGCGGCTGACAGGGATCCTCAGCTTGCAGACCTTAGAAAGATGAAGCTGTGAATAGTTCCCACACGGTGAAGTATTTGTTTTGCTTTGCATTCAATATCTTATAAATATAACCTGCTGTGTATATTGCAAACTGATATATTTTGTTTGATTAACGCGGACTGGAAAGCTACTAATTCGTCATTCATATAACAACAATAAAAGTCTTCTTTGACCTCAGAAGTGCATTTCTGTTGTGTTATGTTAGTGCTTAGAAACTAAATAAGAGGAAAGCACTACAGATGCGTATGAGGTACCAACAGAAGAAGTGCACAAGTAGTGTGCCATGACAGCACAACCGGTTTAGTCTTCTGTAGTGATAAATTCCAATGGGTTCTAGGACTTGCAATCTTTTATTACTATATTTAACTTGGGTGCTGTACAGACAAACCATGGAAAGTAACACATAATGCTCACTTGTGTCTTTAATCAAATTGAGAAATAGCAACACTGAAAACTTGAGAAAATCTGAATTCTGAGCATTCACGCAATGTGTGTCATGGGAAGTTCATCCTGGGTCGAGAACATAATCAGACTACAGAAAAGAAAGTGAGAAGAGAAAAGGGGGGAAGGGAGTCAAAGGAGAAAAGAAGCCCAGCATCTCCTAGGGTGCAGTCTTAAAAAAAAAGATCAAATACAGAAGTTAGTCAAGAGGCGTTGTTTGAACTCTGATTTTAACACTTTCAGGAGAAACTGGGTCGGAAATGAACCGTTAGTGGGTCCCAAATACTCGGAGCAGTATCAGCAAGGGATCTTTTGATGTTGCGGGGACACTTAACATATTAAAAACAGGACTCCTCTTGGCAAGGCAAGAGCAGGTTTACTGTTGCAGCAGAAAGAGTAGCTATCCCCACACAGGTAGACAGCTAATCTCAAATGGCTGCTCACAGGCAGCTGCTTATATAGTTACATGGACAACGGCTTCTCGCAGGCAGCCACTTATATAGTTACATGAACAATGCGTCCTACAGAAGGTTAATAATAGATTACTGAAGAGTCACATATTTGTTACAAAAACATCACATCACCTGTGTCCTCAAAGTCCTAGCCTTTTCTCTACACATTCTTCATTGTAATTCTAACAATGCTTAACAAACCATTTATTTGCTTCTTTCATGTGCACGCGTGTTTGTGTTTTATTGTTCTGCTACCAAGACTTCTTATCAGATTCGGTGTACTCTTGGCTTACTCTATCTCCTGCTCTTTTTCCTTCAGTCACGTTTCCAATTTACCAAAAACAAAGAATACATGCCTGTATGCTGTGACCATAAATTCCTCAAAGCTTGCAAACAGGTTTCCTTTAACTAAGACCTTGCTGATCATCCACTCTGTTTTCCAGTGAACTCTTCACCTGTCTTGCATCATTGTGGAACTTAGGCCTGCACTGTTCTTTCACCACGTATAGCTCTGTAACGCTCTCTACTAATGTCTGTGATGGCGCACCTTCTTCACACACATTTTGTTTCCTCTCTAACACTGGGTACATGTCTGTCAAATAAGGGAACGTGAAAAAGAGATTTACAACTTGAGTTCTAATCTTGTTGGACAGCTCAGGCCTTCATGAAGAGATGGCGGTGAGTTTATTTACAGAGACAGTGAGGGAGACAATATGCTGATCACCCACGTTGCACAAGGCATCCATGACCTGGGAGAGGACTGTGGTTGGAGAATGTTACCTGTTAGATTCAAAGCAACAAATTCAAAGAGAGCAGCCGAATGCCAAAAATTCAACCCCGGAAAGCATTTTCACGAGTCGGGGCACAAGAGTGGGTATGTTTACATTTTGGCTCTATGCTTTTCACAACTGATTCCAGGATACTGCCTTTCCTATACATCTAGTTGTGCACGTTATGAAGTGCAACTACTAGGAGGGAGGTTATGTTAAGAGTAGAAAATATAAAACGAGCAAGTAGGGAAAGTGAGAAATCCCCAGAAATGAATAAAATACAGAAGTGAGTAGGACATAGGAAGTCAGAGCACGTGATCAAGAAACAGAAATCAAAAGGAAAAATATAAGAGAACAGGAAATTAATTTGGACGATATTCATAAGAATCTTGGAACAGGAAGATTTTCCGTTCTTTTTTTAATGTTACTGGACAGAATGTGTTCACTGAGCTGGTAAAAGGGAGTTTCAGAATCTTGTGTTGCCAAGAAATTCTGAGTCATTGACTGCTCTTTCGCCGTGATACATTTTCAACTACTGTGTATGATAAATGGGCGCAGCTTTGTGCAGTTTTGTGGATGTTCTAAGCTGTCACTAATTTGGCTCCAGCTTCATTAAATTCCTCTTTACAACCATACAGTCGTACCCCATGGCAAGGATAAGGATCAAGGAGATTTGTTTGCACCCGTTAAGATTTGACTGTATGGGGGGCGTGGCCAAGCAAAATGGCTAGCGGGATACGCTTCTAGGAAGCTCTGCGCCACCACGGACTAATCCTGCGGAATCCAGCCATGTCTGCCTTGCAAAGGCCCAAACTGGGGTGGCATGGTGGGCAAAAAAAACGATGGATTAAACCTAGAACTTTGTGACTGGGGGTGAATGCTTGCATTGTTCAGCATTCCGTCCATCATCAGTTTTTTTATTTTTTTGCTTTTCTCACCCTAAGTGGGAAGGGTATACCCACACGTGGGTCCCATGCTCACTGCGCCACTGTATTCAAGCCAGCCTAGCTGATGAAGGGTCATACCCTGAAACTGGTCCCAGGATGCTTGTTTCTGGGCCAGGGAAGACCTGGCCTGGCAGTTCGGGCTGGACTGTTCCCATGGGGAACAGGATCAAGACTAATTTGCATATAGCTGGATCCAAATTTGGTTGGCATGGTGGGCAAACAAATGATGGATTAAACACAGATCGTTGTGACTGGGGGTGAATGTTTGCATTGTTCAGCATTTCGTCCACCATCTGTTTTTTTTTTTTGCTTCTGCCTTGCGAGGGGTACTTCTTGCGTGTGCCCTCATACACGGCCTTTCCATCTGGGTCATTGTCGGCCCCTGAGTGGTGCCCTGCGGTCCAGCGACATAGCTGGGTCTGCAGCGGTCGCCAGGTGGTCCCCGACATGGAGGGTGGTCACCCCGGGCACTGTTGGGGGCAGTGCAGTGCCTACCAGATGGGTGGAGTCTAGACGAGGTGGCCTGTGAGCTCAGAGGCCCGATATTGTAGATTGTGCCCCTCCTCACCTATTAAGATGCCGGTGCTGCGTTGGGCCAGTCTTGGTGGGTAGGCGGGCCTTGCGGGAGGTGAGTGAGGGTGTTGCTGTGGCTGATGCATGCTACGAGCAGGAGCGAGTGGAGGTGCTGAGGGGCGGGTGTCGTGGCAGTGGTCCATCCGCCTTGGAGTGGTGCTCTGCTGGGTTGGAGCTGCCAGAGGGGTGGCCTGGACTGCTTGTGCCCTGCTGGAGAGAGACCGTGGGCCTATGGAGGCACCCAGTGAGTGGTAGAACAGAGGACTGGGGGCCGCTTGGTTTGAACTGAGACATCTCAGAGGGGTCCACCCCCCCCCCCCTTATGCATATGGGACGAAGCGAGGAGCATTGGCCCAACTTGGCAAGGCAGCAAATTAATGGACACTGGTGAGTGACTGATGGGTGCCTGGGCCCCAGGGGATACTACTGAATAAATACTACAGTGATCTCAATATTTAGCTTTGTGGGTGACGTGTGGTTTGCGGTGAGGCCCAGGGACTGTGGGGCCACTCTGCAGGAACCACTGGAGGAGACTTACTTGTGGCTGAGTGGGGGGTGGCTCCTGGCCATCCTGCTCCCCCCCCCCCAATTGGTACTGATGGGCCAAAAGAAGCAGGTGGCCCCTTTACATGGGAACACCATGGAACATTATACCACCTCTGCCCCTCTCTCACAGCGCTAAACAGGAAATGCTGGGCAGAGGGAGGAAGATGATGCAGGGTGCCTGTGAAGGAGCCATCCCAGGCTGAACTCCTTGCCACCATACAGGGCTCCAGGGTGGCTCTGAAGGGGAAAATATCCGTGCCCTTGGAGGTGAATCACCTTCAGGAAGACCTTAGAAAGGTGGAGAAGGGCTCAAATTGTGGAGCTGCAGACAGAGGTGGCCATGTTGTGCAAGCAACTGGCGCAGGTTACATTGAGATCCGGAAAGCTGGAGGCCAGGGTTGAGGATGCTGAAGGCAGATTGAGACGGAATAATGTCCGCCTTCTCAGGTTCCCGAAGAGAGAGGAGGGCTGTACTGAGCAGGCCTTTGTGGATCGATGGATCAGGGATGTGCTGTGACCTGTGGGGTTATCCTCTGTGTTCATCATAGAACATACCCACATGGCACTGGTTGTCCCTATAAAAGCCTGGGGTGCCTCCCCGGGCAGTCATTTTTCAGATCCTAAACTCCTGAGATTGAGACTGTGTCATAAGGGCAGCCTGTGAAACCAATAATGCTGTTTTTGAAAATCACAAGCTTTCTATCTGGACTACACTAATTAAGCACAAAACTCGAGGAAGAGCTTCTTGGGAGGTGAAAGCCAAGCTTATATCCATGGGCGTGAGGTATATGTTGCTGTACCCTGCATGCCTGTGGGTCTTTTCTGGGGGCAAGTCCCACTTTTTTGACCATCCAGAAGAGGTCTGGAGGTGGCTTGAACTGTGGGATAAGGCACCACCTAGGGTTCCGGGTCGGGCCTCCTTGGGATCCGAGCAGGTGTACAACATTAACAAGATGGGAACTTCGCTGACCTCGGCCGGGGAGGACCATCTCAGGATTGAGGTACAAAAGGATGGAACAATGGCTGTGGTCTGTCTGAATCCTGCTCTGGAACTGGTGAGAGTGGTACGGGAGCCAGAATCGGGGACGCCCATGTGTGAAGATGCTGGATGAGGCCTGCATTGCGGACAATTTTTCTACTGTTATTGACGCTGGGCAGGGGTTGACGCAGACTGGGCACTTGTTGCCTAGCCCTATTACCTCAATGAGTGTACTCATTGTGTTCCTAGATTCAGGAATTACTACAATGCAGACACTGTGTAATCCGCATCCGGGGTCGGGGATGCTACCTCCATGGTTGTGGTAGGTTTAGTTTATGGGGGTTGGGGATATAGGCTGTTAGTCCTGGCAGCATATCTACACATGGATCTACAGTATGTATTGTTCTTTTTGTTATACTGTCTATCCGGGGTGAGCAGGGGTGTTGGGTTGTTTATAACTGTGCATGCTTACTTTTATTGCAGTTCAAAGGACAATGGAAAACCTCGGTCATGGGAGAATTACTCCTACCCCATAAACAGGAGAGGCTTACAGGGGGGATACACAATGGTCCTATGCCTAGGCTGGTAAATATAGTGTTGTGGAATGTCAGGGGGTTAAATAATTATTTCAGGCACTACAGGGTGCACTCCTTTATTCAATGTCATAAGACACAGATAGCATGCTTACAGGAAACACATATACTGGATGACAAAGCTCAGAAACTAGCTAAGAAGTGGCAGGGACAGTTGTACACCACATCATATTCCTCCTATGCATGGGGAGTGGCAGTGTGGGTGGCACTGGGGGTCCCATTCCACACATCTTATAGTGAGGCTGATGTGGAGTGTAGGTATTTGTTACTTCAGAGGACACTGGATGTGGAGCCTATCACACAATTAAACACCTATGCTCCCAACAGAGATGATTGTTCGTTTTTTGACAATATTTTGGAGATGTTTGGAGCTAGTTTAAGCTCTCCTGTTATTTGAGTGGGTGATTTTAACTGCATCATAGATGGGGCGAAGGACCGACATCCTCCACGCTGGGGCGCTAAGTCAATGATGGTACGTTCACTTACTTCTGTTTTGAACAATTTTGGCTTATGGGATGGCTGGAGGTGGTTGCATCCAGAGGGTAAGGAATATACATACCACCCAAAGACGCACAAAACATATGGACCAATGTTTACTGGGAGACCTGAACTATTCTCGGTTGGTGGGGGTGACACACTTATTTCGCCCCGGTCTTCTTCCCATCCAACACCTCCTTCACAAAACTCAAGTGATCTCTCAGTTCAAGACCTTGAAGATATCGGCCTGTTAAGAAATCTATCCAACACTGACAAACCTGACTTACCCCTCTCCTTGATAGCACAAGATCTAGATTTATACATTAACAAATACCATCCTTCTGACCTGCGACCTAAATCTACCTTTACCCCTATTCTTCTGGCAGGCAATTCTATTGACCTCTTTTCAACAGCTGTCTTGAGGGACCTGGACCGAGAGTATAAACACTATAGTGACAAACGAAAATATTCCCGTCCCAATATTACCAAAAACCAAGCACAAGCCCTCAAATTACTGAGTAAAAATAATCAAATCATCATTAAAGAGGCTGACAAGAGCGGAAATATAGTAGTCCTCAACACCTATGACTACTTGCAGGAAGCCTATCGGCATCTTCAGGATAAGAAATGCTACAAACCTCTTTCACACAACCCAACAGCTGAAATCCAACATAGGCTATTTGATCTTTTGGAGCACTGGCATTCTCTCCATATTCTTTCTAGTAGAGAAAAAAGTGCCTTATACTTACAATTTCCAACTATCCCTACCCTATATCTTCTACCAAAAATACACAAAAAAGGTCACCCACCCAAAGGTCGACCAATAATATCAGGCATCAACTCTATCTGTTCACAACTGGGCACCCTAATCGATAAGGAACTGCAGCCTTTATGACAAATTTACCCTCCTTTGTTAGAGATACCAAAGATATTTTACAAAAGCTACAAAACATCGATTGGCAATCTGACTCCTTTCTGGTTACCATTGACGTTGTCAGCCTCTATACTTCTATAAAACATAGTGGCGGCCTAGAAGCTGTTAGAAGATGCCTTTCCACAAAATCAGTGAAGTATCTGGAACGTAATTTGATGATTATGGAAATGTTGCAATTTTGTTTAGAAAATAACTATTTTCTATTTGACGGCAAGTTCTACTTACAACTCCAAGGGACTGCGATGGGGCAAAATGTGCCCCACCATACGCCTGCATTCTGATGGTGCAGTAGAAAACCACTCGCTACGGGATGATCTAACTGAACATCTTTCTCAACATATCATCTTTTGGGGTCGTTACATTGACGACATCTTGTTAATTTGGCAAGGTCCAAAGGGTCTCCTTAATCAATTCTTACAGTCATTAGTGCCCAACAAATGGGGCATCGACATCACTTATCACATCTCTAACTCATCAGTAGAATACCTGGACCTTCTGATCTTTATAAAAGATGACAAGTTACAGACAAAATTATTTCGGAAAACAACAGCAGCAAATTCAATTCTTCATGCTACCAGCTGTCACCCCTCAAGTACCATCCGGAATATTACTCAGGGTGAATATAAAAGAGCCAGATTGAATTGCACTACCAAAACAGATTACAACAACATCTCCACCCAAATGACTGAGAGACTAACTTCCAGGGGGTACAATCACCAATCACTTAACGCTACTAAGGATAAACTACGTGACATGGACCGCATCAAGCTACTAAACAAATCCCATACAGTCAATACAAAGCCTGCTATCCAGTTTATTACTGAATTTCACAATGGCCATCATTTGATTCGGAAACTCCTTCGCAAACATTGGTACCTTCTACAAAATAACCCCTCCATTAATCAACACATAACACATTTTCCACAAATAGGCTTCGACGGGCTCCCAATCTAAGAGACACACTCTGCTCATCATTTTTTCAAAATCAGTCTCCAACATCTTTGTTACCTCCAAAACCAAAGGGCTTTTACACATGCAGCAAATGTTCAATCTGTAAGTGGGGTCTCTCAAAAACCACAACAATTACTATCAATGACCAATGTTTCCATATCAATGACTTCATAAATTGTGAAATCTCGAATGTTGTCTATATAATATGGTGCCCATGCCACCAAGCCTATATAGGCAGTACCATCCGCCCTCTCAAAATAAGAATCCAAGAACACTACCGCAATATTCCAAACTGGACATGAAAGCACCACTTGTTGAACATTTCACAGAATTTCATTCCCATGAACGCAATTTCACATTCTGTGGTCTTCGACGAATCAGATTAACCCCTCGAGGTGGCATTACTCCATTACGCCTGCGCAAGGAGGAAAGCAGACTTATAATCCGATACGATACAGTTAATCATGGACTTAACAAAGACTATGAGTGGCACTATTGGCTATTGTAAAACTGAGACACCCAGTAACATTGTCATCTGGAGTGCTTTGTAATAATGTACCAAGTTTGTTTTAAAATTTGTGTAATGTTCTTTCTTTCTGTCGACGTACCATTGGTTTCTCACATGGTTACTATATTTATTCTGTTCTTATCTCTCATGTCTCACCTTCCTTAGGTTGTTAGGGCAATACCATAATTCACAGTATCAACATTCATTTTCTTTTACTTGTATTCATTTTTCTTCTTTTTCTTCTTCTCTTTATTTCTTAATCTTTTTATTCACCAAACCGGATCAATAATTATAAAATAGACCTTTGATTTATTAGGTCTTAGTAACTCATTCAACATTCCCTGTCCTTTTCTTTGGACGTAATACACATTTATTGTTTGTGCAAAGATGGCGCCGTCCTTGGTTACTACCAAGATGGCGCCACCGACGTCGCATGTGCCGGAAGAATTGAAGTCCCTTCTCTTTGTCCATACCCGATAGTCTATATCGAGGTAGGACAACCCAATACATCATACCGGTCGCGTATAAAGACGCGAGCTGAAATCGGCGCGCTGCCATTTTTCGAGATATTTTTCAGGCGACGGACGTAAATATGTGGTATTGAATAGAAACATAAAAAATAAACGGGTGAGTCTTTACCGCAAGGGTCTTTCTTTATGAGAAAACGTTTGGCATTTTTTCACTTAACGATCCAATAGATGTTTACCTTTCCGACGTAAACAGCATTCTTTAGTTCTGAAATCTATTGCGGATATAAAATGGGTGGCTGTTCATTATTCTGGTCTCCTCCGGGCAAAACTATTGGTACTTATCTTTATCTATTTCTCTTTGACAATTTTTTTAACTCTGATTCTTTTGCCTTTTTCTTTCTTTTTTTTTCTCCTTTTTTCCTTTTCTCTTGAGCCTAGATTGCAATCTTTATTGTGCTGTACTCCCTATTTAAACAGATATCATTACTTTTTATATATATCTTTAATATTAGACATAACTCAGCCAAAAAGGTTTTTTCTTTGATTGTTTACTCATGCTTAACCTAATTATATCAGTCACATGATGTTACATGCATATACTTATATTTCAGGCTAAACTGCTGCATTATTACTCATATTATCGACTGTTTTTTGGCTATCTGAACACCAAATTACTTAGAATGGTATGGTTTTTCTCCTTCTTTTTCTTTTCTTTTGTGTACAGTAACATTTTCTGTTCTCAATCACAATTCTTCCTTGGGTGCAATGTAATAATATCTCTCTTCGAAAGCATGTGCTCTTTCTCACAAATTAGCCAATTCAGGTAATTTAAAAACTGACCCTTGATCATCTCTATTTTTCCTAAAGGATATTCGAATTGGTCGCCACTAATTTATACTCAATCTTTTGGTTACCCCTATTCTATCCCTAGTTCTTCTATCACCCGGCACAGGCCTCCTCTTTTTGGCTTTTTTTGACTTTGAGAAGCATGATTTTGGACAGCATGACCTCTTTTCACGGGTTCATCAGGGCCTTTATTCTTAGGAATCTTTCGGGATTTCTCTGGCACAGTCCTTTGGCTTCCCTTCACCGTTTTCAATATAACTACACTCGTTTTCACTATTGTCTTTAGTCTTATGACATTTTTTTCTTTTCCCCAGCCTTGAGAAAGCCCTGGCCTACGCACCTGTGGGGCGAAACACGTGTTGGCTGGCCTAATTCATATATTCTCTTGGACCTTTGAGTGTCTGCGTTTCTACCGCGAGTTGAATGTCTTCCTAAAATAAAATTGAAATTGGAGCAACATTGGTATTGACTATAGCCTTGTTGATGAATGCTACATGTCCCTAGACATTTTGATTCTGAGAAATAATAACTGTATCCACACAGTGGGACCTCACCACCTTTTTGAATTGTGCTTTCCCATGGAGGACTAGGGTCCAAGGTCCTCTGGTGAAGTTCCTACGCTTTACAATACTAATCGGCATTTGTATACAGGGAGTTTTGTGTTTTTTTGGACCCCCCTTCCCTCTATTGGAATAAATGGAGTAATTTGGGGGCTGGTCCATGAAGACCAATGTGGTTTCATACCGGGCTGCAGTACGTCCTTTAACTTTCAACGATTAACTCATGTTTTGCATGAAACCATGGACGAGGCGCAAGATCTGGCGTTGGTGTCATTAGACCTTGAAAAGGCTTTCGATATTGTGGAGTGGGAATTTCTGATGGCTGTATTACAAGGAATGGGGTTTGGCCCCAAGTTTTGCCCCTGGGTGCGTTTGCTTTACACCAAGCCCATTGTGCGTGTTTGAGTGGGGATTGAACTTTTGGATTCCCGGGTGGTGGGTAGGGGCACCCAACAGAGGTGTCCCCCATTGCCCCTTCTTTTTGCCTTGGCAGTGGAGTCATCACCCTGCTGCTTTGTAGGGAGACGGATGCCTGGGGGATTTGGGTGAGCTGCTCTACCCTAATAATTTTGCTCTACACGGATGATGCACTGGTATACCTCAGGTCACTGGATAAATCTGTGCCCTGTTACTGCAAATGTTGACAGAGTTTGGGGTCACCTCGGGCCTTCGGGTGAATACACAGAAATCACTTTTGTTTCCCCCAGGTTAACTTAGCAGTAAATCACTGGACAGCCAGCCAGAGGTGGGACTTCGTTGTGAGCTTGAGAGCTTCTGGTATTTAGGAATCGGGGTCACTGACACTGAGGCGGCACATGTGATTCAGAACATAGAGAAGGTTGTGACCTTTTTGAGGGGATGCTTGGCACTGACCCACTAGCCAGGTTAAGAGGGTACTTTGTCGAGCCCCATTTGACAGGCAGTTGAAGCAATAGAAGATCATATGTCCATGGAACAATGGAGAGCGGGGGGTTGCTTGGTGGTAGGGGATTTATATCCCAATGAGTCTTTCTTTTCATTTCAGGAAGCGTGGGAGGCATTTGCACTGGGCCAGGGTCATGTTTTACATTATGCAACACTTGAGAGTGTTGTGAGGGAGGTGTGGCGGAATTACCCGGCAGCTCCAAAGACATCCAGAGCATTAAGTGGGCTGGGGAGAGGGGGGGCATTCAATTACTTTATTCTATAGGGCTTTCCGGGAGGATGCAAGAAGGAAGCCCTGTGTTGCACGTCAAGCATGTGAGTGGGAACTTGGGAGGATGCTGACTGGACTACAACATTGTCATTGGTATGCACTGTATCCTGCAATAACAGAAACAACTCCCGCATTGTAACTTTGTGCATCGGACATATGTAACACCATATCGCCTGATCAAGATTGATCCCACCAGGGGAGCTAGCTGCACCCGCTGTGGTACACAGGATGCTTCCATTCTTCATTTGGCATGGTTCTGTGAGGGGGTGCAGCGTTTCTGAAGAGGGGTGGTCCATAAGATTGTGGAGACTACGGGCATAGAGATTGCACTGACACCACTGGCTTGCATACTTGGAGTAGTGGGTACACCTAAAGGGTGGAAGATTCTGCATACATCGGCACAGCTGGCTCTTTTGTTAGTGAAACGTAGGGTGGCCATAGGCTGGATGAGCGCCAGGATACCTCTGGTCGATCAATGGTTATGGGATCTCCTGGAGTGGGGAGTAGCGGAGGAACAACATATGCGGTCAGCACATGCAGACAGTAGGGCCAAAATGGACTTGGAGGCCTGCTGTCAATTACTTGATCAATTTACGCAGGGTGAAGCTTTGAGTTCTACAGCCAACACTGACATAGAGGATTGATGGTGGTGGGTAGGCTGCTAACTGTTATGAATAAGACAACCAACTGTGTTTAGCATGAATTCTGCAGGAAGCTGGCATAGTGTTAGTGTGTGGTGGGTACCTATGGTACTTATACCAGGTCCAGGTATCCCCTATTAGTGAAGTGTAGGCAGTGTCTAGAAAACAGGCTCTCTAGAGGTAGCTGTGGATGAGCAGCCAAGGATTATCCAGAAGACATGCAAAGCTCATGCAAAACCACTGTAGTCACACAGCACTTACACACAAGAAAGAAAACACTCAGTTGTAAAAAAATAAAGGTACTTTATTTTTGGAACACAATACCACAAATTACTAGAATGGCAACCCTCCAATAGGAGTTAAGTAATACACTAAATATATACACTAGTCCTAACAATCAGAAATTGGCATAGAAAAGGTAGGAAAACAGTACAAATAGCAGTAACCAATAGTGACCCTAGGGAGAGCACAAACCATATACTAAAAAATGTAATGCGAACACAGGACTCTTACCTAGGTCAGTGGAATGTGTAGAGGGGAGCAGGGAGTATTAGAAAACCACAGAGGTAAGTAACACAGTACCCCCCAGCGACCAGGAAAGCACGAGTAAATCACTGGAACTCCAACAAACCACCCAAAAGAAGGAAAAGAAGACACCCAGACAAGACTGCAAGAAAACCAGCAGTGGATTCCTGAAGAGAGAAGACCTGTGGAGAGAGGGGACCAAGTCCAAGATTCACAGTGGAGTCCAGGAGGAGTAGGAGATACTACCCACCCAGCTGTACTTGCTGGAGTTAGTCGACGGTGATGAAGATGTATTGCTACATACACTACGTGCATGTGGCAGCACTACGTGCAATGTAAACAGTGGTGCAGAGTGTGGACCATTGGCCTCTGCTTTCATTGGCCTTCGCTTCCATTTTGGTTCACGACTCCATTTTGTCGAGTCTGGTTCGATGCGTAAGGCACTGTTCTGTGTTTTTCCACAAGCTTCGGCAAGCTGAAGGGTGGGGTGTTTTTCTGCTCAACTTCGCTCCATCTGCCTGGTACGAAGGGCGCTATTTACATTCCACGAGCTATCAGTTAGAACAACAGGGGGATGCGCCTGTACACAAGGAGGAATGCAAGCTTCACCTTGGAGTCCTCTCCTGGGAACTTGGCCCGTTCTGAGGCGACGTCTCGAAGGGTGAACAAGGTACTGCCGATTGCACAATTTGTAAAGGAGGGGGTCTTTTTCTAGAAAAGACTCCTGGGCGTTAGTAAATACTATAAAAGTTGGGGGCCTGGATGGGCTGGTTTAGGAACTCTCTTCTGGGTTGGACGCAACACCAGGAGGACTGATTGTCTCGAACAGAGGCTCCCTGTGCCAGCTGATTTGGGTTCCCCAGCTTTGTGTACGGCGGAGGGATGCAGACGCTCTTTTCGGTGAAGCTTTTCAATTTATTAAGTGTATTGTGTGTGCGCGCGTAATATGTACTTATTCTTGCAGTCATTTTCATGCTATTGAGCATTGAAGTATATTGTGTGTGCGCGCGTAATATGCACTTATTCTTGCAGTCATTTTCATGCTATTGAGCATTGAGGTATATTGTGTGTGCTTGTATTATATGCACTTACTCTTGCAATTCACAGAGTGCTTATATCTTTATCATTATTCTCATGTTATTCTCCTGGTGTATATATATATATATATATTAGTGTGGTTTAGTTTTGCTAGCTGAGAACTTGCCCCTTAAATAAACTTGATTATTCTACTTACGAAGGTGTTTGAGAGTGATTGCTTTACATTGTGCCTTAAAATATCCTGAAGTGCATGGTTTTGATATTCTGAAGAGTAAAGCAGCACAAATTGGCGTAGTCGGCAGGATTCGAAAAAAAAAAAAAAGGGAAAATGCTTAATAAGATCAAAGCGAGCTCAAAAGCAGGTTCTCAAGTAGCAAATCCAGACATAGAAATACCGGGGTGGGAAACTGCTCCGTATAAACTTTTAGCTCAGGAATGGTCACGTTGTGCTGGTTTGTGTGAAAATTGGAATGCGTGTATGTTGAATGTGGAACCTGAAGATCTTCTTATATGTTTACGGAAAGTTTCAATTGACAAGGGAAGGGAGGTTTGTGCGTTGGGGAGGCGAGGCTGGATCTTGCTTTCTGCGTACCGAAAGTTGTATGAAAAATGTTTACAGTTACAAAAAGACCACGAGCAGCTGGAGAAGGAGTTAGTAGAAGCCCGAAATTCCTCTACCATGCTAGCTTGTCAAAATAAATTATTAAGTGATAAGTTGGAAATGTACCAACTGGTTGCGGAGAGAACGGCTGTTAGCGTAGCTAAATATAAACACAAGAAACGAAGAGGGAAAGTTAATAAAAAGAAGGTGCATTTAGCTATCTCTCAGGCAGGATTAGCCTTTGACCCTGAATTTTGGGATGGAAACATCTGGGATACATCTGATTTTTCAGATGGGTCCGGGGGCGATGACTGCCAAGATGTTAGACAGGAGAAGACAGAGCGCAGGAATGTTGTCCGTGCGCAGCCCATATATCGGCGAAAGTTACAGCATAGCCCAGCTAATCCTGGAGGGGTGATGTTGGATGCCCTGGAGGATTATACACAGCAAGAACTAAGTGATGTGATAGACAGATTTCGACAGAGGTCTGGGGAAACATTGTTTACGTGGTTGGTGCGGGTGCACGATATGGGGGGCCAGGGGGTCCAATTGGATCACGGCGACGCCCCGAGGCCTTGTATGTTAAGTACAGACCCGGTTATTCAAAATGAGTTTAGAACCTATCCAGGGAATGGTCCCATGACCAATTTGTTAGAGCTAGCTGCGCAAGGGTGTGCTCAGAAGTATCCGACAGAGTCAGACTGGCCGCCTAATGATAAACCTTGGTATACTTTGAGAGATGCAGTACAGAGATTGAAGGAAGAAGGGATGAAAACAGCTATCTTTATGGGTAATGCCCATGATTTGATGAATGGAATTTTAAGTGTGTCTGTGCGAAACCGGCTGATTAGGGCCGCTCCTCCTGCATATAAGCATGTCATCATGACTTTGTTAATTAATCAGACGGGTAACCCATTGTCTCAGGTGGTAGAAGCGGTGCGTGAGTTAAGTGATTTAGGAGAATGGGCTAAGCCAGAGAGGAATTCACGGTCTGAGAATCGTACTGATAACAACAGGGTGACAAGGCGAGACATGTTTCAGGCCTTGATGCGAGATGGGGTGACCAGGAATGAAATCGATGGGATAAGCACCAAGGACCTGTGGGAAATGTACCGCAAACGTGGTTTGGATAAAAAGGAGGGGAGTAGGAAAGGGAACAAGAAGGATAACAAAGTGGTGAACTAGAGGAAGGCAGGAGGGGAGGAGCGTGAGGGTGAAAAGGGAGAGAGAGGGAGAAAACCCCACAGTAGAGAGAGATCCCCAGAGGACGGAAATTGGGAGGAAGAGCACCGAAGCGCAGAGGGAACCCGGAGCAGGGAGAGAGACCGGGAACTGACAGGTTCTGGGAAAACTCGAGGAAGAGAGTGGGAGAGGGAGCTGGTAAGCTCAGAGAGGTTGCGAAGCAGAGACAGGGAGGAGGAGTTCCCTGAGAATTACCGCAAACTGTATCCAGATTTGACTTGGGCAGACTCTGATGTGCGCAGAGTGAAAATAGATTAGGAAACAGGCCAAACTCCAGTGCAGGGATGGGCTCGCAAAGATAACAGACCTCATGTCAAAGTAGAAATTTATTGGAAACGTGGAAATGTTCAAAAAGTTCGAGCCCTCGTTGACACCGGAGCGGAGGCCACTTTGATTCATGGCAATCCAAGAAAATTCAGGGGACAGTACTTTACCATTACGGGATTGGGCGGAAAAGAAACCCCGGCAGTGCAGATAGTGGTTCCCATGAAAATAGGGGCACTTCCAAAGAGAGAATATACTGTCCTGATTGTGCCCATTCCCGAATACATTATTGGAATTGACATTTTGAAAGGGATGACCCTACATTTGGAAGATGGATGTTATCAATTTGGTTCCAAAAGATTTATATCAATAGCCGCCGCAAGGGTGGGGCTGTTGAAGATTCCTCCGGTAACACTTCCCCAAGCTACTAAGGTGATTCAAATGAAACAGTACAGAATACCGGGAGGACATGAGGAGATTAGCCAGACTATACATGATTTACTAGAGGCCGGGGTAATAGTTCCCATCACCACTGCGTGGAATAATGCCCTCTGGCCTGTTCGTAAAAGTGATAACAGTTGGAGGATTTGCATTGATTATCGCCAATTGAATAAACATACACCTCCTCTGACTGCAGCGGTCCCAGACACCATTACCTTGATTGAGAACATACAGAAACACAGTGGGATTTGGTATGCAACCATTGACATTGCCAATGCCTTCTTTACGATACCAATAGCTACTGAGAGCCAGCCTCAGCTGGCATTCCAGTGGGCGGGGCGTCAGTACACCTTCTGTAGATTACCCATGGGGTATTTACATAGCCCCACTATCTGCCACCGGCTGGTGGCAGAGCATTTGGATGAAGTACCAGTGGTTCCTGGAGTGCAAATTTCTCACTATATAGATGACGTGATGATGCAGGGAGAGACGCAAGAACAGGTGCAAATTCAGCTAGACAGGGTGGTGGAACATTTGCAGAATCAAGGGTGGGAGATTAACCCCGAGAAAGTGCAGGGACCGTCTCAGAGCGTGAAATTTTTGGGCATTCAGTGGAATCAGGGACACAGAGAAGTGTTGCCAAAAGTGAAACAAAAGATTAAGGAATTCGCAGTACCGCGAAATCGGAAGGAAGCCCAGAGTTTTATTGGACTATTCGGGTATTGGAGACAGCATATACCCCATTTGTCTCAGATTTTGGCCCCATTGTACAAAGTTACACGAAAGAAAAATGCGTTTGAATGGGGAGAGCAGGAGCAGCGCGCGTTTGAATTGGCGAAAGACGCCATTCAGCATGCTTTGGATTTGTGGCCGATTCGAGAGGGAGACATTGAGTTGAATGTGACAGTCCAGGGGCAGTATGCCAATTGGAGTTTATGGCAAAAACAAGGAAGAAAGAGGGTGCCCCTGGGATTTTGGACAAAGAAGTTACCTGAGGCAGGAGAGCGGTATACTCCCTTTGAGAAGCAGCTGCTGGCCTGCTATTGGGCCCTGGTTGATACTGAGCAAATTACACTGGGACACAATGTGATTTTAAGGCCTGAAATTCCCATCATGCAGTGGGTGATGAGTTCCCCAAAAACTCATAGAATTGGACATGCGCAAGAAGCCAGCATTATAAAATGGAAATGGTATGTCCAGGACAGGGCACGAGCGGGTCCAAAAGGGACCGCCGTTTTGCATGAGCAGGTAGCGCAGGCTCCAGTGGAGAATTCCGAAATGTTGCATGATGTACCTTCAGTGTGTGAATCCCCAGTAGGGTGGGGCCAGCCGTTCGCAGACTTGTCTGCAGATGACAAAAAACATGTGTGGTTCACAGATGGTTCAGCAAAATATGTTGGAGCGAAAAGGCACTGGAAGGCAGTGTCCTATAATCCTGTTACCAAGAAGCTTTTGACAACTACAGGACAGGGAAAAAGTAGCCAGTATGCAGAGCTTTATGCCGTGTATCAGGCTTTAAAACAGGAGCTACCCGGAAAATGTCACATTTATACAGATTCCTGGTCTACCGCCAATGGGTTAGCTACTTGGCTTCCCACGTGGCATGCACATCAGTACAAAATCCATAACAAAGAGGTATGGGGGAAGGAGTTATGGCAGGAGATCTGGGAAATGTTACCTCAAAGCACCGTGACTGTCTATCATGTGGACGCTCACTGTCCCACTGATTCATTAGACCGATGGTTCAATTGTCTTGCAGACGATCGAGCCAAGATTCAAGAGGCTGAAGTGGAGGCGCAGAGTTCTGATTTGGTGGGAATGGCTAAATGGGCACACCAGAAATGCGGACATCTTGGAGAAAAGGCTACTCACAGGTGGGCTGAGATTAGAGGGATGCATCTTCCCCTAGATTTGATTAAAACAGCGATCATTGAATGTCCCATTTGTCAGCATGCACAGCACAGACCGGTCCCACAGGTGGTGAGAGGACAGCTAGGCAGAGGTAAATTGACAGGACAGATTTGGCAGATTGATTACATTGGACCAATGCCAGTGAGCAGACGGTGTCAGTATGCCTGCACTGTGGTAGACACTTACTCTGGTTATCTCATAGCCTTTCCCTGCAAGCGCGCAACTCAGCAGAGCACCCTGAAAACACTAGATCTGTTGATTCTGTACTATGGAGTGCCACTCCAGATTCAAAGTGATAACGCCAGCCACTTCAAGGGCAGACTAGTGCAGGACTATTGTGCACAACGCAATATTGAGTGGATTTTTCACATACCTTACTACCCACAAGCAGCGGGACTGATTGAGAGAATGAATGGGTTGCGCAAAAGAACAATTGCGTAAACTGAATGATGGGACACTGAAGGGGTGGAGGGATAATTTGTATGATGCTTTGCAAATTTTGAACAACCGACCCCTTACAAATGCCGAGACACCTCTCATGAGAATGCTGACACCTGCTTTACAGATTAATCCGTTTACAACGAGTAATACCATTATGTATTGGGAAACAGCTCCAGGAGCTTTGGCCCCATATCGAGCTACACCAGAATCTGCAGGACTTGACTTACATGCTTTACACATGCATCGATTGAAACCTAGAGACATCACTCTGATTGAAACTGGGTGGGAATTCAGATTCCCCCTGAGCATTACGGTCTGATCGCCCCTCGATCTGGGCTTGCCTTGAGGGGCATCCAAGTTTTAGGAGGCGTGATAGATGCAGACTACCAAGGCGAATTGAAAGTCATTCTCTTGAACAGTGGTGACACAGACCTAGTGGTGCAACCTGGTGATCGCATTGCCCAAATTGTCATCATGCCGGTTTATGGAGGTGTTGTTAAGAAGGGGAGCGCCCCAGCTCTTCTCACTGTGAGAGGCAAAGGAGGGTTTGGATCTACTGACAAGAACCCAGGGGCCAAAGTGTGGATTGAATCCCCAAATAACCCTCCTCAACCCGCTGATGTCATCGCCACTGGACCAGACAATGTCCTGGTAGTTATGCGACCTGGTCAAGACAAATGGGAACATGTTCCCGCTGACAAATGCTATCTGCGAGAATGATAATACGTGTTTTGTCCTTTGTTCTTTTCAGATCATCCTGTGGAGTGCCTGTGCCATGAGTGTGGTGTATGGAGCCCGTTCGGGAGACTCCACCGGGGAGCGGGAGGGGCTCATAGCCCAAAAATTCAACCGTCAGCCGCAGATGCCAACGCTGCTGCATCAACCGAACAATGTTTGGATTCATCTAGCGCAGGAAGTGCTGAATATATCTCACTTCTGTATGAGTAACATGCAAAGCGTTCAAGATTTGATTACCACTTGTCTAGTGGCAGTGCCCACTCCTGCTGCTGTATTATTACACATCTTTAACAATACAAACCAGGATGGAATGGTGGATGTGAGTGACGTTCGCTCCCATCTGTCACTCTATGAGTACTGCCGTCATTGCCCGGAGGTGGGCAGGCGGTTGTGGAGGAACATGACATCTATACTCACGTTTAACATCTCAAATGGGGATGTGTGCTATTCATTGACCTGTGATCCTATGAAAATAGGTCAATGTGCTCAGCTCAAATTGGAGAAAAGAGACAAAAACTTAACTGCTGCACAACGGACATTGTGCCACTCACGGACTGACCTAACCTGTTTGAATGTAAATAATTCGATGTTTTGCCAACATGTGGTGCCTGCAGCCAGCCACATTCAAAATGTTAAGTTGCTTAAAGGTTGGCTCTTTTCTTGTGGTAATCTTTCTTTTACTTATATTCCAGCCAATCTAACCGGAGGGCCTTGTGCCTGGTCACGCTTAGGCTTTCTCATGTTTCCTATGGATACCGCTCTACACCCTCGCTATACCAGAGACACTATTCAATTACCTACGGACTGTGATTCTGAAATTTCATTGCTGTCCAAAACAGAATATGTTAGTTTAGCTGGTTCTATCGTAGGGGTGCCAGGACTTGCAGTATATAATACCAGAGTTATTAATAAACTTGCATGTTTAGTAGTCAAGAATATTAACTATACATCAGCTGCCTTAGCTGAGCTGTTATTAGATGTACAGGGAATTAGAAGAGCTGCTTTGCAGAATCGCGCTGCTATTGATTATTTACTGCTTAAACACAACCATGGCTGCAGTGATTTTGAAGGATTATGTTGCTTCAATTTATCCGACCACTCCATATCAATCAACTCCCACATAGAGGCCCTGCATAAGTTGTTGAAGGGGGTGCAGCAGGATGTTGACAAGGGGTGGTGGGATTGGGCTTTTGGATGGCTGCCTAATTTAGGCCAACTGCGTTATATCTTTGGTGTAATCATTATCATAACAGTTATTTTAATTTCATTATGTTGTTGTATTCAGTGTGTGCCTAATCTTCTATCTCAGTTTCGCCCAAGAGCATTGCCATTTCAGCTTATAGGATATACTTAGTTGTAAGTTGGCCAAATGGTCCAAGGGTGGAATGTATTGCTACATACACTACGTGCAAGGTAAACAGTGGTGCAAAGTGTGGACCATTGGCCTCTGCTTTCATTGGCCTTCGCTTCCATTTTGGTTCACGACTCCATTTTGTCGAGTCTGGTTCGGTGCGTAAGGCACTGTTCTGTGTTTTTCCACAAGCTTCGGCAAGCTGAAGGGTGGGGTGTTTTTCTGCTCAACTTCGCTCCATCTGCCTGGTACGAAGGGCGCTATTTACATTCCACGAGCTATCAGTTAGAACAACAGGGGGATGCGCCTGTACACAAGGAGGAATGCAAGCTTCACCTTGGAGTCCTCTCCTGGGAACTTGGTCCGTTCTGAGGAGACGTCTCGAAGGGTGAACAAGGTACCGCCGATTGCACAATTTGTAAAGGAGGGGGTCTTTTTCTAGAAAAGACTCCTGGGCGTTAGTAAATACTATAAAAGTTGGGGGCCTGGATGGGCAGGTTTAGGAACTCTCTTCTGGGTTGGACGCAACGCCAGGAGGACTGATTGTCCCGAACAGAGGCTCCCTGTGCCAGCTGATTTGGGTTCCCCAGCTTTGTGTACGGCGGAGGGATGCAGACGCTCTTTTCGGTGAAGCTTTTCAATTTATTAAGTGTATTGTGTGTGCGCGCGTAATGTGTACTTATTCTTGCAGTCATTTTCATGCTATTGAGCATTGAAGTATATTGTGTGTGCGCGCGTAATATGCACTTATTCTTGCAGTCATTTTCATGCTATTGAGCATTGAGGTATATTGTGTGTGCTTGTATTATATGCACTTACTCTTGCAATTATTCACAGAGTGCTTATATCTTTATCATTATTCTCATGTTATTCTCCTGATGTATATATATATATATTAGTGTGGTTTAGTTTTGCTAGCTGAGAACTTGCCCCTTAAATAAACTTGATTATTCTACTTACGAAGGTGTTTGAGAGTGATTGCTTTACATTGTGCCTTAAAATATCCTGAAGTGCATAGTTTTGATATTCTGAAGAGTAAAGCAGCACACACCGACCGACCACGCTCGCAACCTGGGCTTCATCCTCGACTCCTCCCTCACCTTGTCTAAACAGGTCAACTCAGTTTCCTCCTCCTGCTACAACACACTCCGCATGCTCTGCAGAATCTACAAGTGGATCCCGACGGAAACAAGAAGAACAGTGACACAGGCCTTCGTCAGCAGCAGGCTGGATTATGGCAACGCACTCGACACAGGCATCCCAGCGATAGACCTACTACGCCTCCAACGCATCCAAAACGCCTCTGCCCGACTGATCCTCAACGTACCCCGCCACAGCCACATCTCCCACCACCTGAGAAACCTTCACTGGCTCCCCGTGGACAAAAGGATCACTTTCAAGCTTCTTACCCACGCTCACAAAGTGCTCCATGACACCAGACCAGCCTACCTAAACAACAGACTCAGCTTCTACACCCCCACCCGTCAGCTCCGCTCCCCTAACCTCGCCCTCGCCGTCGTCCCTCGCATCTGAAGAAAGACCTCCGGCGGCAGATCCTTCTCATACCTCGCCGCCAAAACCTGGAACACCCTCCCCACCAACCTATGACAGACTCAAGACCTACTCCCCTTCAGAAGACTCCTCAAGACCTGGCTCTTCGACCAGTAACACCAGCTCCTCCACCACCCCAGCGCCTTGAAACCCTCACGGGTACATAGTGCGCTTTATAAATCCAATGATTGATTGATTGGTATCTAGGTACTCAGGGCATTCGGATTCCAGGGGATTCCTATGGGCTGCAGCAGTTATTCCGCCACCCATAGGGAGCCCATGCAAAGGGTACTGCAGGTCTGCCATTGCAGACTGCGTGAACCGGGTGCATGCACCCATTTTCACTATAGGTCACTACACCAGGTCACTATAAGTCGCCCCTGTAGTGGGTACCAAAGGTACTTACACCCTGTGCCATGTCCAGTTTTCCCTTATTAGTAGAATACAGGTGTTTCTAGCAGCTTAGGCTGATAGAAGGTAGCTATGGCAAAGCAGCTTAGGCTGAACTAGGAGACATGCAAAGCTCCTACTATACCACTGGTGTCATATGCACAATATCATAAAAAAACACAATACACAGATATACTAAAAATAAAGGTACTTTATTTTTATGACAATATGCCACAAGTATCTCAGTGAGTACCCTCAGTAAGAAGGTAAGTAATATACACAAGTTATATGTACACAAACCCAAAACAGGTAAGTAAGAGTAAGAAAAGCAATGCAAACAGTGTCCAATTACAATAGGACGCAATAGGTGAACATAGGTCTAGGGGCAACACAAACCATATACTCCAAAAGTGGAATGCGAATCACGAATGGACCCCAGATCTATGGGAGCTTGTAGAGGGTCGCTGGGACTGTAAGAAAACAGTCAGGGTGTCCACGATACCCCATCCCAAGACCCTGAAAAGTAGGATTAAAGTACACCTACTACCCCAAAAGGACACAATTGTTGTGATAGGGGTATTCTGCAGGAACAACAAACACCAGCAAAGCACTGAAGATGGATTCCTGGATCTGAGGACCTGCAAGGCAAGGGGACCAAGTCCAAGAGTTGCGATAGTGTCCAGGGGGGGCAGGAGACAGGAAACCCCGGATGAAGGGGCAAGTAAGCTGCCTCCGGATGGAAGAAGCTTGGATTCTGCAACAACGAAGAGGACTAGGAACTTCTCCTTTGGATTGAAGATATCCCATGTCGCGGTGAAGGTTGCAGAAGTGTTCCCACGCAGAAATACCGCAAACAAGCCTTGCTAGCTGCAAGGGTTGCAGTAGAGGTTTTTGGGTGCTGCTGGGGACCAGGAAGGACCAGGATGTCGCCCCTTGGAGGAGAGACACAGGAGGCACTCAGCAACTCAGAGAGTCCTCACAGAAGCAATCAGAACCCACAGAAGTACTGGAGCAGGCACTTAGAAGATTTGTGAACTAGAGCTGGCTCAGAGTCACAAAGGAGGGTCCCAAGATGTCGGAGGCCAACTCAGCGGGTTGAGCACTGCAGGACGGAGTGCTGGGGACCCAGGCTAGGCTGTGCATGAAGGAAATCCTGGAAGAGTGCACAGGAGCCGGAGTAGCTGCATATCACGCAGTACATAGGTTTACAGTCTAGCGTGGGGAGGCAAGGACTTAACTCCACCAAACTTAGACTGAAGGATCACTGGACTGTGGGAGTTACTTGGATACAGTTCCTGTGTTCCAGGGACCACGCTCGTCAGGATGAGAGGGGACCCAGAGCACTGGTGATGCAGTCTTTTGGTACCTTCGTTAGCAGGGGGAAGATTCCGTTGACCCACGGGAGATTTCTTCTTGGCTTCCAGTGCAGGGTGAAGGCGGATGACCCCCAGAGCATGCACCACCAGGAAACAGTCGAGAAGCCGGCAGGATGAGGTGCTACAATGTTGCTGGTAGTTGTCTTGCTACTTTGTTGTGGTTTCGCGGGCGTTCTGGAGCAGTAAGCGGTCGATCCTTTGCAGAAGTCGAAGAGGGAGATGCAGAGGAACTCTGGTGAGCTCTTGCATTCGTTATCTGAAGAATTCCCCAGAGGAGAGACCCTAAATAGCCAGAAAAGGAGGTTTGGCTACCAAGAAAGGAGGATCGGCTACCAAGAGAGGTAAGAGCCTATCAGAGGGGGGTCTCTGACATCACCTGCTGGCACTGGCCACTCTGAGTAGTCCAGTGTGCCCCCAACACCTCTGTTTCCAAGATGGCAGAGGTCTGGGACACACTGGAGGAGCTCTGGGCACCTCCCCTGGGAGGTACTGGTCAGGGGAGTGGTCACTCCCCTTTCCTTTGTTCAGTATCGTGCCAGAGCAGGGCTGGGGGATCCCTGAACCAGTGTAGACTGGCTTATGCAGAGATGGGCACCATCTGTGCCCATCAAAGCATTTCCAGAGGCTGGGGGAGGCAACTCCTCCCCAGCACTTCACACCTATTTCCAAAGGAAGAGGGTGTAACACCCTATCTAAGAGGAAATCATTTGTTCTTCCTTCCTGGGCCAGGGCTGCCTGGACCCCAGGAGGGCGGAATCCTGTCTGAGGGTTTGGCAGCAGCAGCAGCTGCAGTGGAAACCCCGGAAAGGCAGTTTGGCAGTACCCGGGTTCTGTGCTAGAGACCCGGGGGATCATGGAATTGTCCCCCCAATACCAGAATGGTATTGGGATGACAATTCCATGATCTTAGACATGTTACATGGCCATGTCCGGGGTTAGCATTGTGATGCTATACATAGGTAGTAACCTATGTATAGTGCACGCGTGTAATGGTGTCCCCGCACTCACAAAGTCCGGGGAATTTGCCATGAACAATGTGGGGGCACCTTGGCTAGTGCCAGGGTGCACACACTAAGGAACTTGGCACCCAACCTTAACTAAGTGATTGATTGGTTGATTGAAGTGAAGGTTAGACATATAGGTGACTTATAAGTTACTTATGTGCAGTCAAAAATGGCTGTGAAATAACATGGACGTTATTTCACTCAGGCTGCAGTGGCAGGCCTGTGTAAGAATTGTCTGAGCTCCCTATGGCTGGCAAAAGAAATGCTGCAGCCCATAGGGATCTCCTGGAACCCCAATACCCTGGGTACCTCAGTACCATAAACAAGGGGATTATATGGGTGTACCAGTGTGCCAATGAGAATTGGTAAATTTAGTCACTAGCCTGCAGTGACAAATTTAGAAAGCAGAGAGAGCATAAACACTGAGGTTCTGGTTATCAGAGCCTCAGTGATACAGTTAGGCACCACACAGGGAACACATACAGGGCACATACTATGAGAACTGGGGTCCTGCCTGGCAGGATCCCAGTGACACAAGGGCTAAAAACAACATACATACAGTGAAAATGGGGGTAACATGCCAGGCAAGATGGTACTTTCCCACACAACCCCCCCCCACCCCCAAACGAAGGACAATAAGACTAGCCATGTCCTGATGAGTCTTTATTGTCTAAGTGGAAATATCTGGAGAGTCCATCTGCATTGGAGTGGATACTCCCAGGTCTATGTTCCAATGTATAGTCCATTCCCTGTAGAGATATAGACCACCTCAACAATTTAGGGTTTTCACCTTTCATTTGTTTTAGCCAAAGTAGTGGTCTGTCTGAACAATAAAGTGAGTGCCAAACAGGTATGGCCTCAACTTTTTCAGTGCCCAGACCACAGCAAAGGCCTCCCTCTCGATGGCAGACCAACACTTTTCTCTAGGGGTCAACCTTCTGCTGATAAAAAGCAACTGGTTGATCCTGGCCCTCAGAATTCAGTTGTGATAAGCCTGCCCCTACCCCTAATTCAGATGCATCAGTTTGAACAATGAATTTCTTGGAGTAACATGGGCTTTTTAGGACAGGTGCAGAGCACATGGCCTGTTTGAGCTCCTCAAAAGCTCTCTGACAGCTAGCTGTCCATAACACCTTTTTAGGCATTTTCTTGCTTGTGAGATCATTAAGAGGGGCTGCTATGGAGCCATAATTCTTGATGAATCTCCTGTAGTACCCTGTGAGGCATAAAAAGGCTCTCACTTGGGTCTGAGTTGTAGGGGGAAACCAATCCATGATTGTCTGGATTTTCCCCTGTAGTGGTGCAATCAGTTCTCCACCTACCAGGTGGCCCAGATAAACCACTTTTGCCTGCCCTATCTGGCACTTTGAGGCCTTGACAGTGAGGCCTGCCTTTTGCAGGACCTCCAAAACTTTCCAAAGGTGGACCAGGTGCTCATCCCAGGTTGAGCTAAAGACAGCAATATCATCAAGATATGCTGCACTGAAAGCTTCCAACCCTTGCAGGACTGTGTTCACCAACCTCTGAAAAGTGGCAGGTGCATTTTTCAAACCAAAGGGCATTACTGTGAATTGGTAGTGCCCTCCTATGGTGGAAAATGCAGTCTTTGGTTTAGCATCTTCTGCCAATACCCTGCAGTCAGATCAAAAGTGCTAAGATACTTGGCAGAAGCCAGTGTATCAATGAGCTCATCTGCCCTGGGTATAGGGTGAGCATCAGTTTTTGTTACCTGATTGAGCCCTCTGTAATCTACACAAAACCTCATCTCTCTCTTTCCATCTTTGGTGTGAGGTTTTGGTACAAGCACCACTGGGCTAGCCTATGGGCTTTCAGAAGGTTCAATTACCCCTAAATCCAACATTTTCTGCACCTCTTGTTTAATGCAGTCTCTCTGACATGGTCAGGCTGCCTATACATTTTACTTTTGACAGGCAGGCTGTCTCCAGTGTCAATTGTGTGTTCACACCAGGATGTTGTACCTGGTACAAGTGAAAAGAGGTCTGAAAATTGGCTTAGGAGATTGATGCAGTTGTGTTTCTGTTCTGCAGTCAGACAATCTGCTAAAACTACTCCCTCCACTAAGGCATCTGCTTTAGTGGTGGAGAAGAGATGAGGGAGAGGGTCAATCTCTTATTCCTGCCCCTCATCTGTTGCCATGAGCAGGGTGAGATCAGCCCTGTCACAGTAGGGTTTCAGGTGGTTGACATGAATCACCCTAAGGGGACTCCTGGCAGTGACCAGGTCTACCAAATAGGAACCTCACCCTTCTTCTCAACAATTAGATGGGGTCCATTCCATTTGTCTTGGAGTGCTCTTGGGGCCACAGGCTCCAATACCCACACCTTCTGTCCTGGTTGGTACTGGATCAGAACAGCCTTCTGGTCATGCCATTGCTTTTGAAGCTCCTGGCTGGCCTGAAGGTTTTTACTGGCCTTTTTCATGTACTCAGCCATTCTGGATCTTAGGCCAAGTACATAATCCACTATGTTCTGTTTAGGAGCTTTTAAATGTTGTTCCCAACCCTCCTTCACAAGAGTAAGTGGACCTCTTACAGGGTGCCCAAAGAGGAGTTCAAAGGGGCTGAAGGCCACTCCTTTCTGGGGAACCTCCTTGTAAGCAAAAAGGAGGCAAGGTAACAGGACATCCCATCTCCTCCTGTGTGTTTCAGGAAATCCCATTATCATTCCTTTGAGAGTTTTATTAAACCTCTCAACCAGACCATTTGTTTGTGGATGGTAAGGGGTGGTGAACTTGTAGGTAACACCACACTCCTTTCACATTGCTTTCAAGTATGCAGACATGAAGTTGCTACCTCTGTCTGATACTACCTCTTTAGGAAAACCCACCCTGGAAAAGATTCCCAGGAGGGCCTTTGCCACTGCAGGAGCTGTAGTGGTCCTTAAAGGTATGGCTTCAGGGTATCTTGTGGCACCAAGATAAATCTATTGCCTGAAGCAGTAGGAGGGTCAAGGGGGCCAACTATGTCAACCCCTACCCTTTCAAACGGCACCCCAACCACTGGAAGTGGAATTAGAGGGGCTTTTGGAGTGCCACCAGTCTTACCACTGGCTTGGCAGGTCAAAGAAGGCTTGCAAAAATCTTTGGTGTTCTCTGACATGTGAGGCCAGTGAAACAAGGGGACGAGTCATTACCAAGTTTTTGTCTGGCCCAAATGCCCAGCCAAAGGAATGTCATGTGCTAGAGTGAGAAGAAACTCTCTGTACTGCAGGGGAATGACCAATCTCCTGGCTGCTCCAGGTTTTGGGTCCCTTGACTCTGTGTACAAAAGGTTATCTTCCCAGTATACTCTATGACTGTCAGTGACATCCCCATTTTGCTGCTTAACAGCTTGCTGTCTGAGACCCTCTAATGTGGGACAGGTTTGCTGTGCCACACTCAGCTCTTCCCTGGCAGGCCCCCCTCCACCCAAAAGCTCAGCAGTGTCTGCTGGCAGCTCCTCTGGTGTAGGTTCTGCACAAGGAGGAAATTCCTCTTCCTCAGAAGGGGAATCATCTGTAGAGGGAGGGATAGTGGGTACGGATGTACCCTTTCTACCCCTAGCTTTAGGGAGCACTTGGTCCATTGTTCCAGGATCCAAGTTGCCCTGTCCTTTTTGCATTTTGGCCTGAGCCCTGGTTAAAGCAAAAATATGCCCAGGAATGCCCAGCATTGCTGCAAGGGCCTCCAACTCCACTTCTGCCCAAGCTGATGTCTCTAAATCATTCGTTAGTAGACAGTCTACAGGTAAATCTGAGGCAACCACAACTTTATTTGGACCAGTAACCCCCCCAGTTGAGATTCACAACAGCCATGGGGTGGCTAAGAGTGTTGTTATGAACGTCTGTCACTTGGTACTGCTGACCAAGTAGATGTAGTTCAGGGTGGACCAGTCTTTCTATCACCATAGTTACACTGGCTCCTGTGTCCCTGTAGGCCTGGACCTCAACACCATTTATTAGGGGAAGTTGCTTGTAGTTATCCATATTAAGGGGACAGGCAACCAAGGTGGCAAAATCAATGCCACCATCAGAGACTAAAACTGCCTCTGTGGTCTCCCTAACAAGACCAAACCCAACTACATTGCCAATAGTGAGCCCAGCTACGCCCTTGGATTGGCTATTAGTAGTAGATTTACCACCACCACTGCTATTACTAGGGGCACTAGAATTTGCAGCAGGGGTTGTGGTGGTGGGAGGTTTGGTGTTTTTCTTTGGGCAGCTGGAATCAGTTGCCCAATGGCCTTTGACTTTACACAAATAACACCAAGGCTTTTTAGGTTGATTATTAGAAGAGGATTTGGACCCACCACCCCCAGAGGATTTTTGTGGGCCTGATGAAGACTCAGAATGCTTACTTTTGTCTACACCCTTCTCAGAAGACTTACCATCCTTCTTCTTGCCATCCTTGTCACCCTCTGTATGAACTTTTCTGTTCACCCTTCTTCTGACCCACTTATCTGCCTTCTTTCCCAATTCTTGGGGAGAGGTCAGATCCGAGTCCACTAGGTATTGGTGCAACAAGCCAGACACACAGTTGTTCAGAATATGCTCTCTCAGAATAAGATTTTACAGACTTTCATAGTCAGATACCTTCCTGCCATGTAACCACCCTTCCAAGGCCTTCACTGAACAGTCCACAAAATCTGTCTAGTCTTCGGAAGACTCTTTTCTGGTGTCTCTGAACTTAATCCTGTATTGTTCAGTGGTTAAGCCAAATCCATCCAAGATTGCATCTTTCAAAACTGTGCAGTTGTTGGCTTCACTTTCTCTAACAGTAAGGAGCCTATCCCTACCCTTTCCAGTGAAAGATAGCCACAAAATAGCAGCACACTGCCTTTGAGGGACCAACTGTACCATACAGGCCCTCTCAAGTGCAGCAAACCACTTATTAATGTCATCCCCCTCCTTGTAAGGGGGGACTATCTTGTGCAGATTCCTGGAGTCTTGCTCTCTAACAGGATTGCTATCAGGAATACTGCTGCTGCCACCATGGGGAACTAACCCCAACCTCTGTCTTTCCCTCTCAATGTCTAGGGATTCCTATCTAAGGCCAGCTGCTGCTGTTTAAACTTCAGTCTGGTCTCTTCAGCCCTCAACGTTTTGAGTTCCCTTTCTAACAAGTTATCCTCAGGGTGGGTGGGTTGGGAATGTTTTGACACAGAGGAAATATGGGAAGTTACAGAGGGGGACCTGTCCCTTGTAGTGTAGCCATTTTTAATACAGCTTCATTCGCGTTAGCTTAACATATTAGGCCTCTGTGCACTTTGCCCTAGATACATTTTATTCAACCTTGCACTGTTATTTTAACCTGTTAGGTGCGGGCGTCGGCCACTGGCCGACGCCCACACACCCTCCCTGGTGCGGGTCACGACCAGTGGCCGACACCAGGAAGGGTATCAATAAATCCTCGGGTGCGTCGCACCCGAGGATTTTTTTTTTTTTGTAAACCCCCCCCCGGGAGACACGGAAGCTTCCGTGTCTCCCCCCGCCCCCCCCACCCGCCCCTTTGTGACATCAGCGCGCCTCGCGGCGCGCTGACGTTGCAAAGGTGTTTTCCCCATCAAAGCAGGAAGCAGCCTTGCGGCCGCTTCCTGCTTTGATGGGGAAAACGGCCTTTCTCACGTTCGGGAAGGCCTCGTAAGAAAGGGGAGACACTCCCCTTTCTTACGAGGCCTTCCTGAAAGTGTTTCCTGGCCCCCCGGTCGCAGCTGTGCTGCGATCGGGGGCCAGGAAACACTTTCAGGTTTCCTGGCCCCCCGATCGCAGCACAGCTGCGATCGGGGGGCCAGGAAACACTTTGAAAAGGCCTCGTAAGAAAGGGGAGACTCTCCCCTTTCTTACAAGGCCTTCTCAAACTGTTTCTGGCCCCCGATCGCAGCTGTGCTGCGATCGGGGGCCAGAAACAGTTTGAGAAGGCCTCGTAAGAAAGGGGGAGAGTCTCCCCTTTCTTACGAGGCCTTCTCAAAGTGTTTCCTGGCCCCCGATCGCAGCACAGCTGCGATCGGGGGCCAGGAAACACCACTAGACGCCAGGGATTTCACTTTGGGGGGGCGGCCCCCTCGGAAAACGGGCCGCCCCCCCCGGTGGCATAATTAATAAAAAAAAAAAGGTAGGTGCCCCCTGGGGGGGGGGGGGGGGCGCGATCGCGCCCCCCCCCCAGGGGATTGTTTTTTTTTATTTTTAAAAATAATAAAAATAAAAAAAAAATGACAGGGGGTCGCCCGTGGGCAGGGTGACCCCCTGTGGGGGCAATTTTTTTTTTAGATGTTGTAGGGTTTCCCTGGGGGCCATTTTGGCCCCCAAGGAAACCATACAACAACTAAAAAAAATAGATCTATATATAGATCTATATTTATATATCTATGTAGATAGATATATCTATGTACATGGATATATCTATAGATATATCTATGTACATAGATATATATATATATATATATAGAGGTAGATCTATATATACCAAAGAGATTTATAAAGTGTGCTACTCACCTGTGAGGGTCTCAAGGCGCTTGGGGGGGGGGGGGCGGGGGGAGGGAAAGGGGCTGGGAGGTTCACTGTTCGAAAAGCCAGGTTTTGAGGCCCTTCCTGAAAAGAAGTAGGTTTTGGGTCTTGCGAAGGTGGGTTGTGAGGGCGTTCCAGGTTTTGGGTGCAAGGTAGGAGAAGGATCTGCCCCCGGTGGTGGTGTGTTTGATGCGGGGGACAGAGGCGAGAGAGAGGTCAGCTGAGCGGACGTTTCGTGTGGGGGTGTGGAAGGTGACTCTCGTTGAGGTAGGCAGGGCCTGTGTTGTGGAGTGATTTGTGTGCGAGGATGAGGATCTTGAAGGTGATCCTTTTGTCAATGGGGAGCCAGTGGAGGGATTTGAGGTGTGGAGAGATGTGTTCGTGTCGGCGGAGGTCGAGGATGAGTCGTGCTGCTGAGTTCTAGATGCGTGTAGTTTGCGCTTGAGTTTTAGAGTGGTGCCGGCGTAGAGGGCGTTTCCGTAATCAAGCCTGCTGCTGATGTGTGCGTGAGTGACAGTTTTTCTGGTCTCTGTGGGGATCCATTTGAATGTTTTTCAGTATACGGAGTGTGTTGAAGCATGAGGAGGTGAGAGCGTTGATTTGTTGGGTCATCGAGAGGGAGGAGTCTAGGATGATGCTGAGGTTGCGTGCGTGGTTGGCGGGGGTGGGTGCAGGGCCTAGCGTGGTGGGCCACCATGAGGGGTCCCAGGTGTTTTTGTGTGGGCCAAAGAGGATTATTTCGGTTTTGCTTGAGTTGAGTTTCAGGTGATTGGCTGTCATATATATATCACTTTTGTCAATATGTGTGTGGTTTCCCTGGGGGGAAAAGGGTCCGACTTGTCTAGTGGCAGTTTTAGTGCCATAAAGAAGCGCAGAAGGTTTATATGCCTACTGCAAAGAGCAAATCTGTATTTTATGTAAATAGCTGAGTACATTAGCAAAGTCTATGGAGAGATGAAGGGCACTTTTGCTGGGTGGTACTGAGGGAATCCGAGGAGGAGGGAGTGGGAGCACCAATAATGATTGTTGGACTGGGCGCAGGAGGTGCTAAAGACTGTGACGAATGGTATGTGACAAGGTGTTTTTTGAGTGTCTTGAAAGTACGTGCTGATTGAGGGAAGAAGCGCAGGTAAGGTGGCCTCTACTGTTGCACGTATCTCACACACCATCGATTTTGTGACTGTCTACGTAGGCTAGTGTTTTAGAGCAACAGTTTAGCCAATAGCAGAGATGGCATCTTGATGGATGACTGCTGCCTACACTCGGGTTATAGAGGACCGCTCTGACATAGGATCAGAGACTGAGACATCAGATACTGAGACAGCATCTGAGGGATAGGACAATGGCGCAGACTCTGGGAGTGATTTTTCAGTCAGAGGAGTCCCATTCGATAACTCCTCTTCCAGTACATTATGAGGGAGGTGATGAGGACAGTCCTGCTGTCCCTTCGCAAGCTGTTTGTGCAACTGGGTAATAGTGGGTTAGGTCAACCCAGAGAGCAGGTGAATGCGGCGGCAAGCAGAGAGAGAGTGCTCTCTTGGGAGCTCCCCAATTTAGTTCAGCCCCAAATTCCACCACCCAAATCATATTGTGGAGACATCAAAATTATCCATGGCAAAACAAACTGGTTTTGTAAGGCAGGCACCTGTGTTTTTGGTCCTGGATTCGGCGGCCATATAGAGAAACACACTAAACCCAAACATTTCTGGAAACTAGACATTCGGGGGAGTCCACAGAGGTGTGACTTGTGTGGCTTCCCCAAAGTTTTCTTACCCAGAATACCCTGCAAAGCTGAAATGTTGAAAAAAAACTAAATTTTTCTCGCATTTCTGTCACACAAACTACAGGAATATGCTGGGATCCACAATATTCCTACCACCCAGTGACTCCTCACCTGTCCTGATAAAAACACTACCCCACTTGAGTGCCTACACCTAGTGTCTGTGTCAGGAATGGATCACCCCAGGGTCAACAGCTGCCTCACGTAAGGACCAACATTGACCGTTGTGTGATCTATTCCTGTCGCAGGCACCAGGCCTAACCACACAAGTGAGGTATCATTTTTATCGGGAGGCTTGGGGGAACGCTGGGTGGAAGGAAATTTGTGGCTCCTCTCAGATTCCAGAACTTTCTGTCACCGAAATGTGAGGAAAACTTGTTTTTTTAGCCACTTTTTGAGGTTTGCAAAGGATTCTGGGTAACAGAACCTGGTCCGAGCCCCGCAAGTCACCCCTCCTTGGATTCCCCTAGGTCTCTAGTTTTCAGAAATGCACAGGTTTGGTAGGTTTCCCTAGGTGCCGGCTGAGCTAGAGGCCAAAATCTACAGGTAGGCACTTTGCAAAAAACAGCTCTGTTTTCTGTGATGTGTCCACGTTGTGTTTTGGGGCATTTCCTGTCGCGGGCGCTAGGCCTACCCACACAAGTGAGGTATCATTTTTATCGGGAGACTTGGGGGGACGCTGGGTGGAAGGAAATTTGAGGCTCCTCTCCGATTCCAGAACTTTCTGTCACCGTACTGTGAGGAAAACTTGTTTTTTTAGCCACTTTTTGAGGTTTGCAAAGGATTCTGGGTAACAGAACCTGGTCCGAGCCCCGCGAGTCACCCCATCTTGGATTCCCCTAGGTCTCTAGTTTTCAGAAATGTACAGGTTTGGTAGGTTTCCCTAGGTGCCGGCTGAGCTAGAGGCCAAAATCTACAGGTAGGCACTTTGCAAAAAACAGCTCTGTTTTCTGTGATGTGTCCATGTTGTGTTTTGGGGCATTTCCTGTCGCAGGCGCTAGGCCTACCCACACAAGTGAGGTATCATTTTTATCGGGAGACTTAGGGGGAAGCTGGGTGGAAGGAAATTTGAGGCTCCTCTCCGATTCCAGAACTTTCTGTCACCGAAATGTGAGGAAAACTTGTTTTTTTAGCCACTTTTTGAGGTTTGCAAAGGATTCTGGGTAACAGAACCTGGTCAGAGCCCCGCGAGTCACCCCATCTTGGATTCCCCTAGGTCTCTAGTTTTCAAAAATGTACAGGTTTGGTAGGTTTCCCTAGGTGCCGGCTGAGCTAGAGGCCAAAATCTACAGGTAGGCACTTTGCAAAAAACAGCTCTGTTTTCTGTGATGTGTCCACGTTGTGTTTTGGGGCATTTCCTGTCGCGGGCGCTAGGCCTACCCACACAAGTGAGGTATCATTTTTATCGGGAGACTTGGGGGGACGCTGGGTGGAAGGAAATTTGAGGCTCCTCTCCGATTCCAGAACTTTCTGTCACCGAAATGTGAGGAAAACTTGTTTTTTTAGCCACTTTTTGAGGTTTGCAAAGGATTCTGGGTAACAGAACCTGGTCAGAGCCCCGCGAGTCACCCCATCTTGGATTCCCCTAGGTCTCTAGTTTTCAAAAATGTACAGGTTTGGTAGGTTTCCCTAGGTGCCGGCTGAGCTAGAGGCCAAAATCTACAGGTAGGCACTTTGCAAAAAACAGCTCTGTTTTCTGTGATGTGTCCACGTTGTGTTTTGGGGCATTTCCTGTCGCGGGCGCTAGGCCTACCCACACAAGTGAGGTATCATTTTTATCGGGAGACTTGGGGGGACGCTGGGTGGAAGGAAATTTGAGGCTCCACTCAGATTCCAGAACTTTCTGTCACCGAAATGTGAGGAAAACTTGTTTTTTAGCCACTTTTTGAGGTTTGCAAAGGATTCTGGGTAACAGAACCTGGTCAGAGCCCCGCGAGTCACCCCATCTTGGATTCCCCTAGGTCTCTAGTTTTCAAAAATGTACAGGTTTGGTAGGTTTCCCTATGTGCCGGCTGAGCTAGAGGCCATAATCCACAGGTAGGCACTTTGCAAAAAAACAGCTCTGTATTTTGTGAAAAAATGGGATGTGTCCACGTTGTGTTTTGGGGCATTTCCTGTCGCGGGCGCTAGGCCTACCCACACAAGTGAGGTATCATTTTTTTCGGGAGACTTGGGGGAACATAGAATAGCAAAACAAGTGTTATTGCCCCTTATCTTTCTCTACATTTTTTCCTTCCAAATATAAGAGAGTGTGTAAAAAAGACGTCTATTTGAGAAATGCCCTGCAATTCACATGCTAGTATGGGCACCTCGGAATTCAAAGATGTGCAAATAACCACTGCTCCTCAAAACCTTATCTTGATCCCATTTTGGAAATGCAAAGGTTTTCTTGATACCTCTTTTTCACTCCTCATATTTCAGCAAATGAATTGCTGTATACCCAGTATAGAATGAAAACCAACTGCAGGGTGCACCTCATTTATTGGCTCTGGGTACCTAGGGTTCTTGATGAACCTATAAGCCCTTTATATCCCCGCAACCAGAAGAGTCCAGCAGACAAAACGGTATATTGCTTTCAGAAATCTGACATCGCAGGAAAAAGTTACAGAGTGAAACATAAAGAAAAATGGCTGTTGTTTTCAGCTCAATTTCAATATTTTTTTATTTCAGCTGTTATTTTCTGTAGGAAAACCTTGTAGGATCTACACAAATGACCCCTTGCTGAATTCAGAATTTTGTCTAGTTTTCAGAAATGTTTAGGTTTCCGGGATCCAGCATTGGTTTCACAATGCCAAATTTGTGTTGGAAAATGTGGTTTTCTGATTCAAGTCTGCCCGTTCCTGAAAGGTGGGGAGATAGTGATTTCAGCACCAGAAACCCTTTGTTGATGGCATTTTCAGGGAAAAAACCACAAGCCTTCTTCGGCGGCCCTTTTTTCCTATTTTTTTGGAAAAAACTAAATTTTCACTGTATTTTGGCTATTTTCTTGGTCTCCTCCAGGGTAAACCACAAACTCTGGGTACCATTAGAATCCCTAGGATGTTGGAAAAAAAGGACGCAAATTTGGCGTGGTTAACTTATGTGGACAAAAAGTTATGAAGCCCTAAGCGCGAACTACCCCAAATAGCCAAAAAAGGGCTCAGCACTGGGGGGGAAAAGGCCCAGCAGCTAAGGGGTTAAAATAACCAGTTTCAGGGTCTTGTTTTTATTTCATTCTATCACACTGTTTAGCTCACTTCAGCACTGTGTCCTCAAACAATGCATTCTTGCTCACTCTGTGCTTCAGTCAAGGCTACAGTCTGGTACATTGCGGTAAATGTGGTAGAAGTTTAGTCTCTAGTGTTCGTAGAAAATACATATTCTTACATAGAGACATTTTCTTAGAACATCTGCGTGTTAGTTATAAAAACACTTTCTAGTCCTAGTACACTTCAGAGGGAGATTCGGACCAGGAACCTACAACTAGATGCTAACTGCCCCATTGCAGATGCTGATACAGAATACAGGCCTTTGCTCAGGTAGGAGGGTTGAGGTTCTCCCGGGGCAACCTGAAAGGCAGGCTTAGAGCTTTACATGCTGTGCTCAGACTGTAACTTAGAGAGAACCTAATCTAGTTGCACTATGATAGCCTTATTCTTGTGCTTCACTCTCATCGTTACTATTTTAATCCTGCTGTGTTGTATAGTTCTGGTTATTGCAGCTCACGCTTTACTATCTAAGATGCAGTTGTTTTATTAAACCAATCTTTAAAACCTAAACTGCCTTTGTCATTTATATATGTGACCGCACTGTGTATGAGAGAACCGGTTGTGACATGAGTGACCACGACTTCCCTGGGAAGTACTAAGACGTCATGCGCATGGCTGCCCAATTCCCCTTGGGAGAGATGAGGCAGTGCTAGTTGGCCGGAGCAAAACCCGGATTTAGGTCCTTCACCGTGGGTCATACTTAGTCCCCCACACTGTGGACGATCTTGCCGGTCAAAATCCAGTAGTCTCATTAGGATAATGAGAGCCTACACGACATGGCGCCGCCAACGTTTGGTCAGGCTCTGATTTTCGGGTCCGCCGGCATATCTCAGTCTCATATAATATAATGATCCCTCAGTTCCGTACACGGAGACCACCAGTGGTACTGAGGATTTCCACCGCTGCCGTATAGGTAACCCTATTTACAGCGGGTGGTTGTTCAAGCTTGAACCTTAAAAGGAAAACCCCATTTTGGTGTGCCTTCTCTGGATTCTTGGTGCTTTTATAATGGCGAATCCCCAGGTTATACAAATAGCTCTTAACATGAGACAACCGCTCACAGCACATTTGCTAGCACACAGCCTTACGGCCCAGGGTGGTCCAGTCACGTTTGTGGTGGACGCCCACTCAGCCTATAGAACAGAACTTTTTTACTCTTGGGTCTCATTTCCAGCAGTTGATGGGAACACGAATACATTCCACACATATACAGTAGCGAACACACCTGGACAGTACAGGGCGTACGCATATTTAGAGATACCTCTATCTTATCAAAAACATAATAATTGGCTTGATGGTGCCCTACCCCATACGTTATTACCAGTAAGGTTAGGTCCACTAAGTAATGAAGGTCCTACCTGGCCTTTATTGGCCACATATACACCACATCCTGCGGCTGCAAATATGGTGGTGGCTGAGGTTCGACGCTTATATACTGATTTAACAGCGATATATAGACGATTAGTACAATTTGTGATGCAGACACTAAATACGAACCCAGCGTGTGCTGCTCCAGCACAACCACATGCAGTAACACCAGGTATAAATCCGGTGACTGTGCCCTCTATTATGGGTAAGGTCCCAGCAAAACGAGAGGAGACTCAGTTTTGGCTGGCACAAAAAATGAATACGCTGGAGGCAGTATTTCCCCATACGAGACCTCAGGACAAACATAGAATATTAACTATGTGTTTACCCTTTGGGATGGTTCCCACAGTGGAACATTGTAATACATGGGGCACAGTGTTTGCCGTGCTCTATACAACGGCACACGGTACACCGACACTTGCCAACCTACCGGAAGTGCTTAAACAAATTCAAGATGAATATGGGGCTGCCCCGGCCTTAGATTTGGGAATGCAACTGATGGGCAATTTTGCCACGGTTTCTTCTATAATCCTAAGCAATCTTAAAGGAAAAGCAGTTGCACTTGCAGTGCGCATGCGCCTTCGTGACGTTACGCAACAAGATCAGGAGCGGGAACTGCCTAAAATAATAGCGGAAACATATTCCAGTATCAGTTGAGATAGCCTGGGGGCTAGACCACAAAAACCTCAATTTCAGGGAAAAATTTATAAAGATAATACTAAACAGCAACCTGAGGGTAATACGAAGCGCTGGGAGAAAAAACAACAAACACCTAAAAAAGAAAGGGGAGAATCTCCACGAACGGAGACCCCGCAGAATAGGTATAATCTAGAGAGAATATTAAAACGCCTGATAGATATCAATATACTGATACACGCCAATCTCGTTCTTTTCAGGACTCATCGGAAAAGAGAAATGAGAGAGGTGGGCAGTCAGAGCGGAGAACAAAGTACGTGAAACCAAGGCAGGAATCACAACGCTCTTCAGAGTTTTCTGTCAAGAAGGAAGAGAAACCGATACAACAAAAACAACAGTTTAAAAAGAAAAAGGTGGCAGCAGTAGACATGCCACTCAGGAAGAGGGTTCTCTTGAAGAACAAGAAATGGGCTCTAGCACTGCTAGACAGGGTGGCAGAGGTCACAATAGTTTGACGGAATCTTCTAGAGCATCTGGAGGTGAAAGCAACTGATGACTTCATACAAGTAGAAACAGCAGATATGCGTGTCTCCGAACCCAATAGGGTGTATAGAGTAACTTTACAATTGGAAGGAGACATTGAACGCACTATACACGCAATCTTCTGGGATCGTGTAGTTAAAATATATGACATTTTGCTGGCCGAACAGGATTGGCTGCCTGATTTTGTCTGCACCTGCCCTGCTGGGGAGGAGGTTATTAAACCTTCCTTCTCGCCCCTTGTTCCAGAGGAACTCGCTGAGTCCTATTCGATAAAATGGGCTCTCGCACAAGCACCTGCGTTATATAGAAATCACGTAGGGTGGGACAGGGATTCTCCATATCATGTAATTCCCATTAAGGGTGAACCTCAGCCACAACCGCAGTATCCCATAAAACATGAAGCAAGGGCACCGGTGAGAGAAATACTTACACAATTAGAATACCAGGGGGCAATCGAACCCTGTGTCTCGCCGATGAATAATCCCTTATTCCCTGTAGCTAAACCAGACCATTTATATAGAATAGTCTTAGACTACAGACATTTGAACGGACATATACGTACTTATGCTATACAAAATTCACATAGCACTGCACTAATGAGCTACATTGTGCGGAAAAAAATAAAACGACTTTGGATATCTCAAATGGATTCTTCTGCCGGAACATAGCTCCTGAAAGCCGGGATTTAACCAGCTTTAGCGCACTAGGCTCCAAGAAAAAATTCTGTCATTTGCCTCAGGGGTATAAGAACAGCCCAGGACTGTTTGCAGCTCGTGTGACTGCTATTTTGCACGAGTTAGACCCTGAAGCGTTGTCATATGTGGATGAAATACATCTCACGGATGACGAGTTGCTACAACATTTAAGACGGGTAGCCCGCATTGTTGTAGGGTTTGCCGAACTTGGCTACAAATTTAACTTCAAGAAATCAAAAATTGTCCTGTTCTTGGGATATGAGCTGTTGAATGAAGGGAAGAGCCTAGCGCCACAATTCTTAGAAAAGTGTGCACAATTGCAACCACCAAATACGATTAAGAAACTCCAATCATTGTTGGGCTTTGTGAATTTTGGCAGAACATACATTCCCGATTATGCTACACGCATAAAGTCTTTATATGAATTAATATGCCCTGATTTTTCGAGCAAATTTTGGACAATAGAACATACACATACTCTTCGAGAGTTACAAGCAGATATGCTTGCAGCAAAACCTCTACACACACGGGACAATAAGACACATTTGGTCATCAGGGTGATAGCTGGGGCCATTGGGTTTACTTATGTCACATTTAATGAAGGTGAGACAGTCCCAATAGCATACAAGTCACACTTGTATTCCGCTGCCGAACAACGATTTGCACCCACAGAGAAAATTCTCACTGCTGTACAGATGGCTGTCATTAAAGAGCGACCTCTGGCTCAGGGAAAAAGTATTATTGTCGTTTCTCCTATTCCGGCCCTTGAGGCTGTTACAAAAGCTAGTGTCCCGAATGGAAAAGCACTCCACCCAAGATGGATACAATGGGCCACGTCCTTGACAGCCACTGATGTTGACTATATTCTTGACCCGAAGTTACAAACTCAGGAATTTCTACAATATGAAGTTGAAAATCCAGTTCCCACTGACACATTGCCTATTGATCAATATCAGGTAGTCATGTACACCGATGGCTCTGCGCAACCAGCGGTTGGAACAAAACATCAATATACTGCTGCGTGTGCAGTCATGAGCGGCTATAAGGAGGGGGAGAAATTCTGCACCCCAACATACCTATACTCAGACTTTAGGGGATTGTACAGCACAATTGGCTGAGCTAAAAGCTCTACTAATGGCACTAGAACATACGGATCCGACACAGTTCACACTGATTGTTTGTGATTCGTATTATTGCGTCCAGTCTTTTAATGAATACCTGCATTACTGGCGCTTGAATGGGTTCAGAGATTCGAAAGACAACACCATTAAACACAGACTACTGTGGGGGAAGGTAGCAGACCTGAAAGAGATGCTACCCAAGGTCCATGTTGTGCATACACTTGGACACCAGCGTGTTGGAATACACGTTGCTGGAAATACTTTGGCTGATGAACCCACAAAGTCGGCAGTGGCAGTTGCCACTGTAGCTGCAGTGATTCGTTCGAGTTCCAAACCAGACACAGACATTATGGCTGCCATAAAAGCTACGGTTGATGGCATGCCTTATCCTAAGGGATTTCCTAATAAATACCAATACTTGATGGGAAGTATGCTGAACGCCGAAGTTAAGATTCCAGGCGTACGCGACATCCCCAATAAAGATGTAAGACCACAATTGATTAAAGCAGCACATGAGGGAGTGGCATCTGCACATGCTGGCGTGGCAGCTACAATTTCATTATTACAGGCCCGTTATTGGTGGCCTGGTCTCTATAACGAGACCAAGCAGTATGTCCTTTGTTGTGACATATGCCAACAAATTAAAGTTTCAACAGCTAAGCACCCGCCGCAGACACCCCTCTTAATCTCAAACAGACCATTGCAATGTGTGTACCTGGATCATTGTGGTCCATTAACACCGGATAGTGCATACAAATATATACTAGTCGCTGTTGATTCCTGCTCCTGATTTGTGTGGGTGTGGCCACAACGCTCGGCTGACGCTCGGACTGTTATTAAAGATTTGCAAGTCTTTGTCGGTACATATGAATTTGCGGCATTCGATTCGGACCAGGGCCCTGCTTTTGCCTCAAGGGCATTCAGGGACACCATGGCTTTGTTGGGGGTCCAACTCCAGCACTCGTCTCCATTTCATCCCGAGGGAAATTCTGTCGTGGAGCGATTAAACCACGATTTAAAGCAATCCTTAACCACCAGTCTTAGGTACGGGTCGTAGTTGGTTAACCCACCTGTATGGAGTTCAGAGAGCACTAAATAACCTGCCTAGAAGGTCCCTGGGGGGTCTTGCTTCATATGAGTGCCTGTTCGGAACACAAATGTTTGTTCCGGATCTTGATGGTCCTGGTGTGGAGGCGGCAGAAACACCTTTTGACATAAATGATCGTGTCACTGTTTTTGTCACGACTCACGTGCTGCTTGCGCCTGGAATTTGCAGATCTGGTGGCGTGGATCTTCAATGTTCGACTTTGGCCCAAAAAGGGGCGACTCTTTCTGGTAGCCACGGTGCTGTAGGCAATGGAGACGCCAAGAACAGACCGTGCCCTTCAGAAAATAGCGCCAGAGGGAAAAAACCCCTTAGGAAAAGGGAAAAAACCTCCAAACAGGAAGATTCCTGGAAAAAACAAGAACAAACAAACAGGAATCCAAAAGGAGCAAAGGTCAGGAAACACAGAATGCTGAAATCCAGAACCAAAAGGGGAGGAAATCAGGAGCGAAGACACTAACTGAGCAGAAAGTGTTGCAGCGCAAGGAAATGAAGAAAACACAGCCCTTATATACCAAAAGACAGGAAGTGACCCACAGGAAGTAAAAGGACACCATATTAGGCAGGGAGAGGTACATAGAACAAAACAGAATAGAAACCATAGAGAATAGGGAACAATGAATGCTGGGAAGAGAAAGGTAACCTGGGAAGGGAAGAAGACATAAAAAAAGTACAACAAAAAGACCCCAGAAAGAAGAAAAGAAAGAGGACAAGAAGGAAGAAAGAAGAACAGGTAAGGGGGGTCAGGAGACCCCAGCAAGGCGGTGGAAAACGATAGAGCGAGGCCCCATGCAATGCCTGGGGCCTCGAAAAGTGCATGAAAGGCTGGGGGCGCGCCGCGTTTTAGAAACGCGCTGTGCGGCCCCAGCCGAACGCCCGGCTTGTGCCGAACATTCGGCTCGCGCCGCACCACGCGGCGCGACAGTAGGTCCCCCTCCCGAAGGGCCAGGTTTGAGAGGAAATAAACGGTGAAATCGTTGAATCAGGCGAGGAGCGTGAACAGAAGATGCATCTTCCCAAGAGCATTCACTGAGAGGGTAACCCTTCCAATGAATCAGATACTGAAGGCGTTTGTGAAAAAGACGAGAGTCACAAATTTCCTGTACTTCATATTCAGGAACATCATCCACGAGTACAGGAGGTGGACAAGGAAACTGACGTGAGTAAGGGTCAGGCACATAAGGTTTAAGCTGAGAAACATGAAAGACCGGATGAATCTTCCATGTATGAGGTAAGTGAAGACGGACAGTGACAGGATTGACCAACTGAAGAATACGGAAAGGCCCATAGTAACAAGGTGTGAACTTATTTTGAGAAAGACGTGAGGGTAAGAATTTGGAGGAGAGCCAGACTTTATCTTGCGGATGATAGTCTGGATTGGTAGCACGTCTCTTGTCAGCAGCCTTCTTCATATATCTCTTGGTATGTAACAAATTAGATCGAATTAGTCTATGGATTTGGAGAAGGCGTTTGGAGAAATAGGTAATAGCGGGTAGAGGAGAGTTGGATTGTGGAGAAGTAGGAAAAGAGGTAGGATGAAAACCATATGAACAGAAAAAGGGAGTGACCTTGGAGGCACTATGGACTGAGTTATTGTAGGAAAATTCTGCTATAGAGAGGTAAGTGTTCCAGTTACTTTGGGTAGAATTGCAAAAGCATCGAAGATATTGCTCTAGTCCTTGGTTCAGACGCTCGGTCTGGCCGTTGGTCTGAGGATGGAATCCTGAAGACAGGGCTCTATTAATATTTAGTGTTTTACAAAAATGCCTCCAAAATCGGGAAATGTACTGAGGTCCTCTATCAGATATTATGGTATGTGGAAGTCCATGGAGACGGAAGATATGATCAATGAATATTTGACTTAGTTCTTGAGAAGTGGGTAGCCTTTTCAGGGCAGTGAAATGAGCCATCTTCGTGAAAGAATCCACCGTGACCATGATGACCCGGTTTCCTGCTGATGGTGGGAGTGAACACATAAAATCAGTAGAGATGGTATGCCATGGGGCCGGTGGAACAGGCAAAGGCTGTAGTAATCCTGCCGGTCTGGTATGGGGTATCTTGATTTGGGCACATATGGGACAGGCCTGAACGTATCTTTCCACATCCAGCTTCCAGGTAGGCCACCAGAAAAATCGTGAAAGAAGTTCTTGTGTGGCCTTGATGCCTCTATGACCAGCTACAGGTGAATCATGGCACATTTGTAATGCCTTTTCTTGCACCTTGTTAGTGGGGAGGAATATCAGGTTTTGATAATAAAAATATCCTTGTTTCTTATGTATTAATGGTCTTAGTTCTTCAATGTCGTGGTCCGACAGGTTGGCGTATTCCAGTTGTACTTCTTCCAGGAAAGACTGAGCCACTCCAATGATCTTACGGGGTTCCAGAAGATACTGAGATGAGGAAGGAGTACACTCTGGATATCGGCGAGACAGAGCATCAGCCAGAATGTTTTGAGATCCAGGAATATATGTGATAAAAAAATCGTACTGACTGAAGAAAAAGGCCCAGCGGGCCTGACGACTATTCTGGCATACAAAATTTCGTAAACATTGTAGGTTACGGTGGTCTGTCCTCACCTCAAATGGTTCCTTGGAACCCATCAGAAACTGTCTCCACTCAAGGCAGGCTGTTTTCAGAGCCAATAATTCCCTTTCCAGTACAGAATAGTGTTGTTCAGCTGTGGAAAGGATATGAGACAAGTAGAAAACAGGATGTTCAAGACCATCATCCTCTTGTCGTTGGAGTAAGACAGCTCCGATGGCTCGCTCAGAAGCATCAGTAACGACTATAAATTGTTTGGTGGTATCTGGATGTCTCAAGATGGGGGCTTGGGTGAAGACTCTCTTTAATTCTTGAAAGGCTGCTTCAGCCGCCTCAGTCCAGACAAACCCTTTCTTTAAATTTTCCTTTTTTAAGGTGTGAGTTATGTGGCTAGTCAGTCTGGCAAAGTCTAGAATGAATTGTCGATAGAAGTTTGCTAACCCTAGGAAACATTGTGTTTCTTTTATGGAAGAAGGAGAAGGCCACTCTAGGATAGCTTGTACCTTTTCTTGATCCATAGCTATGCCAGTGGGACTTAAATGATAGCCCAGATATTTGACTTCCGTCATGTCGAACTCACATTTTTCTGGTTTGCAAAATAGTTGATGAGCACGAAGTCTTTGAAGAACTTGTTTCACATGGGAAGAATGGAGTTCAGGATTTCTAGAATAAATAAGAATATCATCTAGGTAGATCACGACTGTCTGATTCAGAAGGTCTGAAAACACTGAGTCCATAAATCTCTGGAAGATTGCGGGGGCGTTAGTGAGGCCAAACGGCATAACCCTATATTCAAAATGGCCAAATGGAGTCCTGAAAGCTGTCTTCCATTCGTCGCCTTCTTTTATGCGTAAAAGGTGGTAAGCTCCTCGTAAATCTAATTTAGTAAAACGTTGAGCCCCTCTGATAGCTTCTAGTATGTCCCTGATGAGAGGCAAAGGATAACGATCTTTAATTGTTATTTTATTCAGACCTCGAAAATCCAGGCAAGGACGAAGATCCTTTGTCTTCTTGGGCACAAAAAAGAGAGGAGCCCCAGCCGGAGACGACGATGGAACAATAAGACCACTCTGTATATTTTCGTCCAGATACTCTTTTAGAACTTCTCTTTCGGGTTCCGTGAGAGAGTACATCCTCCCAAAAGGAACAATTGTGCCGGGTTCCAATGGAATAGCACAATCATATTCTCGATGTGGAGGTAGCACAGGTTTCGACGGTTTTTGGAAAACATCCTGAAACTCCAAATAGTGGTCTGGGACCCCTTGGACCGTATTAATGGACATACCAGTGGCACCTTCAGTATCTAAGGATCTTTTCGGAGACCAATACTTGTCGGAAGTAAAACAGTTCTCATGACAAAATTGCGAAGACAAAGAAACTGTCCGGGTTACCCAATTTATATACGGGTTATGTCGGATGAACCACGGAATTCCAAGAATGATGGTATGGTTGGGGGACGTGATAAGATCGAAGGAAATGTGTTCTTGATGGTTTCCCACCTGTAGACTTAACATCAGGGTAGTGGTGTCTACAGGACCCGAGGATATCAAGGATCCATCCACGGTGTGTACCTGTTCGGGTACTTCTTTTGCTTGTGTAGGAACTTGGTGAGCAGCAGCCCACGTCTTGTCCATGTATATACCACTAGCACCACAATCTAGTAATGCCATAGTCTTTTCTTGACGACCGTCAGGAAGTTGTAACAGGACAGGAAAAATGAACAAGGCGGTTGTATTGTCATTAAAGGAGCTGATGGAAGGTATAGCTGTAGATCCCGTCCCCTCCCTTCTTACAGAGGACGGGAGGTGGCGTTTCCCGAAGGCCTGGGTGGACGTACAGGACAGGTACGAAGCATGTGACCAGCAGAACCACAGTACAGGCACAACCCTCTCTTGCATCTGTCTTCTCGTTCACTAGCAGAGAGCGGACCTCGGGTAGAATCCACCTGCATGGGTTCCCCTTCGATGTCTCTAGCAGGAGTGCGAGGTTCCTCGGAACGCTGTAGGCAAGCTCGTGAGCTACTTGGCTGGGAAAACCCTCTACTCCTTTTCTTTTCCGATCTCCGTTCCTGAAGACGATATTCGATGGACAGTGCTTGATCCATCAGGCCACGAAGCTCTTCTGCTCTGGTAGAATGTACTAGTTCATCCTTTATTTCTTCTTTGAGTCCTCTACGAAATAAAGTTACCAAAGTACGTTCCACCCAAGTTGTCTCTGCCGCCAGCTGACGAAAACGGGTTATATATTGCAGGACGTCTTGCGAGCCTTGTTGGATGTCACATAGGGCTTCTTCAGCAGAGGCTTCCAATCCAGGACGGCTAAACATCTGTTTGAAGCGACTCACAAAGGTGGAATAGTCCGACAATACCGGGTCGTTGGAGGACACCATCAGGGTTGCCCAGGCCAAGGCTGGACCGGATAAGGCACTGATAAGATAACCCACCTTGGTCCTGTCGTGGGAGAATTGGGTAGGTCGGAAGGCGAAGTACACTGTTAATGCATCCAGGAACTCGCGAAGCTTGGTTGGTTCACCAGAGAAACAAGGGGTGGAAGCGGAGATAGTTGGAACATCACTGGTGCGGAGAGCCAAAGCCTGTCGTAACGCAGCATTTTCATTGCGTAGTTGTTGCAATTCCTGAGCTTGTTGCTGAATCGTGGTCAAAAGAGATTGTTCCGGATCTGCAGCAGCCGCCACTGAGTCATCCATGGTGTTTGAGGGCGTCGGAATGGTTGGGCGCTGCAATCTGTCACGACTCACGTGCTGCTTGCGCCTGGAATTTGCAGATCTGGTGGCGTGGATCTTCAATGTTCGACTTTGGCCCAAAAAGGGGCGACTCTTTCTGGTAGCCACGGTGCTGTAGGCAATGGAGAAGCCAAGAACAGACCGTGCCCTTCAGAAAATAGCGCCAGAGGGAAAAAAACCCTTAGGAAAAGGGAAAAAACCTCCAAACAGGAAGATTCCTGGAAAAAACAAGAACAAACAAACAGGAATCCAAAAGGAGCAAAGGTCAGGAAACACAGAATGCTGAAATCCAGAACCAAAAGGGGAGGAAATCAGGAGCGAAGACACTAACTGAGCAGAAAGTGTTGCAGCGCAAGGAAATGAATAAAACACAGCCCTTATATACCAAAAGACAGGAAGTGACCCACAGGAAGTAAAAGGACACCATATTAGGCAGGGAGAGGTACATAGAACAAAACAGAATAGAAACCATAGAGAATAGGGAACAATGAATGCTGGGAAGAGAAAGGTAACCTGGGAAGGGAAGAAGACATAAAAAAAGTACAACAAAAAGACCCCAGAAAGAAGAAAAGAAAGAGGACAAGAAGGAAGAAAGAAGAACAGGTAAGGGGGGTCAGGAGACCCCAGCAAGGCGGTGGAAAACGATAGAGCGAGGCCCCATGCAATGCCTGGGGCCTCGAAAAGTGCATGAAAGGCTGGGGGCGCGCCGCGTTTTAGAAACGTGCTGTGCGGCCCCAGCCGAACGCCCGGCTTGTGCCGAACATTCGGCTCGCGCCGCACCACGCGGCGCGACAGTTTTACATGAATTACAGCAGTTCCGTGAAGATAACTCTTCTAAAAATGCGGCCTACACAGGAATTAAGGATGTGCCAGTAACACCTACCGGCTGGATTCCCAGGGTTGGGAATCTTATGCGTGAAAAGGTTGCAGTGAAAAAAGAACTTGGCCCTTCTTATCGAGCACCAGTCCCTGTGTTGGGGATACACGGAACGAGAACTGTTATTCTACCGCCGTTGCCAGGTGCCAAAGAAAATCGCTTTGTTTCTATTGATAATGTCAAGTTACAACATGTGGCCGATTCTACACAGCCGACCAAGAGGAACGTCCAGTAGTTCCCGAATCCCTCTCACTACTGGAGAAGAAGTTCCGCTTCAAGTTGTTTATACCAACACGGTTGAATCTCTGAGCTTGGGGAGGGTGGATGATGATCTTGCATTAGTTCCACTAACAACGGCCAACTTGGAAACACTTGATCAAGTCACCATGACTACAAATGTGACGGATGGTGCTATCTACAGTGTGCCACCGCGGGAAACACCAACTCGTCCATTGACTACGGCAACGCCTTTTGCACGAACTGCCTCTGGTTATTTTGCCGACAACAACGATGGTTTATCGAACTCATTCGCCTCTTCGACTGCTGACCTGTCGGGTCCACGTAAGCTGATACATTGGCTTAAAGATACATATTTTATTTTTCCTTGGAACTATATGTGGATTTTATTAACTGTCCTAGCATTTTTTCTTTGGATCGGGTTTGTCATTACCTTTTTTCTGTTGATACATGGTCATTTTCTACCTGAGAGATCAGCGGTTGAACAAGTGGTGGAGGTGTTGAAACCACATTTTTCATCACATAGGGTTCGAAGAGACTTGTCCTTTGTGAACATTTCTGCAGTGCCAATTCCAGATGGGATTGTGTGGGATAAAGTAATGTTTAATATATATGGTCCCACTGAAATAATTCAAATACTGTATGTGCTCAAGTTATCCATGAATGATATAGCAATACTAGGCATTGTATCTGATGATTGGGATGTGAAGACAGTTAACTCAATGATGACAGAATTGCAATATTACACTGTCTATGAAAATGAAGATGTTTACCAGTTTAGAGACAATTATGGTGACATGTTTTGCTATAATTATTATGGGCACCACTACATACATAAAGCAAGTACTCCCAAAACGTTATTTGACTATACTCAATGGGAACATTGCCCAACTCCCCCGCAAGGGAGTTCCAAAACTTATTTTGATAAATTTACATATTTTTCTGGGCACTATCAAAAGAATGCTGAGTCATATTATTTTAAGATAACTCCGACTAAAGATAAACAAATGTTGCTGCCCAACACAAAATTCATATATTCGGATTCCTTTGTTTCCCGGTTGTCAATTGAAGGTTATGAATATTGGTAAAAAAATGATGATTTGAAAAGTGTTTGGGGAACAAAGAATTGGCAAACTAAGGGTAGAGAAACACTGTTTAGAGCATGTCTCATTCCCGCTCAAATGATTTTTTTAAATGAAACAGTACAACAGACCAGCTCCTTAGGTTTAGCTACAATTAGAGAATGAAACATGCCCAGTATACCTGCCCCTGCAAAAATTAATAATTGGCAAAAGTACATAAATGTCACTTTTAGTGAGCTTACTGAATGGGTCCAGAATGGTACATTTAACACTTCATTGACACGTCCAGGCGGGTGGTTATTGTGGCCAGTAGATACCAATGGGTGTCATCAACGTTTTGTCACCTCCTCTGGGGGTTTCCGAACGAGTAGGTCAGACCCTCGCTATATATCACCAGACCATGCTGACATAATTACGACATATAGTGTGGGGAAATTGTGCCAGCAATGGCTAAAATCATCCTCGCTAGATGCAGTTAAGACACATCTCACTCTCCTGTCTAATGACACTGACTTACAAGATTTCTTGTCAGGCCCGAAGTTGCCACGTAGGAAGCGTTTCTTGTATGAAGTATACAATGAAATATGGAAACGTTCCCAACAAGAGGCTGCAGCCCGGTTAAGGCAGATAGATCAGGAAAATTTGAAAAAAGCATTAGCTGTTGTGGATAATGGAATTCACACCTTGTCCGACCGAATTTATACAATTAACAACATTGTTTCTTCTGCTATAGACATTATACAATCTGATATGTCTTCTTTATATCATGGACAGAGTCAGACCAGGTCCATTATGCAGTTGGGTTGGACGCTTCAGACATTGAAGGCGGGTCGCGTTCCGTGGCAGCACATCAGTGCCAGGGAAATATTTTTTTCCTTTAATTTGACGTGACAACAACAACTAATGGCTAAGAAGGAGGCGACTTATGTCATGCTTAACATTGAAAAGTTAGAAAGATTGCCTTTTACCGTGGCTGAGATTCCCTCAGCAGAGAGGTTGATACATGGGGTTATTAATCTGCCTATTTCTACATTACAATTCACTTCTTGTTTGAAACATGTTCCGGTAGGCAGATATGAGAAGCTAGAGATAGTTACATCCATGAGATGTGGGAGCTTCCCTTCTTGTACAGATGCCTCAATGGCATGAAAGAGGTCTTTCTTAGGGGCATTGAATGTGAGACTTTAGTCAGTCATTCGATGATTTGTAAGCAGCTGTCCTTGCATGGGGCATGTAATGCCTTAGTTGCGAACTTGGCTTGCTATCTGAAGGGAGTTCCAGTCCCCTTGATTAAACGCACGTTCCAGGTGCTTTCAAACGGCAGCTACGTCCTCCTCAATAGTGAAGACTGTTGTGGCATGCGGGCCGGAATAGTTTACGTTCTTTCGGTCACTAAGGTCGTTACTTGCTGCGGGAACGTGTTGTTTCCCCCCACTAAAATTAGGGAGGTAGCAGATATTTGGCCTCACATTGCTATTTCCAAGGTGAATTTTGACAAGTTAAGCAGACTGAAGGCTTTGTTGTTTCAGAAGCATGTGGCCCTTACATCTGCACGCAAGACCTACTCACTTCAGGTGGCAAGGTCATCGGCGGAAATACAGTCCCTGTTGAATACAAACTTTCCGAGCCACTTTGGTGAACTCGTGGGACGTCTATTTAATGCTTCCAGCACGGCTGGATTAGCACATTTTTTTAAAGCTGTTGTTATTGGTTTCGTTCACACCTTCTCTTCCATATTCGGTTTAATACCTTCGGCTATTCATTCAATTTTCTGAAGTATTTTTGGGGGATTTCCGATAACATTGGCTTTATTAGCTGGCATTTTGCTGTTGCTGTTGTTTTTCCGCAATGGCTGTCCCGCTGCAACAAGGACGAATGTGGGCGCTCCCATCAGCGCAGCTGTGTCGTGAACGCATGATACAGTACTTCGGAGCAACACTCCTAGAACATTTGGAGTGTAACTGGTATCTGTCATTCAGACTGGTTTTGGATTGTGTGCAGCCTGTGTTTCGGTGCAGTTGGTGCTCTTTTGAACATGCACTGTACGTTTGCGTGTCGCAGCAACGCCCCCCAGTGGTTGATGCTGATCTGTTGATGTTCTCGATGAGGGCTCATTACCAGACATGCACGCTGCGGCTACGTTTGCTTAGAGAGGCTGATTACGAGATACCCTTCCTGGAGGAACGTGATATTAACTTGTTTATAGGCACTGCACGGGATGCCGCCTTGGTTGACACTGGGGCTTTGGAACACACCTGCTCCTTGCTAGTCTTTGGCGTGGATTTTCCGGTTTTGTCATCTGCCGAAGTGGAGAATTTCCTGCTTTCCATGACCAATGCATAATTTGGACTTATTCTAAATTGACATTATCCATTGAATTCGGCTTTGGCCACATGATCATATTTTAAATTGTAGATTACTATGCTTATGTGTATTCTTAACTTGTTGAAATTGGATAGGGTTTTACTTATATTTTAGCTTAGGGCATTTTTAGCTTTGGCTTAAACCACTTTCTACCGAGAAGGGGAGGGTGTAGTGTAGCCATTTTTAATACAGCTTCATGCACGTTAGTTTGACGTATTAGGCCTCTGTGCACTTTACCCTAGATACATTTTATTCAACCTCACACTGTTATTTTAAAATAACCAGTTTCACTGTCTTGTTTTTATTTCATTCTATCACACTGTTTAGCTCACTTCAGCACTGTGTTCTCAAACAATGCATTCTTGCTCACTCTGTGCTTCAGTCAAGGCTACAGTCTGGTACATTGCCGGTAAACGTGGTAGAAGTTTAGTCTCTAGTGTTCGTAGAAAATACACATTCTTACGTAGGGACATTTCCTTAGAACATCTGCGTGTTAGTTATAAAAACACTTTCTAGTCCTAGTACACATCAGAGGGAGATTCCGACCAGGAACCTACAACTAGATGCTGACTGTCCCTTTGCAGATGCTGATGCAGAATACAGGCCTTTGCTCAGGTATGAGGGTTGATGTCCTCCCAGGGGAACCTGAAAGGCAGGCTTAGAGCTTTACATTCTGTGCTCAGACTATAACTTAGAGAGAACCTAATCTAGTTGTACTATGATAGCCTTATTCTTGTGCTTCACTCTCATCGTTACTATTTTAATCCTGCTGTGTTGTATAGTTCTGGTTATTGCAGCTCACTCTTTGCTATCTAAGATGCAGTTGTTTTATTAAACCAATCTTTAAAACCTAAACTGGCATTTTCATTTATATATGAGACCGCACTGTGTATGAGAGAACCGGTTGTGACCTGAGTGACCACAACTTCCCTGGGAAGTACTAAGATGTCATCCGCTCGGCTGCCTAATTGTCTCTTCCCCTTGGAAGAGATGAGATGAGGCACTGCTAGTTGGCCGGAGCAAAACCCGGATTTAGAGTGACAGGGGTCCTTCACCGTGGGTCAGACTTAGTCCCCCACACTGTGGACGATCTTGCCGCTCAAAATCCAGTAGTCTCATTAGGATAATGAGAGCCTACGCGACACCCTAACTGTCTGGACCCTGGTAACCTGGCCTCTAGGAGAAAAGGATGCCCTACTGTTATGGGAACCTCTATCACTACCAGCATCACTAGGTGCCCTGCTAGGGGGCAGACCCTTGTCAGAACCCTCCCCAGCTTCTCCAGGGAACTCCTCTGAATCAGACTGGGGAGCTGCTCCCTTTTCTAACCTCTCATTTGATGGTCCAGACTGGTTCTGGTCATCTACAACAAGCATATTAAAGAGAAACTCTTTTGTAGGGTTCTTTACTATACTCAAACCTCTATCCAGGCAGAGACCCCTCAAACTTATATAGTTGAAACTCTCATATGTTGCATTAACAGTTTTGAGAGTGGAATCTACAACAGACATGATAGTATAGGTTTAAGGATAGTAAGAAAGAAAAAGTTTTAGAACTTTAGAAAGAGAAAACAACTTTTTCTAACTTTTAGAAAACTTTTAGAAGTTTTGAGAAACTTTTCAGAACTTTGTGAAAAGTTTTAGGATAGAAAAGTAAACTTTTTGGGTTAAGTGTACATACACTGAACTGTTTGGTACATGATTCTCTTATGAAAAGTACAAAATGACAAAGTGGTAAAGCAGTTGCAAGTACTTATCCCACCGCTGCCTCCAATGTAGGAGGCTGGCCTGACTTGTTCAGGGTACCAAAGGTACTTACACCCTGTGCCAGATCTAGTTATCCCTTATTAGTAGATTAGAGGTGTTTCTAGCAGCTTAGGCTGATAGAAGGTAGCTATGGCAAAGCAGCTTAGGCTGAACTAGGAGACATGCAAAGCTCCTACTATACCACTTATACCATATGCACAATATCATAAGAAAACACAATACACAGAGTTACTAAAAATAAAGGTACTTTTTTTTATGACAATATTTCACAAGTATCTCAGTGAGTAAGAAGGTTAGTAATATACACAAGTTATATGTACACAAATCCAAAACAGGTAAGTAAGAGTAAGAAGTAAGAGTAAGAAAAGTAATGCAAACAGTGTAGAATTACAATAGGATACAATAGGTAAACATAGGTCTAGGGGCAACACAAACCATATGCTCCAAAAGTGGAATGCGAATCATGAATGGACCCCAGACCTATGGGAGGTTATAGAGTGTTCGCTGGGACTGTAAGAAAACAGTAAGGGTGTCCAAGATACCCCATCCCAAGACCCTGAAAAGTAGGAGTAAAGTTACCCTACTACCCCAGAAAGACAGAATAGTCTTGATAGGGGATTCTGCAAGAACCACAAGCACCAGCAAAACACTGAAGACGGATTCCTGGACCTGAGGACCTGAAAAGGAAGGGGACCAAGTCCAAGAGTCACGATAGTGTCCGGGGGGGCAGGAGCCCAGAAAACCTCGGACGAAGGTGCAAAAGGGCTGCCTCTGGGTGAAAGAAGCCGAAGATTCTGCAACAACATAAAGAGCGGGGAACTTCTCCTTTGGATGGAAGATGTCCCACGGTGTGCTGGAGGTTGCAGAGGTGTTTCCCGGCAGAAATACCTCAAACAAGCCTTGCTAGCTGCAAGAGTCGTGGTTAAGGATTTTGGGTGCTGCTGGGGCCCAGGAAGGACCAGGATGTCACCCCTTGGAGGAGGTGACAGAGGGTGCGCTCATCAACCCATAGAGCCCCAGCAGAAGCAGGCAGCACCCGCAGAAGTACCAGAACAGGCACTTAGAAGATATGTGAACTCAGAGTCACAAAAGGAGGGTCCCACGACGCCGGAGTCCAACTCAGCGGGTTGTGCACTGCAGGACGGAGTGCTGGGGACCCAGGCTAGGCTGTGCATGAAGGAAATTGTGGAAGAGTGCACAGGAGCCGGAGAAGATGCAAATCACACAGTACACAGGTTTGCAGTCTAGCGTGGGGAGGCAAGGACTTACCTCCACCAAACTTGGACTGAAGGATCACTGGACTGTGGGAGTCACTTGGATAGAGTTTCTGTGTTCCAGGGACCATGCTCGTCAGGATGAGAGGGGACCCAGAGGACTGGTGATGCAGTCTTTTGGTGCCTGCGTTAGCAGGGGGAAGATTCCGTCGACCCACAAGAGATTTCTTCTTGGCTTCCAGTGTAGGGTGAAGGCAGACAGCCCTCAGAGCATGCACCACCAGGAAACAGTTGAGAAAGCCGGCAGGATGAGGCACTACAATGTTGCTGATAGTCGTCTTGCTACTTTGTTGTGGTTTTGCAGGCGTCCTGGAGCAGTCAGCGGTCGATCCTTGGCAGAAGTCGAAGAGGGAGATGCAGAGGAACTCTGGTGAGCTCTTGCATTCGTTATCTGAAAAATTCCCCAGAGGAGAGACCCTAAATAGCCAGAAAAGGAGGTTTGGCTACCAAGAAAGGTGGATTGGCTACCAAGAGAGGTAAGAGCCTATCAGAGGGGGTCTCAGACGTCACCTGCTGGCACTGGCCACTCAGAGCAGTCCATTGTGCCCTAGCACCTCTGAATCCAAGATGGCAGTGGTCTGGGACACACTGGAGGAGCTCTGGGCACCTCCCCTGGGAGGTACTGGTCAGGGGAGTGGTCACTCCCCTTTCCTTTGTCCAGTTTCGTGCCAGATCAGGGCTGGGGGATCCCTGAACCGGTGTAGACTGGCTTATGCAGAGATGGGCACCATCTGTGCCCATCAAAGCATTTCCAGAGGCTGGGGGAGGCTACTCCTCCTGAGCCCTTCACACCTATTTCCAAAGGGAAAGGGTGTAAGACCCTCTCTCAAAGGAAATTCTTTGTTCTGCCTTCCTGGGCCAGGGCTGCCTGGATCCCAGGAGGGCAGAATCCTGACTGAGGGGTTGGCAGCAGCTGCAGCGGATACCCCGGAAAGGCAGTTTGGCAGTACCCAGGTTCTGTGCTAGAGACCCGGGGGATCATGGAATTGTCCCCCAATACCAGAATGGTATTGGGGTGACACTTCCATGATCTTAGACATGTTACATGGCCATGTTCGGAGTTACCATTGTGACGCTATACAATGGTAGTGACCTATGTATAGTGCTCGCGTGTAATGGTATCCCCACACTCACAAAGTCCGGGGAATTTGCCCTGAACGATGTGGGGGCACCTTGGCTAGTGTCAGGGTGCCCACACACTAAGTAACTTGGCACCCAACCTTCACTAAGTGAAGGTTAGACATACAGGTGACTTATAAGTTACTTATGTGCAGTGAAAAATGGCTGTGAAATAATGTGGGCGTTATTTCACTCAGGCTTGCAGTGGCAGGCCTGTGGAAGAATTGTCTGAGCTCCCTATGGGTGGCAAAAGATATGCTGCAGCCCATAGGGATCTCCTGGAACCCCAATACCTTGGGTACCTCAGTACCCTATACAAGGGGATTATATGGGTGTACCAGTGTGCCAATGAGAATTGGTCAATTTAGTCACTAGCCTGCAGTGACAAATTTAGAAAGCAGAGAGAGCATAAACACTGCGGTTCTGGTTAGCAGAGCCTCAGTGATACAGTTAGGCACCACACAGGGAAATCATACAGGGAACATACTATGAGCACTGGGGTCCTGCCTGGCAGGCTCCCAGTGACACAAGGGCTAAGGCCAGCCTCCTACAGGGTCCCTTGACTCAGTATACAAGAGGCTGTCTTCCCAATACACCTTATTGCTATCACTGACATTCCCATTCTGCTGCTTGACAGCTTGCTGTCTTAGACCCTCTAGTGTGGGACAGGTCTGCTGTGCCACACTCAGCTCTTCCCTAGCAGGCCCCCATGCACCCAAAAGCTCAGCAGTGTCTGCTGCCAGCTCATCTGGTGTAGGTTCTGCAGAGGGAGAGGATTCCTCTTCCTCAAAAGGGGGATCTTCTGGAGAGGGAGGGATAGTGGGCAAGGATTTACCCTTTCTACTGCTAGCTTTTGGGAGCACTTGGTCCATTGTTCCAGGATCCAAGCTTCCCTGTCCTTTTTGCTTTTTGGCCTGAGCCCTTGTCAAAGCAAAAATATGCCCAGGAATGCCCAGCATTGCTGCATGAGCCTCCAGCTCCACTTCAGCCCAAGCTGATGTCTCCAAATCATTGCCTAGTAAGCAATCTGCAAGTAATTCAGTGGCTACCACAACTTTCTTTGGACCAGTAACCACCCCCCCAGTTGAGATTCACAACAGCCATGGAGTGGCTAAGAGTGTTGTTATGAGCATCAGTCACTAGGTACTGCTGACCAAGTAGGTGTTGATCAGGGTGCATCACCATAGTTACACTGGCTCCTGTGTCCCTGTAGGCCTCAACCTCAGCACCGTTGATTAGGGGTAGTTGCTTGTACTTACCCATATTAAGGGTTCAAGCAACCAAGGTGACAAAGTCAATGCCACCATCAGACACTAAAACAGCCTCTGTGGTCTCCCTAATAAGACCAACCCCAACTACATTGCCAATAGTGAGCCCAGCTATACCCTTGGATTGGCTATTCGTAGTAGACTTCCCACCTCCACTGCTATTACTAGGGGCACTAGAAGTTGCAGTTGGGGTTGTGGTGGTGGGAGGTTTGGTGTTTTTCTTTGGACAAGTGGAATCACTTGCCCAATGGCCTTTGACTTTACACAAATAACACCAAGGCTTTTTCTGATTGTTTGAAGATGATTTGGACACACCACCCCAAGACACTTTTTGTGGGCCTGATGAAGACTCAGAATGTTTACGTTTGTTCCCACCCTTCTCAGAAGACTTACCATCCTTCTTCTTGCCATCCTTGTCACCCCTTGTATGAACAGTTCTGTTCACCATTGTTCTGACCCATTTGTCTGCCTTCTTTACTAATTCTTGGGGAGAGGTCAGATCTGAGTCTACCAACTACTGGTGCAACAAATCAGACACACAATTGTTCAAAATATTCTCTTTCATGATTAGATTATACAGGGTTTCATAGTCAGAAACTTTAATGCCATGCAACCAACGTTCAAATGCCTTCACTGAACAGTCGACAAAATCTGTCCAGTCTTGAGAGGACTCTTTTCTGGTGTCTCTGAACTTAATCCTGTAGTGTTCAGTGGTTAAGCCAAATCCATCCAAGAGTGTATCTTTCAGAACTTTGTAATTATTGGCATCACTTTCTCTGACAGTAAGGAGCCTATCCCTACCCTTTCCAGTGAAAGATAGCCCCAAGATAGCAGCCCACTGCCTTTGAGGGACCAACTGTACCATACAGGCCCTCTCAAGTGCAGCAAACCACTTATTAATGTTATCCGCCTCCTTGTAAGGGGGGACTATCTTATGCAGTTTTCTGGAATCTTGCTCTCTAATGGGATTACTATCTGAAACACTGCTGCTGCCACCATGGGGAACTAACCCCAATCTCTGTCTTTCCCTCTCTATATCCAGGGATTCCCTGCCTAAGGCCAGCTGCTGCTGTTTAAGCTTCAGTCTGGTCTCTTCCAACCTCAGCTTTCTGAGCTCCCTTTACATTAAGTTATCCTCAGGGTGGGAGGCTTGGTAATGTTTGGACACAGAGGAGATTTGGGAATTAGCTGAGAGAGACCTGTCCCTAACTGTCTGGACCCTAGTAACCTGGCCTCTAGGAGTGAAAGATGTCCTACTAATGTGTGACCCTCTAACACTACCAGTGTCACTAGGGCGGCTGCTATGGGGCAGGACTTTGTAAGAACCCTCCCCAGCTTCTTCAGGGAACTCCTCTGAGTCTGACTGGGAAGCTTCCCCTTTTTCTACCCTCTACTCAGATGGGCCAGACTGGTTCTGGTCATCCCATATGAGCAGGTTAAAGAGAAACTCTTTTGTTGGATTCTTACCTATACTTAAACCTCTATCCAGGCAGAGACCCCTCAAACCTTTGTAGTTTAAACTCTCATATGTTGCATTAACAGTTTTGGGAGTGGGCTCTACTGAAGACATGATAGAAAAGGTTTAAGGATAGTGAGATAAAAAGTTTTAGAACTTTAGAAAGCACAGAGAAAAAACTTTTTCAAACTTTTGAAAAACCTTTAGAAGTTTTCAAAACTTTTCAGAAACTCAGTTAAAGGATTTAGAGTAGAAAAGTAAACAGTTTTGGTTCAATGTACATATACATACTATTTGGTATATGATTTTCTTATAAAAAGCACCAAATGACAAAGTGGTAAAGCAGTTACAAGTACTTATCCCACCGCTGCACCACTAATGTAGGAGGCTGGCCTGGCTTATAGTGGGTACCTTGTGGTACTTACACCCTGTGCCAGGTCCAGTTATCCCTTATTAGTAGAATAGAGGTGTTTCTAGCAGCTTAGGCGGATAGAAGGTAGCTATGGCAAAGCAGCTTATGCTGAACTAAGAGACATGCAAGGCTCCTACTATACCACTTATATCATATAGCACAATATCATAAGAAAACACAATTCTCAGAGTTACTAAAAATAAAGGTACTTTATTTTAGTGACAATATGCCAAAAGTATCTCAGAGGATACCCTCACTTAGGAGGTAAGTAATATACACAAATGATATGTACACAAACCCAAAACAGGTAAGTAACAGTAATAAAAGTAGTGCAAACAATGTAGAATCACAATAGAATGCAATAGGTAAACATAGGTCTAGGGGCAACATAAACCATATACTCCAAAAGTGGAATGCGAATCAAAAATGGACCCCAGACCTATGGGAGGTTGTAGAGGGTCGCTGGGACTGTAAGAAAACAGTAAGGGTGTCCAGGATACCCTACTCCAAGACCCTGTAAAGTAGGAGTAAAGTTACCCTACTACACCAGAAAGACAGAATAGTCGTGATAGGGGATTCTGCAAGAACTGAACCACAAGCACCAGCAAAACACTGAAGACGGATTCCTGGACCTAAGGACCTGTAAAGGAAGGGGACCAAGTCCAAGAGTCAAGATAGTGTCCGGGGGGGGCAGGAGCCCAGAAAACCCCAGATGAAGGTGCAAAAGGGCTGCCTCCGGGTGGAAGAAGCCGAAGATTCTGCAACAACAAAAAGAGCTAGGAACTTCTCCTTTGGATGGAAGATTACCCACTGCATGGTGGAGGTTGCAGAGCTGTTTCCAGGCAGAAATACCACAAACAAGCCTTGCTAGCTGCAAGAGTCGCGGTTGAGGGTTTTGGGTGCTGCTGGAGCCCAGGAAGGACCAGGATGTCGCCCCTTGGAGGAGGAGACGGAGGGGGTGCTCAGCAACTCAGAGAGCCCCTGCAGAAGCAGGCAGCACCAGCAGAAGTACCGGAAAAGGCACTTAAAAGATCTGTGAACTCAGAGTCACAAAAGGAGGGTCCCACGACATCGGAGTCCAACTCAGCGGGCTGAGCCCTGCAGGACGGAGTGCTGGGGACCCAGGCTAGGCTGTGCACAAAGGAATCATTGGAACAGTGCACAGAAGCCGGAACAGCTGCAAATCATGCAGTACACAGGTTTGCTGTCAGGCATGGGGAGGAAAAGACATACCTCCACCAACTTTGGACAGAAGGGCCACTGGTCTGTGAGAGACACTTGGACCCAGCTCCTGTGGTCCCGGGACCACGCTCGTCAGGATGAGAGGGGACCCAGAGGACCGGTGATAAAGAAGTTTGGTGCCTGCGTTAGCAGGGGGAAGATTCCGTCAACCCACTGGAGATTTCTTCTTGGCTTCCAGTGCAGGGTGAAGGCAGACAGCCCTCAGAGCATGCACCACCAGGAAACAGTCGAGAAAGCCGGCAGGATGAGGCGCTACAATGTTGCTGGTACTCGTCTTGCTACTTTGATGCGGTTTTGCAGGCGTCCTGGAGCAGTCAGCGGTCAATCCTTGGCAGAAGTCGAAGAGGGAAAGAGAGACACAAAAGAAACAAGCAACAATGTGGGAGGGGTGGGCAGACATGAACAGGAAACTGAGGGATGGGCGGAAGGTACTGGGGGACGGCAGCGTGAGCCGATTCAAATCACTAGGGCCCCCATGACCGTGAGCACGAAGGAGAGACACAAATGAAACAAGCAATGACATGGTAGGGATGGTGGGGACAAGCAGACACAAACAGGAAACTGAGGGACGGGCGGGAGGTACTGGGGGACGGCAGTGTGAGCCGACATAAAGCAACATGGCCCACATGAGAGCGACAGAGGGGCACAAAAGAAACATGCAACGATGTGGGAGTGGTGGTGGAGACGGGCAAACACGAACAGGAAACTCAGGGACGGGCACGAGGTGCTGGAGGACGGCAGTGCAAGCCAATTCAAAGCACCATGGCCCTCATGAACACAAAGGAGAGACACAGAAGAAAAAAAGTAGTTTGCTCACACTAAAACATATCAGCACTCGTGCAGTAATCCATGTCACAGGGTCAGTCTGCAAGACAGTAACAAAACCGCCCCAAGGCAAGACAAACATAAAGCGTTTACCAACACCCTCAAGGGATTTTCGAAAGGCAAGCCCACAAACGATTGAAAGTGATGGGCGTGAGGTGGGCGTGGTTAAAGGGCCACAACACTTACAACAGGTCAAAGGGCTTGCGCGCTCGACCTAAAAAGGCTTTGTGAATTTGGAATGCATCTACAAGGGTAATACATACCAGCCATAGCTGCAATTTCCCTCACACCAAGGCAATAATACCAAGGTAATAATATTAGCTATAAGGCTCTCAATGTTGCATGATTTATCATTTAAGAATTTGCTTTAACTATCTGTTGGAAATTATAGGTTCTCAAAACGCACACAATTTCATTTCTGTGACACACTTTTCAATTTTGTTATACATATATTAATTTAACCAAACAAAATCTTCCAATTTTGTTAGCTGGGCTGCACACAGCAGAGCTACTCACAGGTAGCTGGAGAGCGACCAGTAGCTCACGAGCTGCTCGCTGGAGAAGCCTGGTCTGGAGTGGGTGAGTGAGTGCAGGTGGGTCTAAAGTGGATGGCTGTCAGCACGTGGGTCTGGATTGGATGAGTGTACGAGGCTGGCCTGGCTTGTAGTGGGTACCAGAGGTGCTTACACCCTGTGCCAGGTCCAGTTATCCCTTATTAGTAGAATAGAGGTGTTTCTAGTGGCTTAGGCTGATAGAAGGTAGCTATGGCAAAGCAGCTTAGGCTGAACTAAGAGACATGTAAAGCTCCTACTATACCACTGGTGTCATATGCACAATATCATAAGAAAACACAATACACAGAAGTACTAAAAATAAAGGTACTTTATCTTTATGACAATATGCCAAAAGTATCTCAGTGAGTACCCTCAGTATGAGGATAAGTTATTTACACAAGATATATGTACACAAACCAAAATTATGCAGATAATAGCAAAAGGAAGTAATGCAAGCAATGTAAAGTTACAGTAGATTGCAATAGGAGCACATAGGTATAGGGGCAACACAAACCATATACTCCAAAAGTGGAATGCGAACCACGAATGGACCCCAAACCTATGTGAGCTTGTAGAGGGTCGCTGGGACTGTAAGAAAACAGTGAGGGTTAGAAAAATAGCCCACCCCAAGACCCTGAAAGGTAGGTGTAAAATGCACCTACTACCCCCAGAGAGCACAGAAGTCGTGATAGGGGGATTCTACAGGAAGAACAAATACCAGCAATGCAACAACAGTGGATTTCCGGACCTGAGTACCTGTAAGACAAGGGGACCAAGTCCAAGATTTGCAACAGTGTCGAGAGTGGGCAGGAGCCCAGGAAATGCCAGCTGAGGGTGCAAGGAAGCTGCCACCTGTTGGAAGAAGCTTGGTATTCTGCAAGAACGAAGAGGACTAGGAACTTCCCCTTTGGAGGATGGATGTCCCACGTCGTGAAGAAGCTTGCAGAGGTGTTCCCACGCAGAAAGACCGCAAACAAGCCTTGCTAGCTGCAAGGGTCACGGTTAGGGTTTTTGGATGCTGCTGTGGCCAAGGAGGGACCAGGATGTCGCCACTTGGATGAGGAGACAAACAGGGTGCCCAGCAAGTCAGGGAGCCCTCACAGAAGCAGGCAGCACCTGCAGAGGTACCTGAACAGGCACTTAGAAGAAAAGTTAACCGGAGTCCACCCGAAGTCACAAAAGGGAGTCCCATGACGCCGGAGGACAACTCAGAAGGTTGTGCACTCCAGGTTAGAGTGTCGGAGACCCAGGCTTGGCTGTGTACGAAGGAAATCCTGGAAGCCGGAGCAGCTGCAAATCACGCAGTACCCAGCAATGCAGTCTAGCGTGAAGAGGCAAGGACTTACCTCCACCAAACTTGGACTGAAGAGTCACTGGACTGTGGGAGTCACTTGGACAGAGTTGCTTAGTTCCTGGGACCACGTTCGTCGTGCTGAGAGGGGACCCAGTGGACCAGTGATGCAGTCTTTTGTTGCCTGCGGTTGCAGGGGGAAGATTCCATCGACCCACAGGAGATTTCTTCAGAGCTCCTGGTGCAGAAAGGAGGCAGGCTACCCCCAGAGCATGCACCACCTGGAAACAGTCAAGAAAGCCGGCAGGATGAAGCGATACAAGGTTGCTAGTAGTCGTCTTGCTACTTTGTTGCAGTTTTGCAGGCATCCTGAGCAGTCAGCGGTCGATCCTTTGGCAGAGGTGAAGAGGGAGATGCAGAGGAACTCTGGTGAGCTCTTGCATTCGTTATCTGGTGAGATCCCCAAAGCAGAGACCCTAAATAGCCAGAAAAGGAGGTTTGGCTACCTAGGAAGGAGGATTGGCTACCAAGAGAGGTAAGAGCCTATCAGAAGGAGCCTCTGACGTCACCTGATGGCACTGGCCACTCAGAGCAGTGCAGTGTGCCACAGACACCTCTGTTTCCCAGATGGCAGAGGTCTGGGGCACACTGGAGGAGCTCTGGGCACCTCCCCTGGGAGGTGCAGGTCAGGGGAGTGGTCACTCCCCTTTCCTTTGTCCAGTTTAGCACCAGAGCAGGGCTGGGGGATCCCTAAACCGGTGTAGACTGGCTTTTGCAGAGATGGGCACCATCTGTGCCCATCAAAGCATTTCCAGAGGCTGGGGGAGGCTACTCCTCCCCAGCCCTGACACCTTTTTCCAAAGGGAGAGGGTGTAACACCCTCTCTCTGAGGAAGTCCTTTGTTCTGCCTTCCTGGGCCAAGCCTGGCTGGACCCCAGGAGGGCAGAAACCTGTCTGAGGGGTTGGCAGCAGCTGCAGTGCAGACCCCGGAAAGGCAGTTTGGCAGTACCCGGGTTCTGTGCTAGAGACCCGGGGATCATGGAATTGCATTGGGGTGACAATTCCATGATCTTAGACATGTTACATGGCCATGTTCGGAGTTACCAATGTGACGCTGTACATAGGTAGTGACCTATGTACAGTGCAACCATGTAATGGTGTCCCCACACTCACAAAGTCTGGGGAATTTGCCCTGAACGATGTGGGGGCACCTTGGCTAGTGCCAGGGTGCCCACACACTAAGTAACTTTGCATCCAACCTTCACTAGGTGAAGGTTAGACATATAGGTGACTTATAAGTTACTTAAGTGCAGTGGTAAATGGCTGTGAAATAACGTGGACGTTATTTCACGCAGGCTGCACTGGCAGGCCTGTCTGAGAATTGTCAGAGCTCCCTATGGGTGGCAAAGGAAATCCTGCAGCCCATAGGGATCTCCTGGAACCGCAATACCCTGGGTACCTCAGTTCCATATACAAGGGAAGTATATGGGTGTACCAGTATGCCAATGTAAATTGGTAAATTTGGTGTCTAGCCTGTTAGTGACAAATTTGGAAAGCAGAGAGAGCATAACCACTGAGGTTCTGGTTAGCAGAGCCTCAGTGAGACAGTAAGGCATCACACAGGGAACACATACAGGGCACATACTTATGAGCACTGGGGCCCTGCCTGGCAGGGTCCCAGTGACACATAGACTAAAACAACATATATACAGTGAAATATGGGGGTAACATGCCAAGATGGTACTTTCCTACAATGAGTCTAGAGTGGGTTTGTGTGTGGGTCTGGAGTAAGTGGGTGTTTTTGGATGGGTCTAGAGTCGGTGAGTGAGTGCAGGTGGGTCTGGTTTGGTTGAGTCTAGAGTGGGTGGGTGTTTGTATTGGTCTGGAGTGGGTGGGTATTTTTGGGTGGGATTAGAGTGGGTGGGTGAGTGCAGGTGGGTCTGGAGTGGGTGGGTGTTTTTAAGTGGGTATGAAGTGTGTGGGTGTTTTTGGGTGTGTCTGGAGTGCATGAGTGGGTGTTTGTGATATGTCTGGAGAGGGTGGGTGAGTGCAGGTGGGTCTAGAGTGTGTGTGTGTTTGGATCTGTAGTGGGTGGGTGTTTTGGGAAGGTCTAGGGTGGGTGGGTGAGTGCAGGTGGGTCTGGAGTGGATGGCTGTCTGTGCGTGGGTTTGGAGTGGGTGGGTCTGGAGTGGATGGGTATCTCTGTGTGGGCCTAGAGTGGATGGCTGTCTGTGCGTGGGTCTGAATTGGATGGGTCTAAAGGGGGTTGGTGTTTGTGAGTGGGTGTGGAGTGGGTGGGTATTTTTGGGTAGGTATAAAGTGGGTGGGTGAGTGCAGGTGGGTCTGCCCTAGGAATTGGGTGAGCATCTGTCTTTGTCACAGCATTGAGGCCCCTAAAGTCCACACAAAACCTAATTTCTCTTTTCTCACCCTTGTATATATTAAGCACCATATTCCAGCCTAGTATTAATCCTGCATGGTCAGTATGGATCAGTTGGGTCACATATACGGCAGGAGCTACGCCACCAATATCCTACTTAATATTTTATAATCGAAGTTCAACATCGAACTTGTATGCTCTGACATCACTCTGATCCCACCAGGGTTTAACCAGGGGTATTATGATCACTTCCCTAGTGGTCAAGGGGAGTGTGCCAGTAAGTCTAGCCTACCTATAACCATCCTCCAGTCAGGGGGCTAGCACCACTATGTAGGCAGCAAGCATAGAACTCCACCAGGAGCCCATCACTACCGGGAACCTTAACCCTGGCCATACCACGTACAGCTGTCTTGATTTCTGGCAGGGGTATGTCACTGCCCAGGTCCACTCCCTCCTCAGGAGTAAGTGGCGGCAGGAGTATGTCACTGCCCAGGTCCCCTCCCTCCTCAGGAGAAAGTAGCGGCAGGGGTAGGTCACTGCCTAGGTCCCCTCCCTCCTCAGGAGTAAGTGGCAGCAGGGGTAGGTCACGGAGAAAGGCCTGGACAGCCCGCTGGTTGTCCTGCACTTCCCCCCTGTATAATTCAACATAACAACACTGGAGCACCACATTAATATGCTCTGGCCCATACACTCGCGTCCCCTCAGTTGTATGCAATTAGAGGACCCGCGAGCCACGTCTATGGGGATCAGTTAACCAGCGTCCTGGCCTTATCCCTCTCAGCGTTGGTAGTCACCATAAACCGCTAGTATCATAACGGCGGAGATGCTCCACCTGTTCCGTCATCTTCTTCTTCTCCCCTAGTAATGCTACCTGTCCCCCTTTCTATACTCCCCAATACTCTCTCCTGCACATCCACTTTTTCTAGCAACGTCCGGCGAAGCCCCACCACCGTCACAATGCACCGTCCCCTGATCACAGTTTTAAAGGTGTCCCATTCCATCTAGGCTGTCGTAGCTGTCCCGGCATTATCCACAAAATATTGCTGAATCCCCTCCCCTATAGTAAAAGACCTGGTCCTCCAGGTTCACAACCTGCAACTTCCAAGAGGGAACAGCTGTCCTCACCTTAAACCATACCAGGGAGATAACCAGAGAGTTATGGTCAGATGCCATTCTGGCTAAATATTCGGAATGGCCCATCACCGCCTGGAGATCCGGCATACAGAGGAAGGCATCCAGTCTAACATGTAGTTCATGAAGTGCCGAAAAAAGGTATAATCGCAAACTTTTTTTGGCAGCCAGACCGCCAGAGCACCAGGTAGTGGAGGATGCGAATGGTCAAGTAGGGAGCACACCACCCCTTTGAAATCCCCTCCAACCAGCACCGCGCAAGGCATATGGGAGCCAATACTCACAAGAGCCCATCTAGAAACCGATCTAGATCAGCATTGGGGGCATATTGACTAATGTGAAGTCCCTACCACAAAAACACCCCCTGATGAGAACATAGCACCCCACCATATACACAAGTTGGTGAGTGACCTGAAATGGAACCCTGGGGCACACCCACATAAGGACCCCGCCATGCAAAAGCATAGTATGTGGTATAGTACATTTGCCCTCACCAGTTATTATTGAGAGCCACCCCTTCAGCCGCAGTCAAATGTGTCTCCAGCAGTAGGGCGATCTGGACCCCCCACGTATCTTGCATTTGATCATACTACCGAACCCCGCACAGTGCAGGAGATTATTTTCTAACTCACCTGGATCCCCGCCATCAGGACATGTAACAGAACACAGCCACCCCAGTATTAACACAGCCTGCCACCAGATTCAACAGCCCCCCCCCCCCATTATTAGTTAGATGCAGCAATAACGCACCACACCAAGCCCCAAACAGTCCCATGACAGAAAGGCAACATCCCCCGTCCAAACTAGGCATAAACAACATCACTCAACAATCAAAAATCATGCCAATAACAGACACATGCAAAGTGATTGGGTGGTAATGTATAGTACCCCATGTGACCTCCAGCACTGCAACAAACCATCCAGTAATGACAATCAAAAAAGAAGAAACATTGGCACCACCGCCCCCACTCGATCTGAAGGGTACCATCTCTCACCAAGGAGCAGGCCATTCACCAGTGCATGGACCTTAATTTTATATTCGCAGTTCAAATGGCACTGTGATACCCAGCAAAGTTCTCACGAAATCACCGGCAAAATGCGGGGTCATTCAAGGCCCAGCCGACCCCAAAGCCGAAATCACTGTAGAGTCGGAATCCAGGTCAGATTTGGTAGACCATCTTGCTCCGCAGCCTGCTCCCGGCCCACCAACCTCAGGCCATCCACCACCACTGCTGTACTCATCTTGCCCAAGTTCAGCTGTTGCCCAGTGGGGAATCTGCCCCCCTCAGAGCCAGGCCAATGGTTCTGCCGGTGTGCCCTGAGTAGCTAAAGCTGGATAAGCAGCCCCTCCAGAGTTGCCATCTGTGTGTCCAGCCAATCCCAGGCCTCCCTCGGATCTGTGAAGAAGTGAGCCCCCGCTGTCATTGTATGGCATATTGAAGGTCCATCTGTCTGAGCCTTTACTTGACTTCTGTAAACGAAGGTCTCTGTTTTTGTACAAGCATTGCAAAATCAGGGAAAATCATGATCATGCAGTTATCAAGCAACAGCTCCCCACTCTCCCAAGCTTTGGCCAGGATATGATCCATGTCCCTGTAATGGAGTAATTTCGACACCACCTGCTGCAGTAGAGCACTGGGCAGAGGTGGCCTCACTGGCACCAAATAAACACTTTCCAATGCAAAGAAGGGAGAGAGGCCCTCAGGCGCCACCAATGTTCGAAGCCAGGACTACAGGAAAGCAACCATGTCCATACCCTCCACTCTCTTAGGTAGGCCAACAAGACAGATATTATTATATTGTGCCCTTCCCTCAGCATCTTTAGCCCAGCGGTCCAGCACCCGGACCTTTCCTTCCAGCCCTTGTTGCTGGTCCCGTAGGTTGCATGAGAGGGGTTCTAGGTCAGCCAGTGTCCGTTCATTGTGCTTGAGCCTGTCAGCCATTTTGCACTGATCATCCCACAGGAGGCAATGTCAGCTACCAGAGTGTCCATTTTTCATTTCAAGGCTTCCTTAGTGTCTTGGATCGCTAGGGTGATGGACTCAAGTGAAGTGGACTGCTGAACTCCTTCCTTCGCAGTCAGCCCTTGCTCTCCCACTCTCAGGACCTCTCCACTTTGAGTGCCTCCCTGTCTCTCTGCAGCCCTCTGGGGCACGCAACAGTCCACTGTGGACCAGTAGCAAGGCTGAGTTATACGCAGCCTACCAGGTGTCCTCCAGATAACACAGCCAAGGCAGGTCTGCTCAACAGAATGCCCACACCAAGCCGTGGAATGTCCCAGGCAATCCCTGCTGATTGTCAGACGCAGTCCATTCCTCTCCGCTCAGGGGCCCAACAACGCAGTCTCCTGAGCCCCACTGGAATCAGTAAGGCTCCAAAGGCAGCACACTTACAGAGTAATCCTGCCGTTAGCAAACCACAACTGTCAGGGCGCTGCAGCTGCCTTTTTGGGCTGCGGCTCCCTTGCACGCCAAAATCAACTTTGGGGACTAGAATGGTCGTCTGGGCCACAAAATGTGCCTCACAGTGCACCCTGTGTTTCAGCGAGGGTCAGGGTCGTCAGAGGGGAAAAAGGGGCCATCAGGGAGTACTGGATGTCACCGGAGGACGGCGCGACACCAGGAGCACTGAATTGTGTGTTCTACTTCATCAGCGCCTAGCCACATCCCCCCAATCCAGAAAACAGCTTATGCGTAAAATAGTTGAACTGCACATAAAAAGGATAATTTAACCAGTGAGCCTAGAGATGTGAAAAGTTACAAACCACCATAATGCTTTGGCAAGTACGGCACAAGAAGCGTGAAGATGCAAGAGGCTACAGCTTAATGAGAAAGGCCGGACTTGTGGCCTGCTGGAAACTGTGCAAAATAAACCTGCAAGGGATCCAAGAGCAGTGCAGTGATCGGGAGCTGGAAGAACTGCTGACCAGAGCAGCTGAAAACACTCTCCCGGACACTCCACCTGGGTACTCTCAGCAGGATCTGTCAGGTGAAGAAGCTGGAAGAAGTGCTGACCTGAGCAGCTGAAAACACCCTCCCGGACACTCCACCTTAGTACTCTCAGCAGCATCTGTCAGGTGAAGGAGCTGGAAGAAGTGCTGACCAGAGCAGCTGAACACACTCTACCGGACACTCCACCTCAGTACTCTCAGCAGGATCTGTCAGGTGAAGGAGCTGGAAGAAGTGCTGACCAGAGCAGCTGAACACGCTCTCACGGACACTCCACCTGGGTACTCTCAGCAGGATCTGTCAGGTGAAGGAGCTGGAAGAAGTGCTGACCAGAAGAGCTGAAAACACTCTCCCCGACACTTCACCTGGGTACTCTCAGCAGGATCTGTCAGGTGAAGGAGCTGGAAGAGATGCTGACCAGAGCAGCTGAAAACACCCTCCCGGACACTCCACCTCAGTACTCTCAGCAGGATCTGTCAGGTGAAGGAGCTGGGAGAAGTTCTGACCAGAGCAGCTGAACACACTCTCCCGGACACTCCACCTCGGTACTCTCAGCAGGCTCTGTCAGGTGAAGGAGCTGGAAGAAGTGCTGACCAGAGCAGCTGAACACACTCTCCTGGACACTCCACCTCAGTACTCTCAGCAGGCTCTGTCAGGTGAAGCATTATAAGCAGGCACAGGGTTTACCAGGGGCACCAATGCTATAGAACTCCATCAGAATAACCAAGTTATTTCTTTAAGTAAATGACTCTCAAGGGGCAGTGAAGTAGTAAAGACAAGCAGTCAAGGCAAGCTCTGGCGGGGGATGGGAATCAGACACAGCACAATACAGTAACACACACAATGAGAGCAATGTCCAACCAGTGATACAGCGTCAAAGACGAGTTGGACTTTCATTAACAGGTACCAAAAGGAGCAGCTAAGATATACAGAATGTGCTGGCACTCTCTAGGGCCGAGATATAAACCCAAAAATGTTTACAGGTTATCTTGTTTATGCACAGAGCGGAGTTTGAAATAACTTTGAGCCTCATGTCCAATGTTAACCTCAGGGATAGCGCTATAGGACTCAGTAGCTCTTCCTGCAATGTTAGTGAACAAAATTAATCATTGAGAAAGTGGTGCCAAACAGAGACAGGAAACTCTTTGGGTCTGTGTCCATGCTACTGTGTTTTGAGATACAAATCTAAAAATGCCTCTTTGCACAAACAACTACTTTTAAGTAACACAAGGGTCCCACCCAAGTAGTTGCTGTAAGTTTTAGGGCACCAAGAATCTCAATGTCCAACCACAAATCTGGTTACTGCCGTAAATCTGTGTCAGTTTGTGAATGACCACTATCTTGTTAGTACATGAGAACTCACAAACTATAATCTAACCCTTCCCCACTGTGGAAATGGTTAGAGTTTTATACCAGCAAAATGCTTCCATTTTGCCAGTGAAAAAAGAGGGAAATTGTAATACGCAGTAGGAAAATGTTTGTTAACTAAAATGTGACATGACATTTCCAATACACATATAATGTGACACTTTTTTGCTTTTTGGACCCTCTGTGCCCAGTTAATCAAGGCCCAGTTAGTATCACATGAAGAGATAGTGCAGGATTAGATTACTTAAGAACCCAATTGGTCTTGTAGTTTCTAGGTACTTACTGGGAGGAAAAAACAGTGCTGGCTCAAGGCCCCCTATGGAGCCCTCGCAACAGGCTTTTGCTGCCAGTGTCTTTAGAGCTTTCAGTACTTTATCATTACTAGAACCCGGGGACCCCCACTGATTCATTATTGGAATCCGGGGACCCTCCCAATGAGTCATTACTGAAAGCTTGGGACCTAATCTGTTAATATTTTTAAAATCTCTAAGCAGTCGCGGACCCCCTGAGAAAGCTTTGTGGACCCCCAGGGTGCCTGGACCACAGGTTGGGAACCACTGTTTTAGGCGGTTGACATGAATAATTCTTTTGGGGTTTTTGCAACTGCCTAGGTTTACTAGATAAGTGACCTCCCCTTTCTTTTCAAGAATGGGATAGGGCCCAGACCATTTGTCCTGGAGGGCCCTTGGAACAACAGGCTCCAACACCCAAACTTTCTGCCCTGGTTGGAATTCCATCATAGCAGCTTTTTTGGTCATACCAAAGCTTTTGAAACTCTTGGCTGGCCTGAAGATTTTTGCTGGCTTTCTCCATGTACTCAGCCATTCTGGAATGTAGGCCAAGCACATAGTCTACAATGTCCTGTTTGGGTTCTTTAAGCGGTCTCTCCCAGCCTTCCCTTACAAGCCCAGTGGTCCCCTAACAGGATGCCCAAACAAAAGTTCAAAGGATGAAAAACCCACTCCCTTTTGTGGCACTTCTCTGTAGGCAAACATCAGGCAAGGAAGTAGGACATCCATCTCCTTCTGAGCTTTGCAGGGAGTCCTCCAATCATACATTTTAGGGTCTGGTTAAACCTTTCTACCAGAACATTGGTTTGTGGATGGTATGGGGTAGTGAACTTATAGGTCACTCTACATTCCTGCCACATGTGTTTCAAGAATGCAGACATGAAGTTTGACCCCCTGTCTGATACTACCTCCTTAGGGACCCCCACCCTGGTAAAAATACCCAGGAGTGCTTTGGCCACTGCAGGTGCAGTGATGGTCCTAAAGGGAATAGCCTCATGATACCTAGTGGCACGATCCACTACCACTAGAATGTATCTATGTCCTGATGCTGTTGGAGGGTCAAGTGGGCCAACAATGTCAACCCCTATCCTTTCAAAGGGAACCCCAACCACAGGTAGTGGAATTAAAGGGACCTTTAAGTGCCCACCTGCTTTGCCCCTGCTTGGCAGGAGGGACAGGACTGGCAAAAGTCCTTCACTTTTTGGGACATCCCTGGCCAGTAGAAGTGGTTAACCAACCTACTCCACTGGGGCACTACCACCCTCCTGGTTGCACCCATCTTGAGGTCTCTGGCCTCAGTGAGCAGGAGCCCCTCCTCCCAGTAGACCCTGTGGGTACCACTGATATTTCCTAGCTCCTCCTGAGCAGCTTGCTGTCTCAGGCCTTCAAGAGTGGGACACTCTTTGTCTCTGGCACAGATCTTCCATCGAGGGTCCCCCTGGGCCCAAGAGCTCTGGGTGGAAGGCCCAAGCTCTTCAGGCTCAGTTCCCTCTAAGGTGGGTGACTCCTTCTCCTCCTGAGGAGAGGGGTCCTGTCTTGTGATCTGTTGGGAAGCTGGTCCCCCAGTCTTCTTGACTTTTCTCTTGGGATGCTGGTCCACTATTTCAGGATCCAGCTCTCCTTTTTCTCTCTGAAGTTTGCTCTGTGCCCTAGTCTTGACACAAGCCCACTCAGGGATTCCAAGCATTGCTGCCTGGGTCTTTAGCTCTACCTCAGCCCAGGGGGAATGCTCCAGGTCATTACCAAGTAGGCAATCTACAGGAATGGATGAGGACACAACCACTTCTTTCTGCCCTGCTACTCCTCCTCATTCAAAGTTTACCATAGCCATGGGGTGGAACTTGGTCTCATTGTCAGCATTGGTGACAGGTTAAGACCTCCTTACTAGGAACTGAGCTGAAGGGGGCAGGTGCTCAGACACCATTGTGATGCTAGCCCCAGTATCCCTCAAAGCTTCTACTTTATCCCATTAATCACTGGGTGCTGCCTGTATTTGGACATATTACTTGGCCAAGCAGCACTGGATAAATCTACCTCACCCTCAGTGACTAATGTTGGCTCTGTGGGGACACTGACATGGTCAGGCCACACCTGTTACACCGCGGCGCTCGCCGCGGCCGCGGGCTCAGGTTGCCGTGGCGCGGCACGTTAATTTTGCCGCGGCCGACGCCCGGGCCGCGGTAGACGCCGAGGCAGACTCCCAGGTCGCGGGGGTCGCCGCGGCTCCGGCGAGGGCCATGAAGGCTCCAGGGAGCCGGTCTGGGGGTCACGGCGCTCGCCGCTCCCCCTTTTTCAAGTTCTGCCTTAAAGGCAGACGCGGCAGAGCCTGAAACCCCGAGGGGGTTTCAGGCATGGCCGCACACAGCGCATTATGCGCTTAACATTTATTTTTCTTGCATGTATTCACCTGCCCACCACCACTTACCGATGTTCCTAGGACAAACCGAACCCTTACACTGGGGGTTCTTTATACTTGCCTTTTTTCTCTTCCCAGCATGCTTACCACTTCCTCTCTACCCAGCATGCATTGTTTAACACACATACCTAATTCATTACTGTTTTCTTTTCCCCAATCCAAGATGGCGGTGTTCTACTTCCTGTTTCCTGTTTCCTGTCCAGGGGTATTTAAGGGGATTCCAACTGCCTGTTCATTGCGTTGCAACACTCCTTGGTGATAGTCACGCTCCTATTTGATATCCTTCTGCGAATCCTGTCTGTTCCTGATTGCTTTGTTTTCCTGCCTTCCTGAACTGCGGTCCTAATACCCTGGTGTCCTCCTTTTCGTTTCAGGGAGTTCCTGTGGAGGTTTTTTACCCTACTGGGATTTTTCCTCTGGGACTCCTTCTGGAGGGCACGGACTGTAGTGGTTCGCTCATACCAAACAGCACCGTGGCTACCGGAAGGGGTCGCCCCTACCTCGGCCAGAGCAGAACCCGTCGGAACAAGGACCGTTCCCCTACGCCTCTCCGCTGCGAGGGTAAGACCGTTGAGAACCGCGACAGATTGCAACGCCCACAATTCCTGTTGCAGTCCGGAACTATGGATAACCCAGTGGTAAACACGGAACCTACTAACCAGGACCTACTGGCGACGATACAACAACAGGCTCAAGAACTCCAGCAATTACGTACTGAGAATACTGTTTATCGACAAGCCTTTGCCTCCAGGACCACAGATGTCCCTGCAGTAGCCGCCTCTACACCTCGATTTTCCGGGGATCCCACCATATTAAAAGAATTCCTGGATGCCTTAACGGTGTACTTTGCCTTTCGCCCCTCGCAATTTGTACAAGATAAGACCAAGGTGGGGTATTTGATTAGTGCCTTATCAGGACCAGCCTTGGCCTGGGCCACACCTCTAGTAACCAGAAACGATCCCTGTCTATCTAATTATTCCACCTTTATCACTACTTTTAAACAGATGTTTGAACGCCCTGGACTCGAGGCGTCAGCAGAAGAGGCTCTTTGCGAAGTCCAACAAGGGAGTCAGGATGTATTACAATACATCACCCGTTTCAGACAATTAGCTGCAGAAACAACCTGGGTGGAACGTACCTTGGTGACACTCTTCCGTAGAGGTCTAAGAGAGGACATCAAAGATGAACTAGTACATTCTGCCAGGATAGAAAACCTCAAAGGGTTGATGGACCAAGCATTAACTATAGAGTATCGGTTAAATGAACGACGAATGGAGAAAAAGAAGAGTCGTTTGCCTTTTCACTCAGTACCATCTCGTCCCTTCGCCCATCGTTCCGAGGAAGCCCGCCCTGAATCCAAAGGGAATACCGAGGAAGAGCCCATGCAGATTGACACAGCTCGCGGACCTCTATCCGCCAGCGAAAGGGAACATAGACGAAGGAAGGGGCTTTGCCTATATTGTGGTGCAGCTGGTCACCTAATTCGCGCCTGCCCCATTCGTCCAACCAAGCCCTTGGGAAACGCCAACTCCCGTCCCCAGTAAGAAGGGTGAGGACGGGATATCGTGATATACCTTCTACAGGGAGTGCAGAATTATTAGGCAAGTTGTATTTTTGAGGATTAATTTCATTATTGAACAACAACCATGTTCTCAATGAACCCAAAAAACGCATTAATATCAAAGCTGAATATTTTTGGAAGTAGTTTTTAGTTTGTTTTTAGTTTTAGCTATGTTAGGGGGATATCTGTGTGTGCAGGTGACTATTACTGTGCATAATTATTAGGCAACTTAACAAAAAAAAATATATACCCATTTCAATTATTTATTATTACCAGTGAAACCAATATAACATCTCAACATTCACAAATATACATTTCTGACATTCAAAAACAAAACAAAAACAAATCAGTGACCAATATAGCCACCTGTCTTTGCAAGGACACTCAAAAGCCTGCCATCCATGGATTCTGTCAGTGTTTTGATCTGTTCACCATCAACATTGCGTGCAGCAGCAACCACAGCCTCCCAGACACTGTTCAGAGAGGTGTACTGTTTTCCCTCCTTGTAAATCTCACATTTGATAATGGACCACAGGTTTTTAATGGGGTTCAGATCAGGTGAACAAGGAGGCCATGTCATTAGATTTCCTTCTTTTATACCCTTTCTTGCCAGCCACGCTGTGGAGTACTTGGACGCGTGTGATGGAGCATTGTCCTGCATGAAAATCATGTTTTTCTTGAAGGATGCAGACTTCTTCCTGTACCACTGCTTGAAGAAGGTGTCTTCCAGGAACTGGCAGTAGGACTGGGAGTTGAGCTTGACTCCATCCTCAACCCGAAAAGGCCCCACAAGCTCATCTTTGATGATACCAGCCCAAACCAGTACTCCACCTCCACCTTGCTGGCATCTGAGTCGGACTGGAGCTCTCTGCCCTTTACCAATCCAGCCACGGGCCCATCCATCTGGCCCATCAAGACTCACTCTCATTTCATCAGTCCATAAAACCTTAGAAAAATCAGTCTTGAGATATTTCTTGGCCCAGTCTTGACGTTTCAGCTTGTGTGTCTTGTTCAGTGGTGGTCGTCTTTCAGCCTTTCTTACCTTGGCCATGTCTCTGAGTATTGCACACCTTGTGCTTTTGGGCACTCCAGTGATGTTGCAGCTCTGAAATATGGCCAAACCGCTTCTTGCGACCCTGTTGACTATTTTGAATGAAACGCTTGATTGTTCAATGATCACGCTTCAGAAGCTTTGCAATTTTAAGAGTGCTGCATCCCTCTGCAAGATATCTCACTATTTTTGACTTTTCTGAGCCTGTCAAGTCCTTCTTTTGACCCATTTTGCCAAAGGAAAGGAAGTTGCCTAATAATTATGCACATCTGATATAGGGTGTTGATGTCATTAGACCACACCCCTTCTCATTACAGAGATGCACATCACCTAATATGCTTAATTGGTAGTAGGCTTTCGAGCCTATACAGCTTGGAGTAAGACAACATGCATAAAGAGGATGATGTGGTCAAAATACTCATTTGCCTAATAATTCTGCACTCCCTGTATTTGCTCTTCCAGGGAGGAAGGAACTGCTCTTTTTCTCTTACCAGTTACCCTCCATTTAACTGATGGCCGTGAAGCAAGAACTTTGGCTTTATTGGATTGCGGAGCCAGTGGCCTATATTTAGATGAAACCTGGGCCAAAGAACAACAAATAACACAAATACCCAAAGAAATACCAGAACAGGTACATACTGTTGATGGGTCACTCTTGGCCTCTGGACCGGTACAATACACCACCCCTACTTTCTGTTTACAGTTCGGTAAACATCAGGAAATTCTCTTGTTTGACTTAATCTCATCACCACACCATGTCATGATCCTGGGAGTTCCATGGCTTACACGGTACAATCCTTACATCAACTGGGAAACAAAAACCATTTCGTTATCCTCCCATTTTTGTCAACACCATTGCTATCCGGCCGGGGATTATTGGTCCCCAAAAAGTCTCTCAACAGCACCTGCCCAGGTGGGAGGATCCATTAATGTTCTACAGGGAGTTCCCAGACAGTATCAGGACTATATCGATGTATTCCAGAAGCCAGAAAGACCTGAATTGCCACCCCACAGAGAATACGACTGTGCCATTTCTTTAGAGCCAGACACTGTAGTTCCTTTTGGGCGGATGTACTCCCTCACCGAACCAGAGAAACAAATTCTGAAGGATTACTTAGATGAGAATCTACAAAGTGGGTTAATAACTCCCTCCTCTTCACCCGCCGGGGCTCCTCTTTTCTTTGTACCAAAGAAAACCAAAGACCTGCGTCCCTGTATCGACTTCAGAGGGTTAAACAGGATCACTATCAAAGACCGGTATCCGCTACCCCTCATCAAAGACATCTTAGAAGCAGTCAGAGGAGCCAAGAGGTTCACTAAGCTGGATCTCCGAGGAGCCTATCATCTGCTAAGAGTCAGAGAAGGTGATGAGTGGAAGACCGCCTTTAGAACACCTTTTGGTCACTACGAATATAGAGTAATGCCCTTCGGACTCACTAATGCCCCGTCCATCTTTCAAAGATTCATGGATTCTATCTTTTCTGATCTTTTGCAACAAACAGTGGTAGTGTATCTTGACGATATCCTAATTTATTCGGTTCATCCAGAGGAACATTCCAAACACGTCCGCCAAGTCTTAGAAAGACTCCGACAACATCATTTGTTCTGTAAGCCTGAAAAATGCGAATTTGATCAGATAGAAGTGAAATATTTGGGATACTGTATAGACCAAACCGGAATTGCCATGGACTCAGACAAAGTACAGGCTATATTGAACTGGCCATCTCCTTCTTCCATCAAGGAGACTCAATGTTTTCTGGGACTAGCCAACTTCTACCGGCAGTTCATAGCAGACTTTGCCCAGAGAACCAGCTTCATTACTCAAACCCTCAAAAAGGAACACCTAAAGAAAGGTTTTTGTTGGACACCAGGCGCTGAGTCAGCTTTTCAGGACTTAAAGAAAGCCTTTAGTCAAGCCCCTATTCTTCGACACCCAGACACTAGCAAACAATTCATTGTTGTCACAGACGCCTCAGAAAGAGCCATTGGGGCTGCCTTGTTACAAAGACAAGACGATGATGACCTAGAACACCCTGTATTCTATCTATCCCACATTCTATCTGATTCTGAGCGAAACTATTCCGTGCTAGAACGCGAATTACTCGCCTTAAAGGTCGCGTGCACTGAAAGGAGCCCTTCGAAGCCCGGACCGATCATAGAAATCTACAGTGTTTAAGAAATTTCCAGTGCCAAAATAGCCGGCAAGCTCGATGGGCCTTCTTCTTCAGCCAGTATGATTTCTATATCACCTACATCCCTGGTTCTCAGAACATCCTGGCGGATGCCCTGTCCCGACGTTATCCTGGGTGCGGTGATTCCGCGGTTCAAAACTTATTCGACAACAATAAAATCGTAGGGGTAGCACAGACCTTTTTAGATCAAGTTAAGTCTGAATATGCCCGTCTACACGAAACAGAACTAAAGAGGTTACGTCCACAGCTGCACATAGATCATGACTACTATTATCATGATAAGGCACTGTTTTTACCCACTAAAACAGTGCAAATCGAAGCCTTACACATGTGCCATGATTCTCCTATTGCGGGGCATCGAGGAGTGAAAGCGACTCAAGATCTTTTGCTTCGCTCTTTCTGGTGGCCAACTCTCAAGGCTGACACTGAGGCATATGTGTTATCCTGTCCTACATGTGCTCAAGCCAAGACACCCCGAACCAGACCTGTGGGCTTACTCCGCCCATTACCTGTTCCCCCAGGCCCATGGCTTACCATATCCACCGATTTTATGTGCGCCTTACCTTCCTCAATGGGAAACCACGTCATAATGGTAACTGTGGACTCCTTCACCAAGATGGCCCACTTCACGGCCTTGAGAAAGTTACCCACGGCAAAGGAGTTAAGTCAGGTCTTTACTCAAGAAATTTTCAGGCTACATGGGCTACCCCAAGTTATTATATCAGACAGAGGTCCCCAATATATCTCCCGTTTCTGGAACCAATTCTGCAAGATCTTGGGGATCCAGGTGGCCTTGTCATCCGGGTTCCACCCTCAAACCAATGGACAAACAGAACGACTCAATCAGGGTCTCGAGCAGTACTTACGTAGCTTCTGTAACGCTACACAAAGTAATTGGGCTCCCTACTTACCGCTTGCCGAATTCTCCTATAATAACTCTCTACACAGTGCCTCTAAAGTCTCTCCTTTCTATGGCTCCTATGGTTTCCATCCCAGGGCCTTCCCAACTCCCCTGAGAGACAACTCCAACCTTCCCGCCATCTCCTCTTTCGTTCGACAGCTACGGGGTATACAGCGAATTATCCATTCTAACCTTGTGTCCGCCAAGTCCCGCATGAAGACAATAGCAGATAGGAGACGCTGTGCGGCTCCTCTATATCAAGTCCATGATAAGGTCTGGCTCTCCTCTAGATTCCTACCTCTCCGACTCACCCAAAACAAATTCAAGCCCCGCTTTTATGGTCCCTTTCTCATTCTCAAGAAGATCAACCCAGTGTCCATGCGTCTTCGCCTACCTCGGACATGGAAGATCCACCCAGTATTCCATGTCTCGCAACTGAAACCTTACCGTCCTGATCTCTTTCATAGGCAGTTGCCCTGTCCCCCTCCTTTGTTGGTTGACAATGTGCCTGAATACGAAGTGCAGGAGGTCTGTGACTCTCGATTTTTCCATGGGCGCCTCCAATACCTTATTCATTGGAAGGGATACCCTTTGAGTGAGTGTTCCTGGGAGGATGCCTCTTCAGTCCATGCTCCTCTTTTAATCCGCCGCTTTTTTCGGCTCTTCCCTCACAAACCCGGGGCCTCGGGGAGGGGGCATACTGTTACACCGCGGCGCTCGCCGCGGCCGCGGGCTCAGGTTGCCGCGGCGCGGCACGTTAATTTTGCCGCGGCCGACGCCTGGGCCGCGGTAGACGCCGAGGCAGACACCCAGGTCGCGGGGGTCGCCGCGGCTCCGGCGAGGGCCATGAAGGCTCCAGGGAGCCGGTCTGGGGGTCACGGCGCTCGCCGCTCCCCCTTTTTCAAGTTCTGCCTTAAAGGCAGACGCGGCAGAGCCTGAAACCCCGAGGGGGTTTCAGGCATGGCCGCACACAGCGCATTATGCGCTTAACATTTATTTTTCTTGCATGTATTCACCTGCCCACCACCACTTACCGATGTTCCTAGGACAAACCGAACCCTTACACTGGGGGTTCTTTATACTTGCCTTTTTTCTCTTCCCTGCATGCTTACCACATCCTCTCTACCCAGCATGCATTGTTTAACACACATACCTAATTCATTACTGTTTTCTTTTCCCCAATCCAAGATGGCGGTGTTCTACTTCCTGTTTCCTGTCCAGGGGTATTTAAGGGGATTCCAACTGCCTGTTCATTGCGTTGCAACACTCCTTGGTGATAGTCACGCTCCTATTTGATATCCTTCTGCGAATCCTGTCTGTTCCTGATTGCTTTGTTTTCCTGCCTTCCTGAACTGCGGTCCTAATACCCTGGTGTCCTCCTTTTCGTTTCAGGGAGTTCCTGTGGAGGTTTTTTACCCTACTGGGGTTTTTCCTCTGGGACTCCTTCTGGAGGGCACGGACTGTAGTGGTTCGCTCATACCAAACAGCACCGTGGCTACCGGAAGGGGTCGCCCCTACCTCGGCCAGAGCAGAACCCGTCGGAACAAGGACCGTTCCCCTACGCCTCTCCGCTGCGAGGGTAAGACCGTTGAGAACCGCGACAACACCTCTGACCCCATCTGGATATTGGCAACTGCAGGTTGACTAGAGGCATTCTTTTTATTTTTACAGCCAGAGTCTCCAGTTCGGTGCCCTTTGGTCCTTCAATCTTGGCACCAAGCCTTGCTGGGGTCAAAGTGTTTCCCTTTGTACCCTCGTCCCCTGGACTGTGAGTGGTCTCTGGGCCCACCCTCCTGTGAAGATTTTTGGGGGCCTTGAGAAGACTCTTTGTTGCTTTTACCCTGTGTAGGAGGCTGGACTGGCTTGTAGTGGGTACCAAGGGGTACTTACACCTTCCACCAGGTCCAGGTATCCCTTATTAGTGTAGAGGGGTGTCTAGCAGCTTAGGCTGATAGAAAAGGTAGCTTAGCAGAGCAGCTTAGGCTGAACTAGGAGACGAGTGAAGCTCCTACGGTACCACTAGTGTCACTTGCACAATATCATAAGAAAACACAATACACAGTTATACTAAAAATAAAGATACTTTATTTTTATGACAATATGCCAAAGTATCTCAGTGAGTACCCTCAGTATGAGGATAGCAAATATACACAAGATATATGTACACAATACCAAAATATGCAGTAATAGCAATAGAAAACAGTGCAAACAATGTATAGTCACAATAGAATTCAATGGGAGCACATAGGGATAGGGATAGGGGCAACACAAACCATATACTCTAGAAGTGGAATGTGAACTACGAATGGACCCCAAACCTATGTGAGCTCGTAGAGGGTCGCTGGGACTGTAAGAAAACAGTGAGGGTGAGAAAAATAGCCCACCCCAAGACCCTGAAAAGTGGGTGCAAAGTGCACCTAAGTTGCCCAGAGAGCACAGAAGTCGTGATAGGGGAATTCTGCAAGGAAGACCAACACCAGCAATGCAACAATGATGGATTTCCTGACGAGAGTACCTGTGGAACAAGGGGGCCAAGTCCAAAAGTCATGATCAAGTCGGGAGTGAGCAGATGCTCAGGAAATGCCAGCTGTGGGTGCAAAGAAGCTGCCACCGGATGGTAGAAGCTGTGGATTCTGCAAGAACGACAAGGGCTAGAAACTTCCCATTTGGAGGATGGATGTCCCACGTCGTGAAGAGTCGTGCAGAGGTATTTCCATGCAGAAAGACCGCAAACAAGCCTTGCTAGCTGCAAGGGTCGTGGTTAGGGTTTTTGGATGCTGCCAGGATGTCGCCAATTGTGTGAGGAGACAGAGGGGGCGTCCAGCAAGACAAGGAGCCCACTCAGAAGCAAGCAGCACCCGCAGAAGTGCCGGAACAGGCACTACGAAGTGGAGTGAACCGGAGCTCACCCGAAGTCACAAAGGAAGGTCCCACGACGCCGGAGGACAACTCAGGGGGTCGTGCACTGCAGGTTAGAGTGCCGGGGACCCAGGCTTGGCTGTGCACAAAGGAAATCCTGGAAGAGTGCACAGGAGCCGGAGCAGCTGCAAAACACGTGGTTCCCAGCAATGCAGTCTAGCGTGGGGAGGCAAGGACTTACCTCCACCAAACTTGGACTGAAGAGTCACTGGACTGTGGGAGTCACTTGGAGAGAGTTGCTGAGTTCAAGGGACCTCGCTCGTCGTGCTGAGAGGAGACCCAGAGGACCGGTGAAGCAGTTCTTTGGTGCCTGCGGTTGCAGGGGGAAGATTCTGTCAACCCACGGGAGATTTCTTCGGAGCTTCTAGTGCAGAGAGGAGGCAGACTACCCCCACAGCATGCACCACCAGGACAACAGTCGAGAAGGCGGCAGGATCAGCGTTACAAGGTCGCAGTAGTCATCTTTGCTACTTTGTTGCAGTTTTGCAGGCTTCCAGCGCGGTCAGCAGTCGATTCCTTGGCAGAAGGTGAAGAGAGAGATGCAGAGGAACTCTGATGAGCTCCTGCATTCGTTATCTAAAGAATTCCCCAAAGCAGAGACCCTAAAGAGACAGAAAAGGAGGTTTGGCTACCTAGGTGAGAGGATAGGCTAGCAACACAGGTAAGAGCCTATCAGAAGGAGTCTCTGACGTCACCTGCTGGCCCTGGCCACTCAGAGCAGTCCAGTGTGCCAGCAGCACCTCTGTTTCCAAGATGGCAGAGGTCTGGAGCACACTGGAGGAGCTCTGGGCACCTCCCAGGGGAGGTGCAGGTCAGGGGAGTAGTCACTCCCCTTTCCTTTGTCCAGTATTGCGGCAGAGCAGGGCTGGGGGATCCCTGAACTGACGTAGACTGGCTTATGCAGAAATGGGCACCATTTGTGCCCATGAAAGCATTTCCAGAGGCTGGGGGAGGCTACTCCTCCCCTGCCTTAACACCTTTTTCCAAAGGGAGAGGGTGTAACACCCTCTCTCTGAGGAAGTCCTTTGTACTGCCTTCCTGGGCCAAGCCTGGATGGACCCCAGGAGGGCAGAAACCTGTCTGAGGGGTTGGCAGCAGCAGCAGCTGCAGTGAAACCCCAGGAAAGGCAGTTTGGCAGTACCCAGGTCTGTGCTAGAGACCCGGGGAATCATGGGATTTTCTCCCCAATACCAGGATGGCATTGGGGGGGCAGTTCCATGATCTTAGACATGTTACATGGCCATGTTCGGAGTTACCATTGTGAAGCTACACATAGGTAGTGACCTATGTGTAGTGCACGCGTGTAATGGTGTCCCCGCACTCACAAAGTCTGGGGAATTTGCCCTGAACAATGTGGGGGCACCTTGGCTAGTGTCAGGGTGCCCACACACTAAGTAACTTAGCACCCAACCTTTACCAAGTAAAGGTTAGACATATAGGTTACTTAAGTGCAGTGGTAAATGGCTGTGAAATAACGTGGACATTATTTCACTCAGGCTGCAGTGGCAGGCCTGTGTAAGAATTGTCAGAGCTCCCTATGGGTGGCAAAATGAATGCTGCAGCCCATAGGGATCTCCTTGAACCCCAATACCCTGGGTACCTCAGTACCATATACTAGAGAATTATAAGGGTGTTCCAGTATGCCAATGTAAATTGGTAAAATTGGTCACTAGCCTGTTAGTGACAATTTGGAAAGAAATGAGAGAGCATAACCACTGAGGTTCTGATTAGCAGAGCCTCAGTGAGACAGTTAGTCATAACACAGGTAACACATACAGGGCACACTTATGAGCACTGGGGCCCTGGCTGGCAGGGTCCCAGTGACACATACAACTAAAACAACATATATACAGTGAAATATGGGGGTAACATGCTAATCAAGATGGTACTTTCCTACATAACCCCCCCCCCCCCCAAACGAAGGACAATAAGACTAGCCATGCCCTGATGAGTCTTCATTGTTTAAGTGGAAATATCTGGAGAGTCCATCTTCATTGGACTGGGTACTCCCAGGTCTATGTTCCACTGTATAGTCCATTCCCTGTAGAGATATGGACCACCTCAACAATTTAGGGTTTTCACCTTTCATTTGTTTTAGCCAAAGTAGAGGTTTGTGGTCTGTCTGAACAATGAAGTAAGTGCCAAACAGGTATGGCCTCAACTTCTTCAGTGCCCAGACCACAGCAAAGGCCTCCCTCTCTATGGCAGACCAACGCTTTTCTCTAGGGGTCAACTGTAGGAGGCTGGACTGGCTTGTAGTGGGTACCAAGGGGTACTTGCACCTTGCACCAGGCCCAGTTATCCCTTATTAGTGTATAGGGTGTCTAGCAGCATAGGCTGATAGAAAATGGTAGCTTAGCAGAGCAGCTTAGGCTGAACTAGGAGACGTGTGAAGCTACTACAGTACCACAAGTGTCACTTGCACAATACCATAAGAAAACACAATACACAGTTATACTAAAAATAAAGGTACTTTATTTTTATGACAATATGCCAAAGTATCTCAGTGAGTACCCTCAGTATGAGGATAGCAATTATACACAAGTTATATGTACACAATACCAAAAATATGCAGTATAGTCTTAGAAAACAGTGCAAACAATGTATAGTTACAATAGGATGCAATGGGGACACATAGGGATAGGGGCAACACAAACCATATACTCCAAAAGTGGAATGCGAACCACGAATGGACCCCAAACCTATGTGACCTTGTAGAGGGTCGCTGGGACTATTAGAAAATAGTGAGAGTTAGAAATTAGCCCTCCCCAAGACCCTGAAAAGTGAGTGCAAAGTGCACTAAAGTTCCCCCAAAGACAAAGAAGTCGTGATAGAGGAATAATGCAGGAAAGACACAAACCAACAATGCAACAACGATGGATTTCCAATCTAGGGTACCTGTGGAACAAGGGGACCAAGTCCAAAAGTCACAAGCAAGTCGGAGATGGGCATATGCCAGCTGTGGATGCAAAGAAGCTTCTACTGGACAGAAGAAGCTGAGGTTTCTGCAGGAACGAAAAGGGCTAGAGACTTCCCCTTTGGTGGACGGATCACTCTCGCCATGGAGAGTCGTGCAGAAGTGTTTTCCCGCCGAAAGAACGCCAACAAGCCTTGCTAGCTGCAAATCGTGCGGTTAGCGTTTTTGGACGCTGCTGTGGCCCAGGAGGGACCAGGAGGTCGCAAATTGGACCAGGAGGTAGAGGGGACATCGAGCAAGACAGGGAGCCCTCTTAGCAGCAGGTAGCACCCGGAGAAGTGCCAGAAACAGGCACTACGAGGATGCGTGAAACGGTGCTCACCCGAAGTTACACAAAGGAGTCCCACGTCGCCGGAGACCAACTTAGAAAGTCGTGCAATGCAAGTTGGAGTGCCGTGGACCCAGACTTGGCTGTGCACAAAGGATTTCCGCCGGAAGTGCAAAGGGGCCGGAGTAGCTGCAAAAGTCGCAGTTCCCAGCAATGCAGTCTAGCGAGGTGAGGCAAGGACTTACCTCCACCAAACTTGGACTGAAGAGTCACTGGACTGTGGGGGTCACTTGGACAGAGTTGCTGGATTCGAGGGACCTCGCTCGTCGTGCTGAGAGGAGACCCAAGGGACCGGTAATGCAGCTTTTTGGTGCCTGCGGTTGCAGGGGGAAGATTCCGTCGACCCACGGGAGATTTCTTCGGAGCTTCTGGTGCAGAGAGGAGGCAGACTACCCCCACAGCATGCACAAACAGGAAAACAGTCGAGAAGGCGGCAGGATCAGCGTTACAGAGTTGCAGTAGTCGTCTTAGCTACTTTGTTGCAGTTTTGCAGGCTTCCAGCGCGGTCAGCAGTCGATTCCTTATCAGAAGGTGAAGAGAGAGATGCAGAGGAACTCGGATGAGCTCTTGCATTCGTTATCTAAAGTTTACCCAGAGACAGAGACCCTAAATAGCCAGAAAAGAGGGTTTGGCTACTTAGGAGAGAGGATAGGCTACTAACACCTGAAGGAGCCTATCAGAAGGAGTCTCTGACGTCACCTGGTGGCACTGCCCACTCAGAGCAGTCCAGTGTGCCAGCAGCACCTCTGTTTCCAAGATGGCAGAGGTCTGGAGCACACTGGAGGAGCTCTGGACACCTCCCAGGGGAGGTGCAGGTCAGGGGAGTGGTCACTCCCCTTTCCTTTGTCCAGTTTCGCGCCAGAGCAGGGGCTAAGGGGTCCCTGAACCGGTGTAGACTGGCTTATGCAGAATTGGGCACATCTGTGCCCAACAAAGCATTTCCAGAGGCTGGGGGAGGCTACTCCTCCCCTGCCTTCACACCATTTTCCAAAGGGAGAGGGTGTAACACCCTCTCTCAGAGGAAGTCCTTTGTTCTGCCATCCTGGGACAAGCCTGGCTTGACCCCAGGGGGGCAGAAGCCTGTCTGAGGGGTTGGCAGCAGCAGCAGCTGCAGTGAAACCCCAGGAAAGGCAGTTTGGCAGTACCAGGGTCTGTGCTACAGACCACTGGGATCATCGAATTGTGCCAACAATGCCAGGATGGCATAGAGGGGGCAATTCCATGATCTTAGACATGTTACATGGCCATATTCGGAGTTACCATTGTGAAGCTACATATAGGTATTGACCTATATGTAGTGCATGCGTGTAATGGTGTCCCCGCACTCACAAAGTTCAGTGAATTGGCTCTGAACAATGTGGGGGCACCTTGGCTAGTGCCAGGGTGCCCTCACACTAAGTAACTTTGCACCTAACCTTTACCAGGTAAAGGTTAGACATATAGGTGACTTATAAGTTACTTAAGTGCAGTGTAAAATGGCTGTGAAATAACGTGGACGTTATTTCACTCAGGCTGCAGTGGCAGGCCTGTGTAAGAATTGTCAGAGCTCCCTATGGGTGGCAAAAGAAATGCTGCAGCCCATAGGGATCTCCTGGAACCCCAATACTCTGGGTACCTCAGTACCATATACTAGGGAATTATAAGGGTGTTCCAGTAAGCCAATGTAAATTGGTAAAATTGGTCACTAGCCTGTTAGTGACAATTTAGAAAGAAATGAGAGAGCATAACCACTGAGGTTCTGATTAGCAGAGCCTCAGTGAGACAGTTAGTCACTACACAGGTAACACATTCAGGCACACTTATGAGCACTGGGGCCCTGGTGAGCAGGGTCCCAGTGACACATACAACTAAAACAACATATATACAGTGAAAAAATGGGGGTAACATGCCAGGCAAGATGGTACTTTCCTACACAACCCCCCCCCAAACGAAGGACAATAAGACTAGCCATGACCTGATGAATCTTCATTGTCTAAGTGGAAATATCTGGAGAGTCCATCTGCATTGGAGTGGCTACTCCCAGGTCTATGTTCCACTGTATAGTCCATTCCCTGTAGGGATATGGACCACCTCAACAATTTAGGATTTTCACCTTTCATTTGTTTTAGCCAAAGTAGAGGTTTGTGGTCTGTCTGAACAATGAAGTGAGTGCCAAACAGGTATGGCCTCAACTTCTTCAGAGCCCAGACCACAGCAAAGGCCTCCCTCTCTATGGCAGACCAACGCTTTTCTCTAGGGGTCAACCTCCTACTAATAAAAGCAACAGGTTGATCCTGACCCTCAGAATTAAGTTGTGATAGGACTGCCCCTACTCCTAATTCAGATGCATCAGTTTGGACATAGAATTTTTTAGAGTAACAAGGGCTTTTCAGGACAGGTGCAGAGCACATGGCCTGCTTCAGCTCCTCAAAAGCTTTCTGACAGTTTGCTGTCCATAATACCTTTTTAGGCATCTTCTTGGAAGTGAGGTCATTAAGAGGGGCTGCAATGGAGCCATAGTTCTTAATGAACCTCCTGTAATACCCAGTGAGGCCTAGGAAGGCTCTCACCTGGGTCTGTGTAGTAGGGGGAACCCAATCAATAATTGTCTGGATTGTCCCCTGTAGTGGTGCAATCTGTTCCCCACCAACAAGGTGTCCCAGATAAACCACCTTACCCTGCCCTATCTGGCACTTTGAAGCCTTGATAGTGAGGCCTGCCTTTTGCAGGGCCTCCAAAACTTTCCATAGGTGGACCAGGTGATCATCCCAGCTGGAGCTAAAGACAGCTATATCGTCCAAAAATGCTGCACTGAAAGCCTCCAGCCCTTGCAGGACTGTGTTCACCAACCTCTGAAAAGTGGCAGGTGCATTTTTCAAACCAAAAGGCATTACAGTAAATTGGTAATGTCCTCCAATGGTTGAAAATGCGGTTTTAGGTTTAGCATCTTCTGACAATTTGATCTGCCAATACCCTGCAGTCAAGTCAAAAGTGCTTAGATACTTGGCTGATGCCAGTGTATCTATGAGCTCATCTGCCCTGAGTATAGGGTGAGCATCAGTTTTGGTTACCAAGTTGAGACCTCTATAGTCTACACAAAACCGCATTTCCTTCTTTCCATCTTTGGAATGGGGTTTTGGTACAAGTAACACAGGAGAAGCCCATGGACTTTGAGAGTGCTCAACCACTCCTAGTTCCAACATTTTCTGGACCTCTTGCTTTATGCAGTCCCTGACATGGTCAGGCTGCCTATAGATCTTACTTTTGACAGGTAAGCTGTCTCCAGTATCTATAGTGTGCTCACACCAAGAAGTGGTACCTGGCACAGTAGAGAAGAGTTCAGAGAATTGATCTAGGAGATTTATGCAATTATCTTTCTGCTCAGCAGTAAGACAATCAGCCAAAACTACACCTTCCACAAGAGCATCTTGTTCTGTGGAAGAGAAGAGATCAGGTAGAGGATCACTGTCTTCTTCCTGTCCCTCATCAGTTTCCATGAGCAGGGTGAGATCAGCCCTGTCATAGTAGGGTTTCAGACGGTTTACATGGAGTACCCTAAGGGGGCTCCTTGCAGTGCCTAAGTCAACTAAATAGGTGACTTCACCCTTTTTCTCAACAATTGTGTGGGGACCACTCCATTTATCTTGGAGTGCTCTTGGGGCCACAGGCTCCAAGACCCACACTTTCTGCCCTGGTTGGTACTGAACCAAAACAGCCTTCTGATCATGCCATTGCTTCAGGAGCTCTTGGCTGGCCTGAAGGTTTTTACTGGCCTTTTTCATGTACTCAGCCATTCTTGATCTGAGGCCAAGTACATAATCCACAATATCTTGCTTTGGAGCTTTTAAAGGTTGTTCCCAACCCTCCTTCACAAGTGTTAGTGGACCCCTAACAGGGTGTCCAAAAAGAAGTTCAAAGGGGCTGAAGCCCACTCCTTTCTGGGGTACCTCCCTGTAGGCAAAAAGGAGGCATGGTAGAAGGATATCCCATCTCCTGCGGAGTTTTTCAGGGAGACCCATAATCATGCCTTTGAGAGTTTTGTTAAATCTCTCTACCAGTCCATTAGTTTGTGGATGATAGGGTGTAGTGAACTTATAAGTTACACCACACTCCTTCCACATGGCCTTTAAGTATGCAGACATGAAATTGCTTCCCCTGTATGATACTACTTCCTTTGGGAAGCGCACCCTGGAAAATATTCCCAGGAGGGCCTTTGCCACTGCAGGAGCTGTAGTGGTCCTTAAAGGAATAGCTTCAGGATATCATGTGGCATGGTCCACTACCACCAAGATGAATCTATTGCCTGAAGCAGTAGGAGGGTCAAGGGGGCCAACTATGTCAACCCCTACCCTTTCAAAGGGAACCCCAACCACAGGCAGTGGAATAAGGGGTGCCTTTGGAGTGCCACCTGTCTTGCCACTGGCTTGACAGGTTTCACAGGACTTACAAAATTCCTTTGTGTCCTCAGACATCCTAGGCCAATGAAACAAGGGAACAAGCCTGTCCCAAGTTTTCATTTGTCCCAGGTGCCCAGCTAGGGGAATGTCGTGTGCCAGAGTTAGGAGGAACTTTCTGTACTCCTGAGGAATCACTAATCTCCTGGCAGCTCCAGGTTTAGGATCCCTATGCTCAGTGTACAAGAGGTTGTCCTCCCAGTAAACTCTGTGAGAGTCACTGACATCCCCATTAGCCTGTTTGACAGCTTGCTGTCTCAGACCCTCTAATGTGGGACAGGTTTGCTGTGCCACACTCAGCTCCTCTCTGGCAGGCCCCCCTTCACCCAAAAGCTCAGCAGTATCTGCTTCCAGCTCCTCTGGTGTAGGTTCTGCACAGGGAGGGAATTCTTCTTCCTCTGAAGTTGAATCCACTGTAGAGGGAGGGATAGTAGGAAGTGGTTTGCTTCTACTAGCCCTAGCTTTAGGGAGCACTTGGTCCATTGTTCCAGGATCCAAGCTTCCCTGTCCTTTTTGCTTTTTGGCCTGAGCCCTGGTTAAAGCAAAAATATGCCCTGGGATGCCCAGCATTGCTGCATGGGCCTCCAACTCCACATCTGACCAAGCTGATGTCTCCAAATCATTTCCTAGTAGACAGTCTACAGGTAAATCTGTGGCTACCACAACTTTCTTTGGACCAGTAACCCCCCCCCCAGTTGAGATTAACAACAGCCATGGGGTGGCTAAGTGTGTTGTTGTGAGCATCGGTTACTTGGTACTGGTGACCAAGTAGGTGTTGTTCAGGGTGGACCAGTTTCTCTATGACCATAGTCACACTGGCACCAGTGTCCCTGTAGGCCTGAACCTCAACACCATTTATTAGGGGTAGCTGCTTGTACTTATCCATATTAAGGGGACAAGCAACTAAGGTGGCTAAATCAATAGCCCCCTCAGAGACTAACACAGCCTCTGTGGCCTCCTTAACAAGGCCAACCCCAACTAAGTTACCAATAGTGAGCCCAGCTACTCCCTTGGATTGGCTATTAGTAGGTTTGCTCCCACCACCACTGCTATTAGTAGGGACACTAGGTGTAGCAGTAGGGGTTGTAGTGGTAGGAGGCTTGGTGCTTTTCTTTGGAGAACTGGGATCTGTTGTCCAATGGCCTTTTATTTTACATAAATAGCACCATGGTTTCTTTTCCTTGTTTTGATTAGAAGAGGATTTGGGCCCACCACCCCCACCAGAGTGTTTTTGTGGGCCTGATGAAGACTCATTTTTAGATTTGTCCCCACCCTTGTCAGAAGACTTACCATCCTTCTTTTTGTTGCCATCTTTGTCACCCCCTGTATGAACTTTTCTGTTCACCCTTGTTCTGACCCATTTGTCTGCCTTCTTTCCCAATTCTTGGGGAGAGGTCAGATCAGAGTCCACCAAGTACTGGTGCAACAAATCAGACACACAATTATTAAGAATATGCTCTCTCAGGATCACGTTATACAGGCTTTCAAAGTCAGTCACTTTACTGCCATTTAACCACCCCTCCAAGGCTTTCACTGAATAGTCAATGAAATCAACCCAGTCTTGTGAAGACTCCTTTTTGGTCTCTCTGAACTTTATCCTATATTGTTCAGTGGTTAAGCCATAACCATCCAGGAGTGCATTCTTAAGAACTGTAAAATTATTGGCATCACTTTCTTTCACAGTAAGGAGCCTATCCCTACCTTTTCCACTAAATGATAGCCATAGGATAGCAGCCCACTGCCTTTGAGGGACATCCTGTACAACACAGGCCCTCTCAAGTGCAGCAAACCACTTGTTAATGTCATCCCCCTCCTTATAAGGGGGAACTATCTTGTGCAGATTCCTGGAATCATGCTCTTTTACAGGATGACTATGGGGAATACTGCTGCTGCCACTATGGGTTTCTAAACCCAACTTCTGTCTTTCCCTCTCTATTTCTAAAGACTGTCTATCCAAATCCAGCTGTTGCTTTTTAAGCTTCAGTCTGGTTTGTTCCACCCTCAACTTATTGAGTTCCCTTTCTAACAATCTGTCATCAGGGTTGGTGGGAGGGACATTTCTAGATACAGAGGTGTGATGGGAATGAACAGAAGGAGACCTGTCCCTTACAGAGGGCACCCTAACAGCTTGGCTGACAGAAACATCACTACCAGTGTGGTGAGAATAAATGCTTTTGCTATGATGTGAGACAACACTATTTGTATGGTGTGGCTCTCCATCATTACCAACTATGCTAGACTGTCTAGTAATGGGCAGGCTAGGGAGTTTCTTTCCTGCATCTTTTCCTGGGGTAGTCCCTGGATCAGATTGGGAACCATTTGCTACTTTTTCAACAGATGTGGCCCCTATGGCCTTATCTTGTTCTCTAAGCATGTTAAGCAATAATTCCAAGGAAGGATTCTTCCCTACACTCAAACCTCTCTCTATGGAGAGATTCCGTGCTCCTTTCCAGCTAAGGTGATCATATGCAAGTTTGGACAGATCAACATTTTGGCCTGTGCCAGACATTTTTAGAGAGAGTTAAAATGATAGAAAAAGAGAAAAAAGTTTTCAGAACTTTTTGGAAAGACAGAAAAAAACTTGTTAAACTTTTAAGAACTTTTTGATAGTTTGGAAGTACTTTTCAGCACTTTAGAAAAGAGTGAAAAGAGGAAATGCAAAACTTTTTAGCTATGTATACACACACTGAACTTGTTTTGTATATTTTTCTCTTATGAAAAGTACAATGATAAGAGTGCTAAGTAGTCTCAAAGCACTTATCCCACCACTGCACAACCAATGTAGGAGGCTGGACTGGCTTGTAGTGGGTACCAAGGGGTACTTGCACCTTGCACCAGGCCCAGTTATCCCTTATTAGTGTATAGGGTGTCTAGCAACATAGGCTGATAGAAAATGGTAGCTTAGCAGAGCAGCTTAGGCTGAACTAGGAGACGTGTGAAGCTACTACAGTACCACAAGTGTCACTTGCACAATACCATAAGAAAACACAATACACAGTTATACTAAAAATAAAGGTACTTTATTTTTATGACAATATCCCAAAGTATCTCAGTGAGTACCCTCAGTATGAGGATAGCAATTATACACAAGTTATATGTACACAATACCAAAAATATGCAGTATAGTCTTAGAAAACAGTGCAAACAATGTATAGTTACAATAGGATGCAATGGGGACACATAGGGATAGGGGCAACACAAACCATATACTCCAAAAGTGGAATGCGAACCACGAATGGACCCCAAACCTATGTGACCTTGTAGAGGGTCGCTGGGACTATTAGAAAATAGTGAGAGTTAGAAAATTAGCCCTCCCCAAGACCCTGAAAAGTGAGTGCAAAGTGCACTAAAGTTCCCCCAAAGACAAAGAAGTCGTGATAGAGGAATCATGCAGGAAATACACAAACCAACAATGCAACAATGATGGATTTCCAATCTAGGGTACCTGTGGAACAAGGGGACCAAGTCCAAAAGTCACAAGCAAGTCGGAGATGGGCATATGCCCAGGAAATGCCAGCTTTGGATGCAAAGAAGCTTCTACTGGACAGAAGAAGCTGAGGTTTCTGCAGGAACGAAAAGGGCTAGAGACTTCCCCTTTGGTGGACGGATCCCTCTCGCCGTAAAGAGTCGTGCAGAAGTGTTTTCCTGCCGAAAGAACGCCAACAAGCCTTGCTAGCTGCAAATCGTGCGGTTAGCGTTTTTGGACGCTGCTGTGGCCCTGGAGGGACCAGGAGGTCGCAAATTGGACCAGGAGGTAGAGGGGACGTCGAGCAAGACAAGAAGCCCTCTTAGCAGCAGGTAGCACCCGGAGAAGTGCCAGAAACAGGCACTACGAGGATGCATGAAACGGTGCTCACCCGAAGTTACACAAAGGAGTCCCACGTCGCCGGAGACCAACTTAGAAAGTCGTGCAATGATCCTGGTGACCAAGTAGGTGTTGTTCAGGATGGACCAGTTTCTCTATTACCATGGTAACACTGGCACCTGTGTCCCTGTAGGCCTGAACCTGTTGCGTGCGGCATTCTACCGCGGTCTGCGTGCGGGCCGCGGGGAAAGCCGTGGCCGGCATGCGAACCGCGGGGGAAGCCGCAGCCTGTGTGCGGGTCGGGAGCGAAGCCGCGGCTTGCGTACAGGTCACGGGGAAAGCTGCAAGTTCGTCCAGGGGTCGCGGCACTCGCCGCGCCCCCTTCTTTTGTCTTTACTGGAAGGACAAACGCGGCGGGAGAAAGACCTCGAGTTAGGTCTAGATCCTGCCGTGCACAGCGCATTAGTGCGCTTTACATTTTTACAGCATGTACTTTGGGCACTTACCAGCATGCACAGGCAAAAGCCGGACACTTGCACATGATGGTGCTTTTATGCAGACCTTTTCCCCTCCCAGCATGCTACCCACTTCCTTTCTTCCCAGCATGCATTATTTTTCTTTGTTTGGACGCATGTACCTGATTCACTATTATACTCTTTTCCCCAATTCAAGATGGTGGTGTTTCTACTTCCTGTTTCCTACTTCCTGTCTAGAGGTTTATAAGGGGAATTCAGCTGCTTGTTCATTGCGTTGCAACACTCCTTGGTGGTAGTCACGCTCTGACTGGTTTCTTCCTGTGAATCCAGTATTTCCTGACCTGTTTTCGTTTTCCAGTCTTCCTGTACTCCGGATCTTCAGCTCTAACGCCTTGGTGTCCTCCTTCTATTTCAGGGAGTTCCTGTTGGAGGTTTTTTACCCTATTGGGGTTTTTCCTCTGGGACTCCTTCTGGAGGGCACGGACTGTAGTGGCTTGCTATTGTCAAACAGCACCGTGGCTACCGGAAGGGGTTGCCCCTACCTCGGCCAAAGCAGAACCTGCCGGAACCGGGGCCGTTCCCCAACTCTTCTCAACTTCGACGATAAGCGCATTGAAAACCGTGACAGAACCTCAACACCATTTATTAGGGGAAGTTGCTTGTACTTATCCATTTTAAGGGGACAAGCAACCAAGGTGGCCAAATCAATGGCCCCCTCAGAGACTAACACAGCCTCTGTGGTCTCCCTAACAAGACCAACCCCAACTAAGTTACCAAAAGTGAGCCCAGCTACTCCCTTGGATTGGCTATTAGTAGGTTTGCTCCCACCACCACTGCTATTACTAGGGGCACTAGGTGTAGCAGCAGGGGTTGTAGTGGTAGGAGGCTTGGTGCTTTCCTTTGGGCAACTGGGATCAGTTGTCCAATGGCCTTTTATTTTACATAAATAGCACCATGGTTTCTTTTCTTTGTTTTGATTTGAAGAGGATTTGGGCCCACCACCCCCACCAGAGTGTTTTTGTGGGCCTGATGAAGACTCATTTTTAGATTTGTCCCCACCCTTGTCAGAAGACTTACCATCCTTCTTCTTGCCATCCTTGTCACCCCCTGTATGAACTTTTCTGTTCACCCTTGTTCTGACCCATTTGTCTGCCTTCTTTCCCAATTCTTGGGGAGAGGTCAGATCAGAGTCTACCAGGTACTGGTGCAACAAATCAGATACACAATTATTAAGAATATGCTCTCTCAGGATTAAGTTATACAGGCTTTCATAGTCAGAAACTTTACTGCCATGTAACCACCCCTCCAAGGCCTTCACTGAATGGTCAACAAAGTCTACCCAGTCTTGTGAAGACTGCTTTTGGTTTCTCTGAACTTGATCCTGTACTGTTCAGTGGTTAAGCCATAACCATCTAGGAGTGCATTCTTAAGAACTGTAAAATTATTGGCATCACTTTCCTTTACAGTAAGGAGCCTATCCCTACCCTTTCCACTGAAAGATAGCCATAGGATAGCAGCCCACTGCCTTTGAGGGACCTCCTGTACAACACAGGCCCTCTCAAGTGCAGCAAACCACTTGTTAATGTCATCCCCCTCCTTGTAAGGGGGAACTATCTTGTGTCACGACTCACGTGCTGCTTGCGCCTGGAATTTGCAGATCTGGTGGCGTGGATCTTCAATGTTTGACTTTGGCCCAAAAAGGGGCGACTCTTTCTGGTAGCCACGGTGCTGTAGGCAATGGAGACGCCAAGAACAGACCGTGCCCTTCAGAAAATAGCGCCAGAGGAAAAAACCCCTTAGAAAAAGGGGAAAAAACCTCCAAACAGGAAGATACCTGGAAAAAACAAAAACAAACAAACAGGAATCCAAAAGGAGCAAAAGTCAGGAAACACAGAATGCTGAAATCCAGAACCAAAAGGTGAGGAAATCAGGAGCGAAGACACTAACTGAGCAGAAAGTGTTGCAGCGCAAAGAAAGAAGAAAACACAGCCCTTATATACTAAAAAACAGGAAGTGACCCACAGGAAGTAAAAGGACACCATCTTAGACAGGGAAACAACACATAGAACAGAATAGAACAGGAACCATAGAGAATAGGGAACAAGGAATGCTGGGAAAGAACAGGAATCTGGGAAGGGGGAAAAGACATAAAGAAAGGCACAACAAAAGACTGCAGAAAAGAAGAAAAAGAAGAAAAAAGGGAAAGAAACGAAAAAACAGGTAAGAGGGGTCATAGACCCCTAGTATAGTGGAAAGCAGAAGGTAGAACGAGGCCCCATGCAAGTCTGGGGCCTCGAAATGCGCAGGAGAGGCTGGGGGCGCGCCGCGTCCTAGCAACGCGGTGCGCGGCCTGAGCCGAACGCCCGGCTTGAGTCGAGCTCTCGGCTCGCGCCGCACCGCGCGGCGCGACAGTAGGTCCCCCTCCCGAAGGTCCAGGTTTGAGAGGAAATAAACAGTGAAAGCGTTGAATCAGGAGAGGTGCGTGAACGGAAGATGCATCTTCCCAAGAGCATTCACTGAGAGGATAACCCTTCCAATGAATCAGATACTGAAGGCGTTTGTGAAAAAGACGAGAGTCACAAATTTCCTGTACTTCATATTCAGGAACATCATCCACGAGTACAGGAGGTGGACAAGGAAACTGACGTGAGTAAGGGTCAGGCACATAAGGTTTAAGCTGAGAAACATGAAAGACCGGATGAATCTTCCATGTATGAGGTAAGTGAAGACGGACAGTTACAGGATTGACCAACTGAAGAATACGAAAAGGCCCATAGTAACGAGGTGTGAACTTATTTTGAGAAAGACGTGAGGGTAAGAATTTGGAGGAGAGCCAGACTTTATCTTGCGGACGATAGTCTGGATTGGTTGCACGTCTCTTGTCTGCAGCCTTTTTCATATATCTCTTGGTATGTAACAAATTAGATCGAATTAGTCTATGGATTTGGAGAAGGCGTTTGGAGAAATAGGTAATAGCGGGTAGAGGAGAGTTGGATTGTGGAGAAGTAGGAAAAGAGGTAGGATGAAAACCATAAGAACAGAAAAAGGGAGTGACCTTGGAGGCACTATGGACTGAGTTATTGTAGGAAAATTCAGCTATAGAGAGGTAAGTGTTCCAGTTACTTTGGGTAGAATTGCAAAAGCATCGAAGATATTGCTCTAGTCCTTGGTTCAGACGCTCGGTCTGGCCGTTGGTCTGAGGATGGAACCCTGAAGACAGGGCTCTATTAATATTTAGTGTTTTACAAAAATGCCTCCAAAATCGGGAAATGTACTGAGGTCCTCTATCGGATATTATGGTATGTGGAAGTCCATGGAGACGGAAGATATGATCAATGAATATTTGACTTAGTTCTGGAGAAGTAGGTAGCCTTTTCAGGGCAGTGAAATGAGCCATCTTCGTGAAAGAATCCACAGTGACCATGATGACCCGGTTTCCTGCTGATGGTGGGAGTGAACACATAAAATCAGTAGAGATGGTATGCCATCGGGCCGGTGGAACAGGCAAAGGCTGTAGTAATCCTGCAGGTCTGGTATGGGGTATCTTGATTTGGGCACATATGGGACAGGCCTGAATGTATCTTTCCACATCCAGCTTCCAGGTAGGCCACCAGAAAAATCGTGAAAGAAGTTCTTGTGTGGCCTTGATGCCTCTATGACCAGCCACAGGTGAATCATGGCACATTTGTAATGCCTTTTCTTGCACCTTGTTAGTAGGGAGGAATATCAGGTTTTGAAAATAAAAATATCCTTGTTTCTTATGTAATAATGGTCTTAGTTCTTCTATGTCGTGGTGCGATAGGTTGGCGTATTCCAGTTGTACTTCTTCCAGGAAAGACTGAGCCACTCCAATGATCTTACTGGGTTCCAGAAGATACTGAGATGAGGAAGGAGTACACTCTGGATATCGGCGAGACAGAGCATCAGCCAGAATGTTTTGAGATCCAGGAATATATGTGATGAAAAAATCGTACTGACTGAAGAAAAAGGCCCAGCGGGCCTGACGACTATTCTGGCATACAAAATTTCGTAAACATTGTAGGTTACGGTGGTCTGTCCTCACCTCAAATGGTTCCTTGGAACCCATCAGAAACTGTCTCCACTCAAGGCAGGCTGTTTTCAGAGCCAATAATTCCCTTTCCAGTACAGAATAGTGTTGTTCAGCTGTGGAAAGGATATGGGACAAGTAGAAAACAGGATGTTCAAGACCATCATCCTCTTGTCGTTGGAGTAAGACAGCTCCGATGGCTCTCTCAGAAGCATCAGTTATGACTATAAATTGTTTGGTGGTATCTGGATGTCTCAAGATGGGGGCTTGGGTGAAGGCTCTCTTTAATTCTTGAAAGGCTGCTTCAGCTGCCTCAGTCCAGACAAACCCTTTCTTTAAATTTTCCTTTTTTTAAGGTGTGAGTTATGTGGCTAGTCAGTCTGGCAAAGTCTAGAATGAATTGTCGATAGAAGTTTGCTAACCCTAGGAAACATTGTGTTTCTTTTATGGAAGAAGGAGAAGGCCACTCTAGGATAGCTTGTACCTTTTCTTGATCCATAGCTATGCCGGTGGGACTTAAATGATAGCCCAGATATTTGACTTCCGTCATGTCGAACTCACATTTTTCTGGTTTGCAAAATAGTTGATGAGCACGAAGTCTTTGAAGAACTTGTTTCACATGGGAAGAATGGAGTTCAGGATTTCTAGAAAAAATAAGAATATCATCTAGGTAGATCAAGACTGTCTGATTCAGAAGGTCTGAAAACATTGAGTCCATAAATCTCTGGAAGATTGCGGGGGCGTTAGTGAGACCAAACGGCATAACCCTATATTCAAAATGGCCAAATGGAGTCCTTCCATTCGTCGCCTTCTTTTATGCGTAAAAGGTGGTAAGCTCCTCGTAAATCTAATTTAGTAAAACGTTGAGCCCCTCTGATAGCTTCTAGTATGTCCCTGATGAGAGGCAAAGGATAACGATCTTTAATTGTTATTTTATTCAGACCTCGAAAATCCAGGCAAGGACGAAGATCCTTTGTCTTCTTGGGCACAAAAAAGAGAGGAGCCCCAGCCGGAGACGACGATGGAACAATAAGACCACTCTGTATATTTTCGTCCAGATACTCTTTTAGAACTTCCCTTTCGGGTTCCGTGAGAGAGTACATCCTCCCAAAAGGAACAATTGTGCCGGGTTCCAATGGAATAGCACAATCATATTCTCGATGTGGAGGTAGCACAGGTTTCGACGTTTTTTGGAAAACATCCTGAAACTCCAAATAGTGGTCTGGGACCCCTTGGACCGTATTAATGGACATACCAGTGGCACCTTCAGTATCTAAGGATCTTTTCGGAGACCAATACTTGTCGGAAGTAAAACAGTTCTCATGACAAAATTGCGAAGACAAAGAAACTGTCCGGGTTACCCAATTTATATACGGGTTATGTCTGATGAACCACGGAATTCCAAGAATGATGGTATGGTTGGGGGACGTGATAAGATCGAAGGAAATGTGTTCTTGATGGTTTCCCACCTGTAGACTTAACATCAGGGTAGTGGTGTCTACAGGACCCGAGGATATCAAGGATCCATCCACGGTGTGTACCTGTTCGGGTACTTCGTCAGCAGAGGCTTCCAGCCCCGGACGGCTAAACATCTGTTTGAAGCGACTCACAAAGGTGGAATAGTCCGACAATACAGGGTCGTTGGAGGACACCATCGGGGTTGCCCAGGCCAAGGCTGGACCGGATAAGGCACTGATAAGATAACCCACCTTGGTCCTGTCGTGGGAGAATTGGGTAGGTCGGAAGGCGAAGTACACTGTTAATGCATCCAGGAACTCGCGAAGCTTGGTTGGTTCACCAGAGAAACAAGGGGTAGAAGCGGAGATAGTTGGAACATCACTGGTGCGGAGAGCCAAAGCCTGTCGTAACGCAGCATTTTCATTGCGTAGTTGTTGCAATTCCTGAGCTTGTTGCTGAATCGTGGTCAAAAGAGATTGTTCCGGATCTGCAGCAGCCGCCACTGTGTCATCCATGGTGTTTGAGGACGTCGGAATGGTTAGGCGCTGCAATCTGTCACGACTCACGTGCTGCTTGCGCCTGGAATTTGCAGATCTGGTGGCGTGGATCTTCAATGTTCGACTTTGGCCCAAAAAGGGGCGACTCTTTCTGGTAGCCACGGTGCTGTAGGCAATGGAGACGCCAAGAACAGACTGTGCCCTTCAGAAAATAGCGCCAGAGGAAAAAAACCCTTAGAAAAAGGGGAAAAAACCTCCAAACAGGAAGATACCTGGAAAAAACAAAAACAAACAAACAGGAATCCAAAAGGAGCAAAAGTCAGGAAACACAGAATGCTGAAATCCAGAACCAAAAGGTGAGGAAATCAGGAGCGAAGACACTAACTGAGCAGAAAGTGTTGCAGCGCAAAGAAAGAAGAAAACACAGCCCTTATATACTAAAAAACAGGAAGTGACCCACAGGAAGTAAAAGGACACCATCTTAGACAGGGAAACAACACATAGAACATAATAGAACAGGGAGAATAGGGAACAAGGAATGCTGGGAAAGAACAGGAATCTGGGAAGGGGGAAAAGACATAAAGAAAGGCACAACAAAAGACTGCAGAAAAGAAGAAAAAGAAGAAAAAAGGGAAAGAAACGAAAAAACAGGTAAGAGGGGTCATAGACCCCTAGTATAGTGGAAAGCAGAAGGTAGAACGAGGCCCCATGCAAGTCTGGGGCCTCGAAATGCGCAGGAGAGGCTGGGGGCGCGCCGCGTCCTAGCAACGCGGTGCGCGGCCTGAGCCGAACGCCCGGCTTGAGTCGAGCTCTCGGCTCGCGCCGCACCGCGCAGCGCGACATCTTGTGCAGATTCCTAGAATCATGCTCTTTTATAGGATGACTATTTGGAATACTGCTGCTGCCACCATGGGGTCCAAACCCCAACCTCTGTCTTTCTTTTTCTAAGTCAAATGCTTCCCTGTCTAGATACAGCTGTTGCTTTTTAAGCTTCAGCCTGGACTCTTCCACTCTCAATCTATTGAGTTCCCTTTCTAACATTCTGTCTTCAGGGAGGGTGGGATGGGCATGCCTTGACACAGAAGAATGGTGTGAATGAACAGAGGGAGACCTGTCCCTAACAGATGGCACTCTAACATTCTGGCTTACAGAAGTAACACTCCCACTGTGATGAGAAGTCACATTAGTACCAGCCATGCTAGGTGGCCTGCTAAGGGGCAGGTTGGGAAGGTTTCCTTCTAACTCTCTTACTAGGGGTGCCCCAGAATCAGAGTGGGAACCATCAGTTAATCTCTCACCAGAAGTGCCAACAAAGGTCTTATCTTGTTCAACGAGCATGTTAACTAATAGTTCTCTAGAGGGATTCTTTCCTACCCCTAAACCTCTTTCAACGCAGAGACTCCTTGCTGCTTTCCAGCTAAGGTGGTCATAAGCAGTCTTGGGCAGATCCAGAGTATGACCTGTACCAGACATAATAGAAAGGGTTTAAGGGACAGAAAAAGAAAGAAAACATTTTAGAACTTTTTAAGGAACAGAAAAAAACTTTTAAAACTTTTTAAGAACTTTTTGAAAGTTTTAGAGGTACTTTTCAGCACTTAGCAAAAGAGTAAGAGAAGAAAAGCAAAACTTTTTGGTTAGGTGTACAGTACATACACTGAACTTGTTTTGTATATTTTTCCCTTATGAAAAGTACAATCCCTTATTAGTGTAGAGGGGTGTCTAGCAGCTTAGGCTGATAGAAAAGGTAGCTTAGCAGAGCAGCTTAGGCTGAACTAGGAGACGACTGAAGCTCCTACAGTACCACTAGTGTCACTTGCACAATATCATAAGAAAACACAATACACAGTTATACTAAAAATAAAGGTACTTTATTTTTATGACAATATGCCAAAGTATCTCAGTGAGTACCCTCAGTATGAGGATAGCAAATATACACAAGATATATGTACACAATACCAAAATATGCAGTAATAGCAATAGAAAACAGTGCAAACAATGTATAGTCACAATAGAATGCAATGGGAGCACATAGGGATAGGGGCAACACAAACCATATACTCTAGAAGTGGAATGCGAACCACGAATGGACCCCAAACCTATGTGAGCTCATAGAGGGTCGCTGGGACCGTAAGAAAACAGTGAGCGTTAGAAAAATAGCCCACCCCAAGACACTGAAAAGTGGGTGCAAAGTACACCTAAGTTCCCCAGAGAGCACAGAAGTTGTGATAGGGGAATTCTGCAAGGAAGACCAACACCAGCAATGCAACAACGATGGATTTCCTGACGAGAGTACCTGTGGAACAAGGGGACCAAGTCCAAAAGTCCCGATCAAGTCGGGAGTGGGCAGATGCCCAGGAAATGCCAGCTGTCGGTGCAAAGAAGCTGCCACAGGATGGTAGAAGCTGTGGATTCTGCAAGAACGACAAGGGCTAGAAACTTCCCCTTTGGAGGATGGATGTCCCACGTCGTGAAGAGTTGTGCAGAGGTGTTTCCGTGCAGAAAGACCGCAAACAAGCCTTGCTAGCTGCAAGGGTCGCGGTTAGGGTTTCTGGATGCTGCTGTGGCCCAGGAGGGACCAGGATGTCGCCAATTGCGTGAGAAGAGAGAGGGGGCGTCCAGCAAGACAAGGAGCCCACTCAGAAGCAAGCAGCACCCGCAGAAGTGCCGGAACAGATACTACAAAGTGGAGTGAACCGGAGCTCACCCGAAGTCACAAAGGAAGGTCCCACGACGCCGGAGGACAACTCAGGAGGTCGTGCACTGCAGGTTAGAGTGCCGGGGACCCAGGCTTGGCTGTGCACAAAGGAAATCCTGGAAGTGTGCACAGGAGCCGGAGCAGCTGCAAAACATGTGGTTCCCAGCAATGCAGTCTAGCGTGGGGAGGCAAGGACTTACCTCCACCAAACTTGGACTGAAGAGTCACTGGACTGTGGGAGTCACTTGGACAGAGTTGCTGAGTTCAAGGGACCTCGCTCGTTGTGCTGAGAGGAGACCCAGAGGACCGGTGAAGCAGTTCTTTGGTGCCTGCGGTTGCAGGGGGAAGATTTCGTCGACCCACGGGAGATTTCTTTGGAGCTTTTAGTGCAGAGAGGAGGCCGACTACCCCCACAGCATGCACCATCAGGAAAACAGTAGAGAAGGCAGCAGGATCAGCGTTACAAGGTCGCAGTAGTCGTCTTTGCTACTTTGTTGCAGTTTTGCAGGCTTCCAGCGCGGTCAGCAGTCGATTCCTTAGCAGAAGGTGAAGAGAGAGATGCAGAGGAACTCTGATGAGCTCTTTCATTCGTTATCTAAAGAATTCCCCAAAGCAGAGACCCTAAATAGCCAGAAAAGGAGGTTTGGCTACCTAGGTGAGAGGATAGGCTACGAACACCTGAAGGAGCCTATCAGAAGGAGTCTCTGACGTCACCTGCTGGCCCTGGCCACTCAGAGCAGTCCAGTGTGCCAGCAGCACCTCTGTTTCCAAGATGGCAGAGGACTGGAGCACACTGGAGGAGCTCTGGGCACCTCCCAGGGGAGATGCAGGTCAGGGGAGTGGTCACTCCCCTTTCCTTTGTCCAGTTTCGCGCCAGAGCAGGGCTGGGGGATCCCTGAACCGGTGTAGACTGGCCTATGCAGAAATGGGCACCATTTGTGCCCATGAAAGCATTTCCAGAGGCTGGGGGAGGCTACTCCTCCCCTGCCTTAACACCTTTTTCCAAAGGGAGAGGGTGTAACTGTAGGAGGCTGGACTGGCTTGTAGTGAGTACCAAGGGGTACTTGCACCTTGCACCAGGCCCAGTTATCCCTTATTAGTGTATAGGGTGTCTAGCAGCTTAGGCTGATAGATAATGGTAGCTTAGCAGAGCAGCTTAGGCTGAACTAGGAGACGTGTGAAGCTACTACAGTACCACTTAGTGTCATATGCACAATATCATAAGAAAACACAATACACAGTTATACTAAAAATAAAGGTACTTTATTTTTTATGACAATATGCCAAAGTATCTTAGAGTGTACCCTCAGTGAGAGGATAGGAAATATACACAAGATATATATACACAATAGCAAAAATATGCAGTATAGTCTTAGAAAACAGTGCAAACAATGTATAGTTACAATAGGATGCAATGGGGAAACATAGGGATAGGGGCAACACAAACCATATACTCCAGAAGTGGAATGTGAACCACGAATGGACCCCAAACCTATGTGACCTTGTAGAGGGTCGCTGGGACTATTAGAAAATAGTGAGAGTTAGAAAAATAACCCTCCCCAAGACCCTGAAAAGTAAGTGCAAAGTGCACTAAAGTTCCCCTAAGGACAAAATAGTCGTGTTAGAGGGAAAATGCAAAGAAAACACAAATCAGCAATGCAACAACGATGGATTCCTGACTGAGGGTACCTGTGGAACAAGGGGACCAAGTCCAAAAGTCACAAGCAGCTCGGAGATGGGCAGATGCCCAAGAAATGCCAGCGGTTGGTGCAAAGAAGCTCTTACTAGGCTGAAGAACTGTGAATACTGCAGGAACGACAAGGGCTAGAGGCTTCCCCTTTGGAGGATGGATCCCCCACGCCTTGGAGAGTCGTGCAGAAGTGTTTTCCCGCCGGATGGACGCCAACAAGCCTTGCTACACGCAAATCGTGCGTTTTGCGTTTTTGGACGCTGCTGGGGCCCAGGAGGGACCAAGAGGTCGCAAATTGGACCTGCAGAGAGAGGGGACGTCGAGCAAGACAAAGAGCCCTCACTGAAGCAGGTAGCACCCGGAGAAGTGCCAGAAACAGGCACTACGAGGATGCGTGAAACGGTGCTTGCCGAAGTTGCACAAAGGAGTCCCACGTCGCCGGAGACCAACTTAGAAAGTCGTGCAATGCAGGTTAGAGTGCCGTGGACCCAGGCTTGGCTGTGCACACAGGATTTCCGCCGGAAGTGCACAGGGGCCGGAGAAGCTTGCAAAGTCGCGGTTCCCAGCAATGCAGCCCAGCGAGGTGAGGCAAGGACTTACCTCCACCAAACTTGGGCTGAAGAGTCACTGGACTGTGAGGGTCACTTGGACGGTGTCGCTGGATTCGAGGGACCTCGCTCGTCGTGCTGAGAGGAGACCCAAGGGACCGGAGATGCAGCTTTTTGGTGCCTGCGGTTGCAGGGGGAAGATTCCGTCGACCCACGGGAGATTTCTTCGGAGCTTCTGGTGCAGAGAGGAGGCAGACTACCCCCACAGCATGCACAAGCAGGAAAACAGTCGAGAAGGCGGCAGGATCAGCGTTACAGAGTTGCAGTAGTCGTCTTTGCTACTATGTTGCAGGTTTGCAGGCTTCCAGCGCGGTCAGCGGTCGATTCCTTATCAGAAGGTGAAGAGGGAGATGCAGAGGAACTCGGCTGAGCTCATGCATTCGTTATCTAAAGTTTCCCCAGAGACAGAGACCCTAAATAGCCAGAAAAGAGGGTTTGGCTACCTAGGAGAGAGGAAAGGCTACTAACACCTGAAGGAGCCTATCACAAGGAGTCTCTGACGTCACCTGGTGGCACTGGCCACTCAGAGCAGTCCAGTGTGCCAGCAGCACCTCTGTTTCCAAGATGGCAGAGGTCTGGAGCACACTGGAGGAGCTCTGGACACCTCCCAGGGGAGGTGCAGGTCAGGGGAGTGGTCACTCCCCTTTCCTTTGTCCAGTTTCGCGCCAGAGCAGGGGCTAAGGGGTCCCTGAACCGGTGTAGACTGGCTTATGCAGAATTGGGCACCTCTGTGCCCAACAAAGCATTTCCAGAGGCTGGGGGAGGCTACTCCTCCCCTGCCTTCACACCATTTTCCAAAGGGAGAGGGTGTCACACCCTCTCTCAGAGGAAGTTCTTTGTTCTGCCATCCTGGGCCAGGCCTGGCTGGACCCCAGGAGGGCAGATGCCTGTCTGAGGGGTTGGCAGCAGCAGCAGCTGCAGAGAAACCCCAGGAAGGGCAGTCTGGCAGTACCAGGGTCTGTGCTACAGACCACTGGGATCATGGAATTGTACCAACAATGCCAGGATGGCATAGAGGGGGCAATTCCATGATCATAGACATGTTACATGGCCATATTCGGAGTTACCATGGTGAAGCTACATATAGGTAGTGACCTATATGTAGTGCACGCGTGTAATGGTGTCCCCGCACTCACAAAGTTCAGTGAATTGGCTCTGAACAATGTGGGGGCACCTTGGCTAGTGCCAGGGTGCCCTCACAATAAGTAACTTTGCACCTAACCTTTACCAGGTAAAGGTTAGACATATAGGTGACTTATAAGTTACTTAAGTGCAGTGTAAAATGGCTGTGAAATAACGTGGACGTTATTTCACTCAGGCTGCAGTGGCAGGCCTGTGTAAGAATTGTCAGAGCTCCCTATGGGTGGCAAAAGAAATGCTGCAGCCCATAGGGATCTCCTGGAACCCCAATACCCTGGGTACCTCAGTACCATATACTGGAGGGGATTATAAGGGTGTTCCAGTAAGCCAATGTAAATTGGTAAAAATGGTCACTAGCCTGTCAGTGACAATTTGGAAAGAAATGAGAGAGCATAACCACTGGGGTTCTGATTAGCAGAGCCTCAGTGAGACAGTTAGTCACTACACAGGTAACACATACAGGCACACTTATGAGCACTGGGGCCCTGGGTTACCAGGGTCCCAGTGACACATACAACTAAAACAACATATATACAGTGAAAAATGGGGGTAACATGCCAGGCAAGATGGTACTTTCCTACACAACCCCCCCCCAAACGAAGGACAATAAGACTAGCCATTACCTGATGAGTCTTCATTGTCTAAGTGGAAATATCTGGAGAGTCCATCTGCATTGGAGTGGCTACTCCCAGGTCTATGTTCCACTGTATAGTCCATTCCCTGTAGGGATATGGACCACCTCAGCAATTTAGGATTTTCACCTTTCATTTGTTTTAGCCAAAGTAGAGGTTTGTGGTCTGTCTGAACAATGAAGTGAGTGCCAAACAGGTATGGCCTCAACTTCTTCAGAGCCCAGACCACAGCAAAGGCCTCCCTCTCAATGGCAGACCAACGCTTTTCTCTAGGGGTCAACCTTCTACTAATAAAAGCAACAGGTTGATCCTGGCCCTCAGAATTAAGTTGTGATAGGACTGCCCCTACTCCTAATTCAGATGCATCAGTTTGGACATAGAATTTTTTAGAGTAACAAGGGCTTTTCAGGACAGGTGCAGAGCACATGGCCTGCTTCAGCTCCTCAAAAGCTTTCTGACAGTTTGCTGTCCATAATACCTTTTTAGGCATTTTCTTGGATGTGAGGTCATTAAGAGGGGCTGCAATGGAGCCATAGTTCTTAATGAACCTCCTGTAATACCCAGTGAGGCCTAGGAAGGCTCTCACCTGAGTCTGAGTGGTAGGGGGAATCCAATCAATAATAGTTTGGATTTTCCCCTGAAGTGGTGCAATCTGTTCCCCACCAACAAGGTGTCCCAGATAAACCACCTTACCCTGCCCTATCTGGCACTTTGAAGCCTTGATAGTGAGGCCTGCCTTTTGCAGGGCCTCCAAAACTTTCCAAAGGTGGACCAGGTGATCATCCCAGCTGGAGCTAAAGACAGCTATATCATCCAAATATGCTGCACTGAAAGCTTCCAGCCCTTGCAGGACTGTGTTCACCAACCTCTGAAAAGTGGCAGGTGCATTTTTCAAACCAAAAGGCATTACAGTAAACTGGTAATGTCCTCCAATGGTAGAAAATGCAGTCTTAGGTTTAGCATCTTCTGACATTTTGATCTGCCAATACCCTGCAGTCAAATCAAAAGTGCTTAGATACTTGGCAGATGCCAGTGTATCTATTAGCTCATCTGCCCTGGGTATAGGGTGAGCATCTGTTTTGGTTACCAAGTTGAGACCTCTATAGTCTACACAAAACCTCATTTCCTTCTTTCCATCTTTAGAATTGGGTTTTGGTACCAGTACCACAGGAGAAGCCCATGGACTGTCAGAGTGCTCAACCACTCCTAGTTCCAACATCTTCTGAACTTCTTGCTTTATGCAGTCCCTGACATGGTCAGGCTGCCTATAGATCTTACTTTTGACAGGTAAACTGTCTCCAGTATCTATAGTGTGCTCACACCAAGAAGTGGTGCCTGGCACAATGGAGAAGAGTTCAGAAAATTGTCCTAGGAGATTTATGCAATTATCTTTCTGCTCAGCAGTAAGACAATCAGCCAAAACTACACCTTCCACAAGAGCATCTTGTTCTGTGGAAGAGAAGAGATCAGGTAGAGGATCACTGTCTTCTTCCTGTCCCTCATCTGTTGCCATGAGCAGGGTGAGATCAGCCCTGTCATAGTAGGGTTTCAGGCGGTTGACATGGAGCACCCTAAGGGGACTCCTGGCAGTGCCTAAGTCAACCAAGTAGGTGACTTCACCCTTCTTTTCAACAATTGTGTGTGGACCACTCCATTTATCTTGGAGTGCTCTTGGGGCCACAGGCTCCAAGACCCACACTTTCTGCCCTGGTTGGTACTGAACCAAAACAGCCTTCTGATCATGCCATTGCTTCTGGAGCTCTTGGCTGGCCTGAAGGTTTTTACTGGCCTTTTTCATGTACTCAGCCATCCTTGATCTGAGGCCAAGTACATAGTCCACAATATCCTGCTTAGGAGCTTTTAAAGGTTGTTCCCAACCCTCCTTTACAAGTGTGAGTGGACCCCTAACAGGGTGTCCAAAAAGAAGTTCAAAGGGGCTGAAGCCCACTCCTTTCTGGGGTACCTCCCTGTAGGCAAAAAGGAGGCATGGTAGAAGGATATCCCATCTCCTGCGGAGTTTTTCAGGGAGTCCCATAATCATGCCTTTGAGAGTTTTATTAAATCTCTCCACCAGTCCATTTGTTTGTGGATGATAGGGTGTTGTGAACTTGTAAGTTACACCACACTCCTTCCACATGGCCTTTAAGTATGCAGACATGAAATTGCTTCCTCTGTCTGATACTACTTCCTTTGGGAAGCCCACCCTGGAAAATATTCCCAGGAGGGCCTTTGCCACTGCAGGAGCTGTAGTGGTCCTTAAAGGAATAGCTTCAGGATATCTTGTGGCATGGTCCACTACCACCAAGATAAATCTATTGCCTGAAGCAGTAGGAGGGTCAAGGGGGCCAACTATGTCAACCCCTACCCTTTCAAAGGGAACCCCAACCACAGGCAGTGGGATAAGGGGTGCCTTTGGAGTGCTACCTGTCTTGCCACTGGCTTGACAGGTTTCACAGGACTTACAAAATTCTTTTGTGTCCTCAGACATCCTAGGCCAATGAAACAGTGGTACCAATCTGTCCCAAGTTTTCATTTGACCCAGGTGCCCAGCTAAGGGAATGTCATGTGCCAGTGTTAGGAGGAACTTTCTGTACTCCTGAGGAATCACTAATCTCCTGGCAGCTCCAGGTTTAGGATCCCTATTCTCAGTGTACAAGAGGTTGTCCTCCCAGTAAACTCTGTGTGAGTCACTGACATCCCCATTAGCCTGTTTGACAGCTTGCTGCCTGAGACCCTCTAATGTGGGACAGGTTTGCTGTGCCACACTCAGCTCCTCTCTGGCAGGCCCCCCTTCACCCAAAAGCTCAGCAGTGTCTGCTTCCAGCTCCTCTGGTGTAGGTTCTGCACAGGGAGGGAATTCTTCTTCCTCAGAAGTAGAATCCACTGTAGAGGGAGGGATAGTAGGAAGTGGTTTGCTTCTACTAGCCCTAGCTTTAGGGAGCACTTGGTCCATTGTTCCAGGATCCAAGCTTCCCTGTCCTTTTTGCTTTTTGGCCTGAGCCCTTGTCAAAGCAAAAATATGCCCTGGGATGCCCAGCATTGCTGCATGGGCCTCCAACTCCACATCTGACCAAGCTGATGTCTCCAAATCGTTCCCTAATAGACAGTCTACAGGTAAATCTGAAGCTACCACAACTTTCTTTGGACCAGATACCCCCCCCCAGTTGAGATTTACAACAGCCATGGGGTGGCTTTGTGTTATGTTGTGAGCATCGGTTACTTGGTACTGGTGTCCAAGTATGTGTTGTTCAGGGTGCACCAGTTTCTCAATCACCATTGTGACACTGGCACCTGTGTCCCTGTAGGCCTGGACCTCAACACCATTTATTAGGGTTAGTTGCTTGTACTTCTCCAAGTTAAGGGGGCAAGCAACCAAAGTGGCTAAGTCAATAGCCCCTTCAGAGACTAAAGTAGCCTCTGTGGTCTCCCTAATCAGACCAACCCCAACTAAATTACCAAAAGTGAGCCCAGCTACTCCCTTGGATTGGCTATTAGTAGGTTTGCTCCCACCACCACTGCTATTAGTAGGGACACTAGGTGTAGCAGTAGGGGTTGTAGTGGTAGGAGCTGTGGTGCCTTTCTTTGGACAACTGGGATCTGTTGTCCAATGGCCTTTTATTTTACATAAATAGCACCATGGTTTCTTTTCCTTGTTCTGATTAAAGGAGGATTTGGGCCCACCACCCCCACCAGAGTGTTTTTGTGGGCCTGATGAAGACTCATTTTTAGATTTGTCCCCACCCTTGTCAGAAGACTTACCATCCTTCTTTTTGTTGCCATCTTTGTCACCCCCTGTATGAACTTTTCTGTTCACTCTTGTTCTGACCCATTTGTCTGCCTTCTTTCCCAATTCTTGGGGAGAGGTCAGATCAGAGTCCACCAAGTACTGGTGCAACAAATCAGACACACAATTATTAAGAATATGCTCTCTCAGGATCAAGTTATACAGGCTGTCATAATCAGTAACTTTACTGCCATGTAACCACCCCTCCAAGGCCTTCACTGCTTGGTCAATGAAATCAACCCAGTCTTGTGAAGACTCCTTTTTGGTATCTCTGAACTTTATCCTGTACTGTTCAGTGGTTAAGCCATAACCATCCAGGAGTGCATTCTTCAGAACTTGGAAATTGTTAGCATCATTTTCTTTTACAGTAAGGAGCCTATCCCTACCTTTTCCAGTAAATGATAGCCATAGGATAGCAGCCCACTGCTTTTGAGGGACATCCTGTACAGCACAGGCCCTCTCAAGTGCAGCAAACCACTTGTTAATGTCATCCCCCTCCTTGTAAGGGGGAACTATCTTATGCAGATTCCTGGAATCATGCTCTTTTGCAGGATGACTATGGGGAATACTGCTGCTGCCACCATGGGTTTCTAAACCCAACTTCTGTCTTTCCCTCTCTATTTCTAAAGACTGTCTATCCAAATCCAGCTGTTGCTTCTTGAGCTTCAGTCTGGTTTGCTCCACTCTCAATCTATTGAGCTCCCTTTCTAACAATCTGTCATCAGGGTGGGTGGGAGGGACATTTCTAGATACAGAGGTATGATGGGAATGAACAGAAGGAGACCTGTCCCTTACAGAGGGCACCCTAACAGCTTGGCTACCAGTATAATGTGAGAGCACATCATCAGTATGATGTGATTCAACCTCTGTACCAACTATGCTAGACTGTCTAGTAATGGGCAGGCTGAGAAGTTTCTTTCCTGAACCTTTTCCTGGGGGAGTCCCTGGATCAGATTGAGAACCATTAGCTACTTTTTCTACAGATTGGGCACTTATGGCCTTATCCTGTACTCTAAGCATATTAATTAACAGTTCTAAGGAAGGATTCTTCCCTACACTCAAACCTCTCTCTATGCAGAGACTCCTTGCTCCTTTCCAGCTAAGGTGATCATATGCAAGTTTGGACAGTTCAACTTTTTGGCCTGTGCCAGACATTTTTAGAGAGAGTTAAAGTGATAGACAAAGAGAAAAAAGTTTTCAGAACTTTTTGGAAAGACAGAAAAAAAACTTTTTAAACTTTTAAGAACTTTTTGAAAGTTTAGAAGTACTTTTCAGCACTTAGAAAAGAGTGAAAAGAGGAAATGCAAAACTTTTTGGCTATGTGTATATACACTGACCTTGTTTTGTATATTTTTCTCTTATGAAAAGTACAATGACAAGAGTGGTAAGCAGTCTCAAAGCACTTATCCCACCGCTGCACAACCAATGTAGGAGGCTGGACTGGCTTGTAGTGAGTACCAAGGGGTACTTGCACCTTGCACCAGGCCCAGTTATCCCTTATTAGTGTATAGGGTGTCTAGCAGCTTAGGCTGATAGATAATGGTAGCTTAGCAGAGCAGCTTAGGCTGAACTAGGAGACGTGTGAAGCTACTACAGTACCACTTAGTGTCATATGCACAATATCATAAGAAAACACAATACACAGTTATACTAAAAATAAAGGTACTTTATTTTTTATGACAATATGCCAAAGTATCTTAGAGTGTACCCTCAGTGAGAGGATAGGAAATATACACAAGATATATATACACAATAGCAAAAATATGCAGTATAGTCTTAGAAAACAGTGCAAACAATGTATAGTTACAATAGGATGCAATGGGGAAACATAGGGATAGGGGCAACACAAACCATATACTCCAGAAGTGGAATGTGAACCACGAATGGACCCCAAACCTATGTGACCTTGTAGAGGGTCGCTGGGACTATTAGAAAATAGTGAGAGTTAGAAAAATAACCCTCCCCAAGACCCTGAAAAGTAAGTGCAAAGTGCACTAAAGTTCCCCTAAGGACAAAATAGTCGTGTTAGAGGGAAAATGCAAAGAAAACACAAATCAGCAATGCAACAACGATGGATTCCTGACTGAGGGTACCTGTGGAACAAGGGGACCAAGTCCAAAAGTCACAAGCAGCTCGGAGATGGGCAGATGCCCAAGAAATGCCAGCGGTTGGTGCAAAGAAGCTCTTACTAGGCTGAAGAACTGTGAATACTGCAGGAACGACAAGGGCTAGAGGCTTCCCCTTTGGAGGATGGATCCCCCACGCCTTGGAGAGTCGTGCAGAAGTGTTTTCCCGCCGGATGGACGCCAACAAGCCTTGCTACACGCAAATCGTGCGTTTGGCGTTTTTGGACGCTGCTGGGGCCCAGGAGGGACCAAGAGGTCGCAAATTGGACCTGCAGAGAGAGGGGACGTCGAGCAAGACAAAGAGCCCTCACTGAAGCAGGTAGCACCCGGAGAAGTGCCAGAAACAGGCACTACGAGGATGCGTGAAACGGTGCTCGCCGAAGTTGCACAAAGGAGTCCCACGTCGCCGGAGACCAACTTAGAAAGTCGTGCAATGCAGGTTAGAGTGCCGTGGACCCAGGCTTGGCTGTGCACACAGGATTTCCGCCGGAAGTGCACAGGGGCCGGAGAAGCTTGCAAAGTCGCGGTTCCCAGCAATGCAGCCCAGCGAGGTGAGGCAAGGACTTACCTCCACCAAACTTGGGCTGAAGAGTCACTGGACTGTGAGGGTCACTTGGACGGTGTCGCTGGATTCGAGGGACCTCGCTCGTCGTGCTGAGAGGAGACCCAAGGGACCGGAGATGCAGCTTTTTGGTGCCTGCGGTTGCAGGGGGAAGATTCCGTCGACCCACGGGAGATTTCTTCGGAGCTTCTGGTGCAGAGAGGAGGCAGACTACCCCCACAGCATGCACAAGCAGGAAAACAGTCGAGAAGGCGGCAGGATCAGCGTTACAGAGTTGCAGTAGTCGTCTTTGCTACTATGTTGCAGGTTTGCAGGCTTCCAGCGCGGTCAGCGGTCGATTCCTTATCAGAAGGTGAAGAGGGAGATGCAGAGGAACTCGGCTGAGCTCATGCATTCGTTATCTAAAGTTTCCCCAGAGACAGAGACCCTAAATAGCCAGAAAAGAGGGTTTGGCTACCTAGGAGAGAGGAAAGGCTACTAACACCTGAAGGAGCCTATCACAAGGAGTCTCTGACGTCACCTGGTGGCACTGGCCACTCAGAGCAGTCCAGTGTGCCAGCAGCACCTCTGTTTCCAAGATGGCAGAGGTCTGGAGCACACTGGAGGAGCTCTGGACACCTCCCAGGGGAGGTGCAGGTCAGGGGAGTGGTCACTCCCCTTTCCTTTGTCCAGTTTCGCGCCAGAGCAGGGGCTAAGGGGTCCCTGAACCGGTGTAGACTGGCTTATGCAGAATTGGGCACCTCTGTGCCCAACAAAGCATTTCCAGAGGCTGGGGGAGGCTACTCCTCCCCTGCCTTCACACCATTTTCCAAAGGGAGAGGGTGTCACACCATCTCTCAGAGGAAGTTCTTTGTTCTGCCATCCTGGGCCAGGCCTGGCTGGACCCCAGGAGGGCAGATGCCTGTCTGAGGGGTTGGCAGCAGCAGCAGCTGCAGAGAAACCCCAGGAAGGGCAGTCTGGCAGTACCAGGGTCTGTGCTACAGACCACTGGGATCATGGAATTGTACCAACAATGCCAGGATGGCATAGAGGGGGCAATTCCATGATCATAGACATGTTACATGGCCATATTCGGAGTTACCATGGTGAAGCTACATATAGGTAGTGACCTATATGTAGTGCACGCGTGTAATGGTGTCCCCGCACTCACAAAGTTCAGTGAATTGGCTCTGAACAATGTGGGGGCACCTTGGCTAGTGCCAGGGTGCCCTCACACTAAGTAACTTTGCACCTAACCTTTACCAGGTAAAGGTTAGACATATAGGTGACTTATAAGTTACTTAAGTGCAGTGTAAAATGGCTGTGAAATAACGTGGACGTTATTTCACTCAGGCTGCAGTGGCAGGCCTGTGTAAGAATTGTCAGAGCTCCCTATGGGTGGCAAAAGAAATGCTGCAGCCCATAGGGATCTCCTGGAACCCCAATACCCTGGGTACCTCAGTACCATATACTAGGGAATTATAAGGGTGTTCCAGTAAGCCAATGTAAATTGGTAAAAATGGTCACTAGCCTGTCAGTGACAATTTGGAAAGAAATGAGAGAGCATAACCACTGAGGTTCTGATTAGCAGAGCCTCAGTGAGACAGTTAGTCACTACACAGGTAACACATTCAGGCACACTTATGAGCACTGGGGCCCTGGGTTACCAGGGTCCCAGTGACACATACAACTAAAACAACATATATACAGTGAAAAATGGGGGTAACATGCCAGGCAAGATGGTACTTTCCTACACAACCCCCCCCCAAACGAAGGACAATAAGACTAGCCATTACCTGATGAGTCTTCATTGTCTAAGTGGAAATATCTGGAGAGTCCATCTGCATTGGAGTGGCTACTCCCAGGTCTATGTTCCACTGTATAGTCCATTCCCTGTAGGGATATGGACCACCTCAACAATTTTGGATTTTCACCTTTCATTTGTTTTAGCCAAAGTAGAGGTTTGTGGTCTGTCTAAACAATGAAGTGAGTGCCAAACAGGTATGGCCTCAACTTCTTCAGAGCCCAGACCACAGCAAAGGCCTCCCTCTCAATGGCAGACCAACGCTTTTCTCTAGGGGTCAACCTTCTACTAATAAAAGCAACAGGTTGATCCTGGCCCTCAGAATTAAGTTGTGATAGGACTGCCCCTACTCCTAATTCAGATGCATCAGTTTGGACATAGAATTTTTTAGAGTAACAAGGGCTTTTCAGGACAGGTGCAGAGCACATGGCCTGCTTCAGCTCCTCAAAAGCTTTCTGACAGTTTGCTGTCCATAATACCCTTTTAGGCATTTTCTTGGATGTGAGGTCATTAAGAGGGGCTGCAATGGAGCCATAGTTCTTAATGAACCTCCTGTAATACCCAGTGAGGCCTAGGAAGGCTCTCACCTGAGTCTGAGTGGTAGGGGGAACCCAATCAATAATAGTTTGGATTTTCCCCTGTAGTGGTGCAATCTGTTCCCCACCAACAAGGTGTCCCAGATAAACCACCTTACCCTGCCCTATCTGGCACTTTGAAGCCTTGATAGTGAGGCCTGCCTTTTGCAGGGCCTCCAAAACTTTCCAAAGGTGGACCAGGTGATCATCCCAGCTGGAGCTAAAGACAGCTATATCATCCAAATATGCTGCACTGAAAGCTTCCAGCCCTTGCAGGACTGTGTTCACCAACCTCTGAAAAGTGGCAGGTGCATTTTTCAAACCAAAAGGCATTACAGTAAACTGGTAATGTCCTCCAATGGTAGAAAATGCAGTCTTAGGTTTAGCATCTTCTGACATTTTGATCTGCCAATACCCTGCAGTCAAATCAAAAGTGCTTAGATACTTGGCAGATGCCAGTGTATCTATTAGCTCATCTGCCCTGGGTATAGGGTGAGCATCAGTTTTGGTTACCAAGTTGAGACCTCTATAGTCTACACAAAACCTCATTTCTTTCTTTCCATCTTTAGAATTGGGTTTTGGTACCAGTACCACAGGAGAAGCCCATGGACTGTCAGAGTGCTCAACCACTCCTAGTTCCAACATCTTCTGAACTTCTTGCTTTATGCAGTCCCTGACATGGTCAGGCTGCCTATAGATCTTACTTTTGACAGGTAAACTGTCTCCAGTATCTATAGTGTGCTCACACCAAGAAGTGGTGCCTGGCACAATGGAGAAGAGTTCTGAAAATTGTCCTAGGAGATTTATGCAATTATCTTTCTGCTCAGCAGTAAGACAATCAGCCAAAACTACACCTTCCACAAGAGCATCTTGTTCTGTGGAAGAGAAGAGATCAGGTAGAGGATCACTGTCTTCTTCCTGTCCCTCATCTGTTGCCATGAGCAGGGTGAGATCAGCCCTGTCATAGTAGGGTTTCAGGCGGTTGACATGGAGCACCCTAAGGGGACTCCTGGCAGTGCCTAAGTCAACCAAGTAGGTGACTTCACCCTTCTTTTCAACAATTGTGTGTGGACCACTCCATTTATCTTGGAGTGCTCTTGGGGCCACAGGCTCCAAGACCCACACTTTCTGCCCTGGTTGGTACTGAACCAAAACAGCCTTCTGATCATGCCATTGCTTCTGGAGCTCTTGGCTGGCCTGAAGGTTTTTACTGGCCTTTTTCATGTACTCAGCCATCCTTGATCTGAGGCCAAGTACATAATCCACAATATCCTGCTTAGGAGCTTTTAAAGGTTGTTCCCAACCCTCCTTTACAAGTGTGAGTGGACCCCTAACAGGGTGTCCAAAAAGAAGTTCAAAGGGGCTGAAGCCCACTCCTTTCTGGGGTACCTCCCTGTAGGCAAAAAGGAGGCATGGTAGAAGGATATCCCATCTCCTGCGGAGTTTTTCAGGGAGTCCCATAATCATGCCTTTGAGAGTTTTATTAAATCTCTCCACCAGTCCATTTGTTTGTGGATGATAGGGTGTTGTGAACTTGTAAGTTACACCACACTCCTTCCACATGGCCTTTAAGTATGCAGACATGAAATTGCTTCCTCTGTCTGATACTACTTCCTTTGGGAAGCCCACCCTGGAAAATATTCCCAGGAGGGCCTTTGCCACTGCAGGGGCTGTAGTGGTCCTTAAACGAATAGCTTCAGGATATCTTGTGGCATGGTCCACTACCACCAAGATAAACCTATTGCCTGAAGCAGTAGGAGGGTCAAGGGGGCCAACTATGTCAACCCCTACCCTTTCAAAGGGAACCCCAACCACAGGCAGTGGGATAAGGGGTGCCTTTGGAGTGCCACCTGTCTTGCCACTGGCTTGACAGGTTTCACAGGACTTACAAAATTCTTTTGTGTCCTCAGACATCCTAGGCCAATGAAACAGTGGTACCAATCTGTCCCAAGTTTTCATTTGACCCAGGTGCCCAGCTAAGGGAATGTCATGTGCCAGTGTTAGGAGGAACTTTCTGTACTCCTGAGGAATCACTAATCTCCTGGCAGCTCCAGGTTTAGGATCCCTATGCTCAGTGTACAAGAGGTTGTCCTCCCAGTAAACTCTGTGTGAGTCACTGACATCCCCATTAGCCTGTTTGACAGCTTGCTGTCTGAGACCCTCTAATGTGGGACAGGTTTGCTGTGCCACACTCAGCTCCTCTCTGGCAGGCCCCCCTTCACCCACAAGCTCAGCAGTGTCTGCTTCCAGATCCTCTGGTGTAGGTTCTGCACAGGGAGGGAATTCTTCTTCCTCAGAAGTAGAATCCACTGTAGAGGGAGGGATAGTAGGAAGTGGTTTGCTTCTACTAGCCCTAGCTTTAGGGAGCACTTGGTCCATTGTTCCAGGATCCAAGCTTCCCTGTCCTTTTTGCTTTTTGGCCTGAGCCCTTGTCAAAGCAAAAATATGCCCTGGGATGCCCAGCATTGCTACATGGGCCTCCAACTCCACATCTGACCAAGCTGATGTCTCCAAATCGTTCCCTAATAGACAGTCTACAGGTAAATCTGAAGCTACCACAACTTTCTTTGGACCAGATACCCCCCCCCAGTTGAGATTTACAACAGCCATGGGGTGGCTTTGTGTTATGTTGTGAGCATCGGTTACTTGGTACTGGTGTCCAAGTATGTGTTGTTCAGGGTGCACCAGTTTCTCAATCACCATTGTGACACTGGCACCTGTGTCCCTGTAGGCCTGGACCTCAACACCATTTATTAGGGTTAGTTGCTTGTACTTCTCCAAGTTATGGGGGCAAGCAACCAAAGTGGCTAAGTCAATAGCCCCTTCAGAGACTAAAGTAGCCTCTGTGGTCTCCCTAATTAGACCAACCCCAACTAAATTACCAAAAGTGAGCCCAGCTACTCCCTTGGATTGGCTATTAGTAGGTTTGCTCCCACCACCACTGCTATTAGTAGGGACACTAGGTGTAGCAGTAGGGGTTGTAGTGGTAGGAGCTGTGGTGCCTTTCTTTGGACAACTGGGATCTGTTGTCCAATGGCCTTTTATCTTACATAAATAGCACCATGGTTTATTTTCCTTGTTCTGATTAAAGGAGGATTTGGGCCCACCAACCCCACCAGAGTGTTTTTGTGGGCCTGATGAAGACTCATTTTTAGATTTGTCCCCACCCTTGTCAGAAGACTTACCATCCTTCTTTTTGTTGCCATCTTTGTCACCCCCTGTATGAACTTTTCTGTTCACTCTTGTTCTGACCCATTTGTCTGCCTTCTTTCCCAATTCTTGGGGAGAGGTCAGATCAGAGTCCACCAAGTACTGGTGCAACAAATCAGACACACAATTATTAAGAATATGCTCTCTCAGGATCAAGTTATACAGGCTGTCATAATCAGTAACTTTACTGCCATGTAACCACCCCTCCAAGGCCTTCACTGCCTGGTCAATGAAATCAACCCAGTCTTGTGAAGACTCCTTTTTGGTATCTCTGAACTTTATCCTGTACTGTTCAGTGGTTAAGCCATAACCATCCAGGAGTGCATTCTTAAGAACTTGGAAATTGTTAGCATCATTTTCTTTTACAGTAAGGAGCCTATCCCTACCTTTTCCAGTAAATGATAGCCATAGGATAGCAGCCCACTGCTTTTGAGGGACATCCTGTACAGCACAGGCCCTCTCAAGTGCAGCAAACCACTTGTTAATGTCATCCCCCTCCTTGTAAGGGGGAACTATCTTATGCAGATTCCTGGATTCATGCTCTTTTGCAGGATGACTATGGGGAATACTGCTGCTGCCACCATGGGTATCTAAACCCATTTTCTGTCTTTCCCTCTCTATTTCTAAAGACTGTCTATCCAAATCCAGCTGTTGCTTCTTGAGCTTCAGTCTGGTTTGCTCCACTCTCAATCTATTGAGCTCCCTTTCTAACAATCTGTCATCAGGGTGGGTGGGAGGGACATTTCTAGATACAGAGGTATGATGGGAATGAACAGAAGGAGACCTGTCCCTTACAGAGGGCACCCTAACAGCTTGGCTACCAGCATAATGTGAGAGCACATCATCAGTATGATGTGATTCAACCTCTGTACCAACTATGCTAGACTGTCTAGTAATGGGCAGGCTGAGAAGTTTCTTTCCTGAACCTTTTCCTGGGGGAGTCCCTGGATCAGATTGAGAACCATTAGCTACTTTTTCTACAGATTGGGCACTTATGGCCTTATCCTGTACTCTAAGCATATTAATTAACAGTTCTAAGGAAGGATTCTTCCCTACACTCAAACCTCTCTCTATGCAGAGACTCCTTGCTCCTTTCCAGCTAAGGTGATCATATGCAAGTTTGGACAGTTCAACTTTTTGGCCTGTGCCAGACATTTTTTAGAGAGAGTTAAAGTGATAGACAAAGAGAAAAAAAAGTTTTCAGAACTTTTTGGAAAGACAGAAAAAACTTTTTAAACTTTTAAGAACTTTTTGAAAGTTTAGAAGTACTTTTCAGCACTTAGAAAAGAGTGAAAAGAGGAAATGCAAAACTTTTTGGCTATGTGTATATACACTGACCTTGTTTTGTATATTTTTCTCTTATGAAAAGTACAATGACAAGAGTGGTAAGTAGTCTCAAAGCACTTATCCCACCGCTGCACAACCAATGTAGGAGGCTGGACTGGCTTGTAGTGAGTACCAAGGGGTACTTGCACCTTGCACCAGGCACAGTTATCCCTTATTAGTGTATAGGGTGTCTAGCAGCTTAGGCTGATAGATAATGGTAGCTTAGCAAAGCAGCTCAGGCTGAACTAGGAGACGTGTGAAGCTACTACAGTACCACTTAGTGTCATATGCACAATATCATAAGAAAACACAATACACAGTTATACTAAAAATAAAGGTACTTTATTTTTTATGACAATATGCCAAAGTATCTTAGAGTGTACCCTCAGTGAGAGGATAGGAAATATACACAAGATATATATACACAATAGCAAAAATATGCAGTATAGTCTTAGAAAACAGTGCAAACAATGTATAGTTACAATAGGATGCAATGGGGAAACATAGGGATAGGGGCAACACAAACCATATACTCCAAAAGTGGAATGTGAACCACGAATGGACCCCAAACCTATGTGACCTTGTAGAGGGTCGCTGGGACTATTAGAAAATAGTGAGAGTTAGAAAAATAACCCTCCCCAAGACCCTGAAAAGTGAGTGCAAAGTGCACTAAAGTTTCCCTAAGGACAAAATAGTCGTGTTAGAGGGAAAATGCAAGGAAAACACAAATCAGCAATGCAACAACGATGGATTCCTGACTGAGGGTACCTGTGGAACAAGGGGACCAAGTCCAAAAGTCACAAGCAGCTCGGAGATGGGCAGATGCCCAAGAAATGCCAGCGGTTGGTGCAAAGAAGCTCTTACTAGGCTGAAGAACTGTGAATACTGCAGGAACGACAAGGGCTAGAGACTTCCCCTTTGGAGGATGGATCCCCCACGCCTTGGAGAGTCGTGCAGAAGTGTTTTCCCGCCGGATGGGCGCCAACAAGCCTTGCTACACGCAAATCGTGCGTTTGGCGTTTTTGGACGCTGCTGGGGCCCAGGAGGGACCAGGAGGTCGCAAATTGGACCTGCAGAGAGAGGGGACGTCGAGCAAGACAAAGAGCCCTCACTGAAGCAGGTAGCACCCGAAGAAGTGCCAGAAACAGGCACTACGAGGATGCGTGAAACGGTGCTCGCCGAAGTTGCACAAAGGAGTCCCACGTCGCCGGAGACCAACTTAGAAATTCGTGCAATGCAGGTTAGAGTGCCGTGGACCCAGGCTTGGCTGTGCACGAAGGATTTCCGCCGGAAGTGCACAGGGGCCGGAGAAGCTTGCAAAGTCGCGGTTCCCAGCAATGCAGCCCAGCGAGGTGAGGCAAGGACTTACCTCCACCAAACTCGGGCTGAAGAGTCACTGGACTGTGGGGGTCACTTGGACAGCGTCGCTGGATTCGAGGGACCTCGCTCGTCGTGCTGAGAGGAGACCCAAGGGACCGGTAATGCAGCTTTTTGGTGCCTGCGGTTGCAGGGGGAAGATTCCGTCGACCCACGGGAGATTTCTTCGGAGCTTCTGGTGCAGAGAGGAGGCAGACTACCCCCACAGCATGCACAAGCAGGAAAACAGTCGAGAAGGCGGCAGGATCAGCGTTACAGAGTTGCAGTAGTCGTCTTTGCTACTATGTTGCAGGTTTGCAGGCTTCCAGCGCGGTCAGCGGTCGATTCCTTATCAGAAGGTGAAGAGGGAGATGCAGAGGAACTCGGCTGAGCTCATGCATTCGTTATCTAAAGTTTCCCCAGAGACAGAGACCCTAAATAGCCAGAAAAGAGGGTTTGGCTACCTAGGAGAGAGGAAAGGCTACTAACACCTGAAGGAGCCTATCACAAGGAGTCTCTGACGTCACCTGGTGGCACTGGCCACTCAGAGCAGTCCAGTGTGCCAGCAGCACCTCTGTTTCCAAGATGGCAGAGGTCTGGAGCACACTGGAGGAGCTCTGGACACCTCCCAGGGGAGGTGCAGGTCAGGGGAGTGGTCACTCCCCTTTCCTTTGTCCAGTTTCGCGCCAGAGCAGGGGCTAAGGGGTCCCTGAACCGGTGTAGACTGGCTTATGCAGAATTGGGCACATCTGTGCCCAACAAAGCATTTCCAGAGGCTGGGGGAGGCTACTCCTCCCCTGCCTTCACACCATTTTCCAAAGGGAGAGGGTGTCACACCCTCTCTCAGAGGAAGTTCTTTGTTCTGCCATCCTGGGCCAGGCCTGGCTGGACCCCAGGAGGGCAGCTGCCTGTCTGAGGGGTTGGCAGCAGCAGCAGCTGCAGAGAAACCCCAGGAAGGGCAGTCTGGCAGTACCAGGGTCTGTGCTACAGACCACTGGGATCATGGAATTGTACCAACAATGCCAGGATGGCATAGAGGGGGCAATTCCATGATCATAGACATGTTACATGGCCATATTCGGAGTTACCATGGTGAAGCCACATATAGGTAGTGACCTATATGTAGTGCACGCGTGTAATGGTGTCCCCGCACTCACAAAGTTCAGTGAATTGGCTCTGAACAATGTGGGGGCACCTTGGCTAGTGCCAGGGTGCCCTCACACTAAGTAACTTTGCACCTAACCTTTACCAGGTAAAGGTTAGACATATAGGTGACTTATAAGTTACTTAAGTGCAGTGTAAAATGGCTGTGAAATAACGTGGACGTTATTTCACTCAGGCTGCAGTGGCAGGCCTGTGTAAGAATTGTCAGAGCTCCCTATGGGTGGCAAAAGAAATGCTGCAGCCCATAGGGATCTCCTGGAACCCCAATACCCTGGGTACCTCAGTACCATATACTAGGGAATTATAAGGGTGTTCCAGTAAGCCAATGTAAATTGGTAAAAATGGTCACTAGCCTGTCAGTGACAATTTGGAAAGAAATGAGAGAGCATAACCACTGAGGTTCTGATTAGCAGAGCCTCAGTGAGACAGTTAGTCACTACACAGGTAACACATTCAGGCACACTTATGAGCACTGGGGCCCTGGGTTACCAGGGTCCCAGTGACACATACAACTAAAACAACATATATACAGTGAAAAATGGGGGTAACATGCCAGGCAAGATGGTACTTTCCTACACCAGGGTATTGGGGTTCCAGGAGATCCCTATGGGCTGCAGCATTTCTTTTGCCACCCATAGGGAGCTCTGGCAATTCTTACACAGGCCTGCCAATGCAGCCTGAGTGAAATAACGTCCACGTTATTTCACAGCCATTTACCACTGCACTTAAGTAACTTATAAGTCACCTATATGTCTATCCTTTACCTGGTAAAGGTTAGGTGCAAAGTTACTTAGTGTGTGGGCACCCTGGCACTAGCCAGGGTGCCCCCACATTGTTCAGGGCAAATTCCCCGGACTTTGGGAGTGCGGGGACACCATTACACGCGTGCACTACACATAGGTCACTACCTATGTGTAGCTTCACAATGGTAACTCCGAACATGGCCATGTAACATGTCTAAGATCATGGAATTGCCCCCTCTATGCCATCCTGGCATTGTTGGCACAATCCCATGATCCCACGGGTCTGTAGCTCAGACCCGGGTACTGTCAAACTGCCTTTTCAGGTGTTTCACTGCAGCTGCTGCTGCTGCCAACTGCTCAGACAGGTTTCTGCCCTCCTGGGGTCCAGCCAGGCTTGGCCCAGGATGGCAGAACAAAGGACTTCCTCAGAGAGAGGGTGTTACACCCTCTCCCTTTGGAAAAAGGTGTTAAGGCAGGGGAGGAGTCTACACCGGTTCAGGGACCCCTCAGCCCTGCTCTGGAGCGAAACTGGACAAAGGAAAGGGGAGTGACCACTCCCCTGACCTGCACCTCCCCTGGGAGGTGCCCAGAGCTCCTCCAGTGTGCTCCAGACCTCTGCCATCTTGGAAACAGAGGTGCTGCTGGCACACTGGACTGCTCTGAGTGGCCAGGGCCAGCAGGTGACGTCAGAGACTCCTTCTGATAGGCTCCTTCAGGTGTTGCTAGCCTATCCTCTCTCCTAAGTAGCCAAACCCTCTTTTCTGGCTATTTAGGGTCTCTGTCTCTGCGGAAACTTTAGATAACGAATGCAAGAGCTCATCAGAGTTCCTCTGCATCTCTCTCTTCACCTTCTGCCAAGGAATCGACTGCTGACCGCGCTGGAAGCCTGCAAAACTGCAACAAAGTAGCTAAGACGACTACTGCAACTCTGTAACGCTAATCCTGCCGCCTTCTCGACTGTTTTCCTGGTGGTGCATGCTGTGGGGGTAGTGTAGGAGGCTGGACTGGCTTGTAGTGAGTACCAAGGGGTACTTGCACCTTGCACCAGGCCCAGTTATCCCTTATTAGTGTATAGGGTGTCTAGCAGCTTAGGCTGATAGATAATGGTAGCTTATCAGAGCAGCTTAGGCTGAACTAGGAGACGTGTGAAGCTACTACAGTACCACTAGTGTCACTTGCACAATATCATAAGAAAACACAATACATAGATATACTAAAAATAAAGGTACTTTATTTTTATGACAATATGCCAAAGTATCATAGTGAGTACCCTCAGTATGAGGATAGCAATTATACACAAGTTATATGTACACAATACCAAAAATATGCAGAATAGTCTTAGAAAACAGTGCAAACAATGTATAGTTACAATAGGATGCAATGGGGACACATAGGGATAGGGGCAACACAAACCATTTACTTCAAAATTGGAATGTGAACCATGAATGGACCCCAAACCTATGTGACCTTGTAGAGGGTCGCTGGGACTATTAGAAAATAGTGAGAGTTAGAAAAATAGCCCTCCCCAAGACCCTGAAAAGTGAGAAGTCGTGATAGAGGAATAATGCAGGAAAGACACCAACCAACATGCAACAACTGTGGATTTCCAATCTAGGGTACCTGTGGAACAAGGGGACCAAGTCCAAAAGTAACAAGCAAGTCGGAGATGGGCAAATGCCCAGGAAATGCCAGCTGTGGGTGCAAAGAAGCTTCTACTGGACAGAAGAAGCTGCGGTTTCTGCAGGAACGAAAAGGGCTAGAGACTTCCACTTTGGTGGACGGATCCCTCACGCTGTGGAGAGTCGTGCAGAAGTGTTTTCCCGCCGAATGATGTCTCACAATAGAGAAAGTGAGACAGAGTGTAGATCAGGAATAAGGATGCATCTTGAGAGCTCTGCAGATGTCTCACAATAGAGACAGTGAGGCAGAGTGTAGTTCAGGAATAAGGTGCAACGTGAGAGCTCCGCAGGTGTCTCACAATAGAGACAGTGAGGCAGAGTGTAGTTTAGGAATAAGGATGCCCTGTGAGAGATCCGCAGGTGTCTTACAAGAAAGACAGTCAGGCAGAGTGTAGTTCAGGAATAAGGATGCACAGTGAGAGCTCTGCAGGTGTCTCACAATAGAGACAGTGAGGCAGAGTGTAGTTCAGGAATAAGGATGCACTGTGAGTGCTCCGCAGGTGTCTCACAAGAGAGATATTGAGGCAGAGTGTCGTTCAAGAATAAGGATGCACCGTGAGAACTCCGCCGGTGTCTCACAAGAGAGACAGTGAGGTAGAGTGTAGTTTAGGAATGAGGTGCAACGTGAGAGCTCCGCAGGTGTCTCACAATAGAGACAGTGAGGCAGAGTGTAGTTCAGGAATAATGATTAATCTTGGGAGCTCTGCAGATGTCTCACAATAGAGACTGTCAGACAGAGTGTAGTTCAGGAATAGGGATGCATTGTGAGAGCTCCGCCGGTGTCTCACAAGAGAGACAGTGAGGCAGAGTGTAGATCAGGAATAAGGATGCACCGTGAGAGTTCCGCAGGTGTCTCACAAGAGAGACAGTGAGGTTGAGTGTAGTTCAGGAATAAGGATGCACCGTGAGAGCTCCGCAGATGTTTCACAATAGAGACAGTGAGGCTGAGTGTAGTTCAGGAATAAGAATGCACGGTGAGAGCTCCGCAGGTGTCTCACAAGAGAGACAGTGAGGCAGAGTGTAGTTCAGGAATGAGGATGCACTGTGAGAGCTCCGCAGGTGTCTCACAAGAGAGACAGTGATGCAGAGTGTAGTTCAGGAATAAGGATGCACCGTGAGAGCTCCGCAGGTGTCTCACAAAAGAGACAATGAGGCAGAGTGTAGTTCAGGAATAAGGATGCACCGTGAGAGCTCCGCAGGTGTCTCACAAAAGAGACATTGAGGCAGAGTGTAGTTCAGGAATAAGGATGCACCGTGAGAGCTCCGCAGGTGTCTCACAAGAGAGACAGTGAATCAGAGTGTAGTTCATGAATAAGGATGCACCGTGAGAGCTCTGCAGGTGTCTCACAATAGAGACAGTGAGGTAGAGTGTAGTTCAGGAATAAGGATGCTCATTGAGAGCCCCGCTGGTGTCTCACAAGAGAGACAGTGAGGCAGAGTGTTGTTCAAGAATAAGGATGCACTGTGAGAGCTCTGCAAGTGTCTCACAAGAGAGACAGTGAGGCAGAGTGTAGATCAGGAATAAGGATGTATCTTGGGAGCTCTGCAGATGTCTCACAATAGAGACAGTTAGGCAGAGTGTAGTTGAGGAATAAGGATGCACCGTGAGAGCTCCGCAGGTGTCTCACAAGAGAGACAGTGAGGCAGAGTGTAGTTCAGGAATAAGGTGCAACGTGAGAGCTCCGCAGGTGTCTCACAATAGAGACAGTGAGGCAGAGTGTAGTTTAGGAATAAGGATGCCCTGTGAGAGATCCGCAGGTGTCTCACAAGAGAGACTGTCAGGCAGAGTGTAGTTCAGGAATAAGGATGCACAGTGAGAGCTCTGCAGGTGTCTCACAATAGAGACAGTGAGGCAGAGTGTAGTTCAGGAATAAGGATGCACTGTGAGAGCTCCGCAGGTGTCTCACAAGAGAGATATTGAGGCAGAGTGTCGTTCAAGTATAAGGATGCACCGTGAGAGCTCCGCCGGTGTCTCACAAGAGAGACAGTGAGGTAGAGTGTAGTTTAGGAATGAGGTGCAACGTGAGAGCTCCGCAGGTGTCTCACAAGAGAGACAGTGAGGCAGAGTGTAGTTCAGGAATAATGATTCATCTTGGGAGCTCTGCAGATGTCTCACAATAGAGACTGTCAGAGTGTAGTTCAGGAATAAGGATGCATTGTGAGAGCTCCGCCGGTGTCTCACAAGAGAGACAGTGAGGCAGAGTGTAGATCAGGAATAAGGATGCACCGTGAGAGCTCCGCAGGTGTCTCACAAGAGAGACAGTGAGGTTGAGTGTAGTTCAGGAATAAGGATGCACCGTGAGAGCTCCGCAGGTGTTTCACAAGAGAGACAGTGAGGTTGAGTGTAGTTCAGGAATAAGGTTGTACCATGAGAGCTCCGAGTCTGCCAACCCCTCAGACAGGTTTCTGCCCTCCTGGGGTCCAGCCAGGCTTGGCCCAGGAAGGCAGAACAAAGGACTTCCTCAGAGAGAGGGTGTTACTCCATCTCCCTTTGGAAAATGGTGACAGGGCTGGGGAGGAGTAGCCTCCCCCAGCTTCTGGAAATGCTTTGATGAGCACAGATGGTGCCCATCTCTGCATAAGCCAGTCTACACCAGATCAGGGATCCCCCAGCCCTGCTCTGGCGCGAAACTAGACAAAGGAAAGGGGAGTGACCACTCCCCTGACATGCACCTCCCAGGGGAGGTGCCCAGAGCTCCTACAGCGTGCCCCAGACCTCTGCCATCTTGGATTCAGAGGTGTGCTGGCACACTGGACTGCTCTGAGTGGCCAGGGCCAGCAGGTGACGTCAGAGACTCCTTCTGATAGGCTCTTATCTGTCTTACAAGCCTATCCTCCTTCCTAGGTAGCCAAACCTCCTTTTCTGGCTATTTAGGGTCTCTGCTTTGGGGGATTCTTCAGATACTGAATGCAAGAGCTCACCAGAGTTCCTCTGCATCTCCCTCTTCACCTTCTGCCAAAGGATCGACCGCTGACTGCTCAGGACGCCTGCAAAACTGCAACAAAGAAGCAAAGACGACTACTGCAACCTTGTATCGCTTCATCCTGCCGGCTTTCTCACCTGTTTCCTGGTGGTGCATGCTCTGGGGGTAGCCTGCCTCCTTCTTGCACCAGGAGCTCTGAAGAAATCTCCCGTGGGTCGACGGAATCTTCCCCCTGCAACCGCAGGCAACAAAAGACTGCATCACCAGTCCTCTGGGTCCCCTCTCAGCACAACGAGCATGGTCCCTGGAACTCAGCAACTCTGTCCAAGTGACTCCCACAGTCCAGTGACTCTTCAGTCCAAGTTTGGTGGAGGTAAGTCCTTGCCTCCCCACGCTAGACTGCATTGCTGGGTACTGCGTGATTTTCAGCTGCTCCGGCTCCTGTGCACTCTTCCAGGATTTCCTTCATGCACAGCCAAGCCTGGGTCCCTGTCACTCTAATCTGCAGTGCACACCCTTCTGAGTTGTCTTCCGGAATCGTGGGACTCCCTTTTGTGACTTCCGGTGGACTCCGGTTCACTCCTCTTCCAAGTGCCTGTTCCGGTACTTCTGCAGGTGCTGCCTGCTTCTGTGAGGGCTTCCTGACTTGCTGGGCGCCCCCTCTGTCTCCTCATCCAAGTGGCGACATCCTGGTCCGTCCTGGGCCACAGCAGCATCCAAAAACCCTAACTGCGACCCTTGCAGCTAGCAAGGCTTGTTTGCAGTCTTTCTGCGTGGGAACACCTCTGCAAGCTTCTGGGACATCCATCCTCCAAAGGGGAAGTTCCTAGTCCTCTTTGTTGTTGCAGAACACAAAGCTTCTTCCATCCAGTGGCAGCTTTTTTGCACCCTCAGCTGGCATTTCCTGGGCATCTGCCCACTCTCAACACTGTCGCGACTCTTGGACTTTGTCCCCTTGTCTTACAGGTACTCAGGTCCGGAAATCCACTGTTGTTGCATTGCTGGTGTTGGTCTTCCTTGCAGAATCCCCCGTGCACCGTGAGAGCTCCGCAGGTGTCTCTCAAGAGAGACAGTGAGGTAGAGTGTAGTTCAGGAATAAGGATGCATCGTGAGAGGTCCGCAGGTGTCTCACAATAGAGACTGTCAGGCAGAGTGTAGTTCAGGAATAAGGATGCTCCGTGAGAGCTCCGCAGATGTCTCACAATAGAGACAGTGAGGCAGAGTGTAGTTATTTAAAGAAATATATCCTTGTCTCTAAGTGTTACGCTAAAATCCAGCACCAAACGCCAGACTTGCATTTTGCGTAATTACCTGTTATTTCATGTAGTTTTTCCAAAATGTTATGTAACTACACAAAAGCAAATGCTACGTTTTTGCCTTGATACACTTTATGGGGCCTTCATATACTACAACAATTAATGACAATGAATTCTCATTTGTTGCTTTCTCCTCTCCGCCGAGTAAACCCCACAGGCGGGAGCAGCATCTGCGGTTCATTCTTTGTTGTCCTTGCACAATCTCTGCATGGGTGTGTAAGGAGCCCCTTCTATGGTGGGAAGACTGGGCCCCCTCCACAATGTGGGCGCTGTGGGGCCTTGTGTGACCCCCCTAGGGTGGGGCTGTCACAAGGGGCCGCTCTTCATGACACAACAGCTAGTGGGGTGCATGCCCCCCCACCTTGTTAGCCAGCTCTCTCTTTCCTACTGCCTCTCAGCCCACGTTAGCACCTTTCGCCCGCCCTCCTTGCACTGACACCTTCCATGTATGCATTCACACAGGCATTACTCATGCATCACACAAGCATCACAAGTGCAGCCCTAGTCGGGGCAGTGGGGTCCTGCTCCCTTCCGGTCCTCCCGACACACTGTCGGACCCTGTGGATGACATATGCACCCACTTTTCCAGCTCTTCTTGGTGAGCTAAGTTAGGCTATAAAAGCCAAGGGTCAGATTTATCAATATTTCTCACAACGCAGCAAGGTGACATGCTGCAGTGCGTCAGAGGGAGAGGACTGTAATGCGCCATATTTAACAGTATGCGTTGGTTTCCTATCCTCTCCTTGAGCTGCCTCACCTCTTGCCGCCCAGCGCAAAGTCAGGCACCTTAAGTCATTATTCAAGGGTGCCAACTTTGCAGGCTAGATTGTTTTTGTTCAGAGAAGCCCCCTTTTCTTGCACAAAACAACCATCTTAGGTTTTTCCTCTTTCTATGTGTGCTGCACAATGTACCATGCCTAGAAAGAGGAAAGAAAGAGGAGAGATAAAGATATTACATCTCTTTGCGCCTCCCCTGGGAAGGCATAGTAATTTGACACATTCCCACTCATGGTAAATCTGGAAATCAGGGAAATCTGGAAATGCACCAAAATCCATGGGTGAATCTGTGGGAACACCCACTCTCCATACATGGAACGCCTCTCTGGGGCAGAGCAGCGCAACGCAGCAAATTGTGCTGCCTCGAGTTACTCCAGATTCACTATCATTACTCCAGATTTACCAAGCAACACAGGGCCATGCAAGTTGGCTTTGCGTGACCTGGTAACTCTGACTTTAGTGTTGCGTTAGTCTTGCGTGACGCAAGGAAACACAAACAGTTGATAAATCTAGCCCCAAATGGCCAAACCAGAAACTCTCCTTTCATGAGGCTTGTGTGGATCTCACTGGCCAGTAAGGCAGCATCCAGGAAAAAAGAACGGCACCCCTACAATTCATTCTCTACTCACCTTTCTTCACTATTATTATCTCTCCTTTTCAACACTCTGTCCCACCAGAAATATGCAGGCAGAGACTTCTCAATTTTTCTCAATTTAATGTGAAATGTTGTGTTGGTTCTGCCTCTTTTGGCCTCCTATTTCAGCATTGTAGTACTTTCAGGGTATATATTTCTACGATTTAAGGATTCTAGTGTCAAAGAGCAAGGGTAATGGAGCCAGAATTTAAAGCACTAGTGAACATCTCACTCTTGAAGCTCGAGCCCTTATGAGCGCTAGTGAACATCTCACACTTGAAGCTAAAGATCGTAAGAGTCCTGGTGAACATCTCAGATTTAAAGCTAAAGATCGTAAGAGCGCTTCCCTTTTCCAAAAAATATCTTGTTTAATAATTTTAATCAGGTTATTGTACTACATAGTGGCAGATAAATATGGGTGTGTACCAGATGGGGCATCTGATACTAAAGGATGACTTAAGGAACAAGCATGCCCAGTGACAATAGGGAGTAAAGAAGGTATAGATAATTCGAACATACAAACATTTTGGAAATTGCAGCAATTATTTATATTTTTCCATACTTTAGCCTTATCTCCTGAATTCTCTATATATTCAAACCAAAGCTTCTTAAATTCAACAGAGAACTGATACTTAATGCTGAGGGAATCTGTAAAATTAACTCTCCTTTGAATTTTGGAAACTTAAGTTTCTCTAAAGAGATCCTTGCTTTCTTCCTATTCCATAAAATGTTTGATAACATTCCATCTAACTACTTAAAGACAATACAGGGACAGCCAGTGGGCAGCATAAATAATGAAAAATTCATTATCAATAGAAATATCATCTTAATGGTGTCTAGTCTACCGCACTAGAATATAAAGACACCGCCTTTCAAACATAAAGGTCAGGGTTTCGTGAATGGATGGGTAAGGGGAATCACAGGAAGGGAGGGACAAACAAACACAACATTCATCCGTTTGAGGTGGACCGCATTGCATCTCTTCTGTAAGGAGGATGACAGTTCAGGTAACAAATGCAAACAGTCCTTAAGCCACCAGACCAATGTTATTTAATTGGGTTGTTTGTATGTGGGCTTGAAAAATGAAAATTAGGGAGGACACACAGTTGAAAAAATAGTTATAAAAAGAAAACATATATTCTATACAGATGGGTCCAGGTATCTGCATTCTTCAGATGTTGTCCATCTTGGGAGCAGGGCTGAACCTCAAAGTTGAACAGCTATGGAGCATTCTTGTGACAGAGAAGATGGCCTGGTGAATGCAAAAATAAAATGTCAATGTTGTAGGAGGCTGGCCTGGTGTGTAATTTGTACCTATGGTACGTACAACTTATACCAGGTCCAGTTATCCCTTATTTGTGAAATGTAGGCAGTGCCTACAAGCCAGGCTCTCTAGAGGTAGCTGTAGCTGAGCAGCCAAGGCTTATCTAGGAGACATACAAAGCTCATGCAATACCACTGTAGTCACACAGTACTCACACACATGAAAGAAAATACTTTGTGTTACAAGAATAAAGATATTTTATTTTGGTGACACAAATGCCAAAAATCCCATAGAGACTATACTCCCTTAGGAGGTAAGTAATACACGAGTATGCAAACAGGTACTAGAAAACAGTGCAAATAGTGAAAATCACAATAATTATAAAGGGGACTAGGGGGAACACAAACCATATACTAAGAAAGTGAAATGCGGGTGTCAGTGTCCCACCTAGGCAAGTGTAGTGTAGTGTGTAGAGGGGTGCTGGGAGTATTAGAAAACACCAAAGGTAAGTAATAGAACCCACCCCAGAGCCCAGGAAAGCAGAAGTAAATCATAGAACACACAAGAAAAGAGATTATGCAAGAACCAGAAGACATTGCAAGACACCAACAGTGGATTCCTTGACCTGAAGACCTGTGAAAGAAGGGGACCAAGTCCAAGAAGAGTTCAGGGAGAACAGGAGCCCCTGCTAACCCAGATGAAGGTGCAAAAGAAGAACTACCGGTGAGGAACAACAGTCAGTACTGCATCCAAGAAGATGGATGCAGGTTCCTGGTTGATGCAATTGATGTCCCACGCCAGATGGAAGATTGCAGTCTAGTTTGCATTGCTGGATTCTGACACAAGATTTGGCTCACACAAACTCACAGTTAGCGGAAAATGGCGCTGTCCGGGACCAGGAGGGACCAGGTCGACTCTACCCAGGAGGAGGAGTCAGAGACGTCTCTCAGCAACTCAGAGAGCCCATAGAAGGCCAATAGCACGGGGATAAAGGAGGTTCAAAGGGCCCCTGACACTAGCCTGGACGATGAACTGCCCACCACCTCCGCCTGCGCTAGTGGACAGGAGGCACCGTCACAGGACCACCACACCAGCACCCCACCCCTGCAGAGGGAGAACCACCCCGCAAACGATCCCTGAGATCCAGGACAAAGACAGAGAACAATGCCAAGATCCCCGCCAAGAAATGAGACAACCCTGAATGTCATCCTTCTGTCCCACTTTGTCACCCTGTCCATCCTTAAACTGCCCCAGCTCCACTTCCTATGCCCATTTGGGCAATGCACCTGTGAGACTAATAGACTGGACTCTGCCATGGACATTCCTTCAACATCAACCCTCACCATTTTGCAACCCCCTCCAATATTGAGCACTAAAATAAATACCCTTGAAGCACAAAACAATCTGGAGTCAGTCTGTGATGTCGGAATAGTGTATTAGCAGTTACTGTGGCAAAAAGCTCTTTCAATTGTAATGTCAACATACCTATGTCACACAGCTCTAGTCCATGAGGAATCAAAGCAGATGTCACACAGTGGGACCCACTTCTGTGAAATCGTAAGGGAAAGTGACAACTCAGTGACCATACAATAGGTAAAATACGACAGACAGTAGAGAGGTAGTAGTGTTAAAGTACATGTAGTAGGCAGGTTTTGTATTCTTACCTGTGTCTCACTGGAAATATTGCAGGATCACTGAGTCCCTGTTGTCCATGTCTTCTTCTTCTGCTTCCTCGTCTTCACTGTTCACAGGCTCCACAGCTGCAACAACACCACCATCTGGACCATCCTCCTACAGAAAAGGCACCTGTCATCGCAAAGCTAAGTTGTGAAGCATACAGCAGGCCATGATGATCTGGCACACCTTCTTTGGTGAGTAGAATAGGGATCCACCTGTCATATGGAGGCACCTGAACCTGGCCTTCAGGAGGCCGAAGGTCCGCTCGATTATCCGCCGTGTTCGCCCATGGGCCTCATGTAGGAGGCTGGACTGGCTTGTAGTGAGTACCAAGGGGTACTTGCACCTTACACCAGGCCCAGTTATCCCTTATTAGTGTATAGGGTGTCTAGCAGCTTAGGCTGATAGATAATGGTAGCTTAGCAGAGCAGCTTAGGCTGAACTAGGAGACGTGTGAAGCTACTACAGTACCACGAGTGTCACTTGCACAATATCATAAGAAAACACAATACACAGTTATACTAAAAATAAAGGTACTTTATTTTTATGACAATATGCCAAAGTATCTTAGAGTGTACCCTCAGTAAGAGGATAGCAAATATACACAAGTTATATGTACACAATACCAAAAATATGCAGTATAGTCTTAGAAAACAGTGCAAACAATGTATAGTTACAATAGGATGCAATGGGGACACATAGGGATAGGGGCAACACAAACCATATACTCCAAAAGTGGAATGTGAACCACGAATGGACCCCAAACCTATGTGACCTTGTCGCTGGGACTATTAGAAAATAGGGAGAGTTAGAAAAATAGCCCTCCCCAAGACCCTGAAAAGTGAGTGTAAAGTGCACTGAAGTTCCCCAAAAGACAAAGAAGTCGTGATAGAGGAATAATGCAGGAAAGACACAAACCAACAATGCAACAACTGTGGATTTCCAATCTAGGGTACCTGAGGAACAAGGGGACCAAGTCCAAAAGTCACAAGCAAGTCGGAGATGGGCAAATGCCCAGGAAATGCCAGCTGTGGGTGCAAAGAAGCTTCCACTGGACAGAAGAAGCTGAGGTTTCTGCAGGAACAAAAAGGGCTAGAGACTTTCCCTTTGGTGGACGGATTCCACTCGCCGTGGAGAGTTGTGCAAAAGTGATTCCCCGCCGAAAGAACGCCAACAAGCTTTGCTAGCTGCAAATCGTGCGGTTATTGTTTTTGGATGCTGCTGTGGCACAGGAGGGACCAGGAGGTCGCAAATTGGACCAGGAGATAGAGGGGACATCGAGCAAGACAAAGAGCTCTCTTAGCAGCAAGTAGCACCCAGAGAAGTGCCAGAAACAGGCACTACAAGGATGCGTGAAACAGTGCTCGCCGAAGTTGCACAAAGGAGTCCCACGTCGCCGGAGACCAACTTAGAAAGTCGTGCAATGCAGGTTAGAGTGCAGTGGAAACAAGCTTGGCTGTGCACAAAGGATTTCCGCCGGAAGTGCACGGAAGCCGGAGTATTTGCAAAAGACACGGTTTCCAACAATGCAGTCTGACGTGGGGAAGCAAGGACTTACCTCCACCAAACTTGGACTGAAGAGTCACTGGACTGTGGGAGTCACTTGGACAGAGTTGCTGGATTCGAGGGACCTCGCTTGTCGTGCTGAGAGGAGACCCAAGGGACCGGTAATGCAGCTTTTTGGTGCCTGCGGTTGCAGGGGGAAGATTCCGTCGACCCACGGGAGATTTCTTCGGAGCTTCTAGTGCAGAGAGGAGGCAGACTACCCCCACAGCATGCACCACCAGGAAAACAGTCGAGAGGGCGGCAGGATCAGCGTTACAGAGTTGCAGTAGTCGTCTTTGCTACTATGTTGCAGTTTTGCAGGCTTCCAGCGCGGTCAGCAGTCGATTCCTTGGCAGAAGGTGAAGAGAGAGATGCAGAGGAACTCTGATGAGCTCTTGCATTCGTTATCTAAAGTTTCCCCAGAGACAGAGACCCTAAATAGCCAGAAAAGAGGGTTTGGCTACCTAGGAGAGAGGATAGGCTACTAACACCTGAAGGAGCCTATCAGAAGGAGTCTCTGACGTCACCTGGTGGCACTGGCCACTCAGAGCAGTCCAGTGTGCTGGCAGCACCTCTGTTTCCAAGATGGCAGAGGTCTGGAGCACACTGGAGGAGCTCTGGACACCTCCCAGGGGAGGTGCAGGTCAGGGGAGTGGTCACTCCCCTTTCCTTTGTCCAGTTTTGCGCCAGAGCAGGGCTAAGGGGTCCCCTGAACCGGTGTAGACTGGCTTATGCAGAATTGGGCACATCTGTGCCCAAGAAAGCATTTCCAGAGGCTGGGGGAGGCTACTCCTCCCCTGCCTTCACACCATTTTCCAAAGGGAGAGGGTGTAACACCCTCTCTCAGAGGAAGTCCTTTGTTCTGCCATCCTGGGACAAGCCTGGCTTGACCCCAGGGGGGCAGAAACCTGTCTGAGCGGTTGGCAGCAGCAGCAGCTGCAGTGAAACCCCAGGAAAGGCAGTTTGGCAGTACCAGGGTCTGTGCTAAAGACCACTGGGATCATGGAATTGTGCCAACAATGCCAGAATGGCATAGAGGGGGCAATTCCATGATCTTAGACATGTTACATGGCCATATTCGGAGTTACCATTGTGAAGCTACATATAGGTAGTGACCTATATGTAGTGCACGCGTGTAATGGTGTCCCCGCACTCACAAAGTTCAGGGAATTGGCCCTGAACAATGTGGGGGCACCTTGGCTAGTGCGGGAAAAGAGACAGTGAGGCAGAGTGCAGTTCAGGAATAAGGATGCACCGTAAGAGCTCCGCAGGTGTCTCACAATAGAGACTGTGAGGCAGAGTGTAGTTCAGGAATAAGGATGCACCGTGAGAGCTCCGCAGGTGTCTCACAATAGAGACAGTGAGGCATAGTGTAGTTCAGGAATAAGGATGCACCGTGAGAGCCCCGCAGGTGTCTCACAATAGAGACAGTGAAGCAGAGTGTAGTTCAGGAATAAGGATGCACCGTGAGAGCTCCGCAGGTGTCTCACAATAGAGACAGTGAAGCAGAGTGTAGTTCAGGAATAAGGATGCATCTTGGCAGCTCTGCAGATGTCTCACAATAGAGACAGTGAGGCAGAGTGTAGTTCAGGAATAAGGATGCACTGTGAGAGCTCCGCAGGTGTCTCACAAGAGAGAGAGTGAGGCAGAGTGTATCAGCAATAAGGTGCAACGTGAGAGCTCTGCAGGTGTCTTACAATAGAGACAGTGAGGCAGAGTGTAGTTCAGGAATAAGGATGCACCGTGAGAGCTCCGCAGGTGTCTCACAAGAGAGACAGTGAGACAGAGTGTAGATCTGGAATAAGAATGCACCGCAAGATATCCGCAGGTGTCTCACAAGAGAGACAGTGAGGTAGAGTGTAGTTCAGGAATAAGGATGCACCGTGAGAGCTCTGCAGGTGTCTCACAAGAGAGACAGTGAGGCAGAGTGTTGTTCAGGAATAAGAATGCACTGTGAGAGCTCCGCAGGTGTCTCACAATAGAGACTGTGAGGCAGAGTGTAGTTCAGGAATAAGGATGCACCGTGAGAGCTCCCCAGGTGTCTCACAACAGAGACAGTGAGGCATAGTGTAGTTCAGGAATAAGGATGCACCGTGACAGCTCCGCAGGTGTCTCACAATAGAGACAGTGAGGCAGAGTGTAGTTCAGGAACAAGGATGCAACGTGAGAGCTCCACCGGTGTCTCATAAGAGAGACAGTGAGGCAGAGTGTAGTACAGGAATAAGGATGCGCCGTGAGAGCTTCGCAGGTGTCTCACAAGAGAGTAAGTGAGGCAGAGTGTAGTACAGGAATAAGGATGCACCGTGAGAGCTTCGCAGGTGTCTCACAAGAGAGACAGTGAGGCAGAGTGTAGTTCAGGAATAAGGATGCACCGTGAGAGCTCTGCAGGTGTCTCACAAGAGAGACAGTGAGGCAGAGTGTAGTTCAGGAATAAGGATGCACCGTGAGAGTTCCGCAGGTGTCTCACAAGAGAGACAGTGAGGCAGAGTGTAGTTCAGGAATAAGGATGCAACGTGAGAGCTCCGCAGGTGTCTCACAATAGAGACAGTGAGGCAGAGTGTAGTTCAGGAATAAGAATGCACTGTGAGATATCCGCAGGCGTCTCACAAGAGAGACAGTGAGGCAGAGTGTACTTCAGGAATAAGGTGCACCGTGAGAGCTCTGCCGGTGTCTCACAAAAGAGACAGTGAGGCAGACTGTCGTTCAAGAATAAGGATGTACTGTGAGAGCTCTGCAGGTGTCTTACAAGAGAGACAGTGAGGCAGAGTGTAGTTCAGGAATAAGGATGCACAGTGAGAGCTCCGCAGGTGACTCACAATAGAGACAGTGAGGCTGCGTGTAGTTCAGGAATAAGGATGCACCGTGAGAGCTCCGC